>NC_081558.1:75702657-76015171 GCF_022355385.1 Mustela nigripes | reverse complement strand
TTTTGTATTATTTCTACCTCTTTATTCTTTCTGTTGTTCTATTGAACACAAATTCTCATATTAATACCTCCTTTTGTATTATTTCTACCTCTTTATTCTTTCTGTTGTTCTATTGAACACAAATTCTCATATTAATACCTCCTTTCAAAATGAGAAATGCCTTAATAGAAGAAGCTAATTTTTAAGTGGTATGGATAGAGAGCACAAATTTCTACACACCCCCACCTGGTTCTCCAAAATCATAGAAAGTATTTTCAAGAACACATTCTCATTATGATACCATATATGCAATCATCATGTTCTTAAATTTAAGTCCTATAGAATGGGTCATGTTAGATAGATGTAGTTTCAGAATAAATCCTAGGTTTTGGGGACACCTGGGTGGCTCAGTTGGTTGAGCATCTGACTCTTGATTTCAGCTCAGGTCATGATCTCAGGGTCATCAGATCAAGCTCTGTGCAGGGCTCTGTGCTGGGCATGGAGTCTGCTTAAGACTCCCTCTCCTTCTGCCATTCCCCCAGCTCGTGTGTGCTTGCTCTCTGTCTCTGTCTCTCTCTTTCTCTCTCTCATAAACAAGTAAATAAATAATACATAAATAAATTTTAACCTCTCTCTTCCTTAACTTATCCACATATAAAGCAGGGATGATAATAATAATATCCACATCCTAGAGATTATGAGGAATAAAGAGCTAATATGTAGTAACTGTTCAAAATTGTGTTGAACGCATTTTAAAAGCTACATAAATGTACTATTATTATTCATTTGGAAAGTATTTATTAAGTGTGGTCTAATCGAGTACAAAGATTATAGGTCCCATTTAGGTTCAGAGGTAAAGGACGCAGTTGGTTGGTGATGTCTGCCATGATGTGTGTTGCAAGTGTATGGGGAGGGGTTGATTGAATTGCAGTACACATGCCAGATATTGGTTACCTTGATTGAGGCACTCAGAATAGTACCTTGTTTTTGAAAAACTCATGCATGTGATGTGGAACTATGCTCAAACTCATATTAAGCCAGAGGTTGTCCACTCACGGCCTGTGAGCTAAATATAGGCATGGGATGCAAATAGTGGCTAACCCAATGATTGGCACTAAGTAGATGGTCAGTAAAGATTTCCCAAATGAACTTAGTGAGCAAATATGTGAATAAGCATTTCTATACCATCTTCCTTTTACTACCTAATCATTTTCCCTTTCTATGGACTGGAAATTTGTGTTAGCTTCTAGATATACCTTATTCAAGGAACTGCAAGGCCTAGTACAGTGTGGTATATGCAAAGAGTAGGTACTGAATAAATTGAGTTCTCCTCATAACCAGCAATAGATTTAGGAATAGACGATAGATTAGAAACAATCCATTAGGCAATAGTTGGTAAAATTTAGATATGGGGAGACCTTGACTGATGCCTCAGCTCTGCAACTTGACTAGCTCTGTAAATACAGGTAAGTCAGCTGACATTTCAATTTTCTTATCTGCAAAACAGAAATAATAATTCTTACCATACAAGATGTTGCAAGGCTTGAACGAGCTAGCATATGTAAAGCATAGAGGCACTCAATAAATGCTAGTTCTCTCTTTCTTTATACTCTATATTTGTTGAAAACTAAAACTAGCAGAAGAGTAGTAAACTGAACATTTTTGTTGTCTCTCTCTCATTGGATAGCAACTGTGACCTTTGTCATAGAAGGCAACTGATTTCACCTCCCGGTCCAGGTGTGGCTCATGTGTGGTTAGCCCACTCTTATCCCTTTTGCTAGACTAACTGGTTTTTTGTTGTTGTACAATTATTTTAATAAAGTAAAATAGTAAATGAAAATATAGTAATACTATATGGTATTATATTATGTTATAATATACAGTATATTTTTCATAGTAAATGAAAAGTATAAAAAGCAAAGCTAGCTCCTCCCTCTTAGGGAAGCATCGAATTAGTTCGTAGCCCCAGATTAGTGATGCAGTAAGTGAACAGTCTACAGATGAACGGGCCGGGCTGACTGTCAGCTGAGGCTAGAAGCCAGGCTCCCCTACAAATCAGACCCAAGTTACCACTGCCCAAATCGCAGCTGTGCGAGAATGAACACCGAGGAGGCAGAACCTTCCAGTAAATCTGAGCACTGGTAAAAACATGATTTAAGTCATACTAAAAATAGTGTAACTGTGGTGTAGCTTTCATCTCTCCCACCTCCAGCTAAGGAATGGACAAGATAAGACACGAACTCGAAAGCATGAAGCTGTTTAGAGCATTTATAAACAGCATAGGGCACTAGCAAGCCAGCGCTCCTGGATCTCCAAAACCTTGAATTGCATCCCCCCACCATGCCTGTGGCACTTCCCCCCCACCAGAGCAGGTAGGATTTGTTGCCTGCGGGCGCACAGAGAGCAGACGGCCCTGTTCCACCCACCCAGGCGGTCAGCCCTTGGGGAGTTGCTGGTCTCGCAATTGGGAGCAGGGCGTGGTGACCCGGGGCGCCTGTTGTGCTGTCTGTCAGTGGTCACCTGCGGACACCTTCGTGCTCTGCAGCCTCCACATCTGCGGCTTCATACCCTCCGCTCCTGGGGCGGCACTTACCGCCTGTGGCCCACGCCTTGCCTCTCCCCATGTGGAGTCTCCTACTCCAATCCACACTTCGCACACACACCAGCCCTCACCATGGTCCCTGCACCGGGGAATCCCCCCTCATAGTCCAGGACCCCCTGTGGCTCCTCTGTGCCCAAGAGGCGGTCAAGGGCGCTGGGCTGCGGCATCCTCTGCAGGCCTCTGGGGGAGGGCGGCAGCTGCTTGGCATTGCGGCCACCGTGGAGGACAGGAGGCCACGTCCAGTGACTGGTTGTTGGTGCAGAAGGCAATCAGCGCATGGCATTTCTCCACTGCAGGATAAAATACAGGAATGGGCAGGGGCCCAAGTTATGGACAGTAATGCATGAGAAGAGGCTCTTCTGGAGCTTTTGGGAAATAAATATTCTTTCTGTCACAAAAAGAGTTCCTAGAACCTGCTTATTTCACCTTGAATACAAAAAAAAAAAAAGATAATGAAGGACTGGTGGCAGCCATAAAATGGCACTGACACACATACCGGGGCTTCATGGAACTGAACTGAGATCGTGAGGTCACTGATCTGCCAGAGGAAAAACAGCTTGGACACCTCAATTACCTCTGGACTCTGCTCAAGTGAGTCCTGATATTACCTGCATTGTTTAAAGCACTTTGATCTCAAACCTAATAATGCCATAATGCCTGTGATCTCATGTAAGAACCAATACGGAAACCAAGGTCACATTCCATCCCCAGCACTGGTCCTGGGTCAGACTATAACGCCACTTAAATTTGCCTCTAGGCATCTCCCACCTCTCTGCTGGTTTTCTATTGAAACTCTTCTTCCTTTCCTCACTCTATCACCCTTCCAATTCTGATACCATTTTTTTTTAAAGATTTGATTTATTTATTTGACAGAGATCACAAGTAGGCAGAGAGGCAGGCAGAAAGAGAGAGGAGGAAACAGGCTTCCTGCTGAGCAGAGAGCCCGATGTGGGACTTGATCCCAGGACACTGGGATCATGACCTGAGTCGAAGGCAGAGGCTTTAACCCACTGAACCACCCAGGCGCCCCCTGATACCATTTTCTAACCCTGTTTTCCCCTCTCCTCTCTCACTGGAAGAAAAGTGGAAAAAAAAAGTAATAATAAGACAAAGTACAAAGTACACTATCTCAACAAACTCTCAGTCGGGGGAAAAATGGGGCGGAGCCTTATTCCTACTAAAGTGTAAGCAACTGATATATTTCCATGTAACAGGAGTAAAATTACAACAAAATCCGATGACCCTGATAATGGTGAGGTTGCTAACATTGTCTATAGTAAATCAATAGGCACTACTGTCCTTGAAGCCTTTCACATCATGTTGTGAAAGCAGCTACCATTTATACATCCACAGCTAATGTGTCTACCCCTCCACCTTATTTAATTTTTATTTTAGGCTCTATGGCAGCATCTGGAAGAAAGCCATGGCATCTTCATCCTACTGAGATCTTAGAACCTAAAAATAACAAAGGAAGTGAGCAACTGGAAAGCATCCCGTCATTAAATATTCAGGAACCAGAGCATATCAGATTGTGTCACCTTATAAAGTCTCTGTCCTTCAGAAGTCTACAGGATCAGAGCTGAGTATGCCAGCCAGTGGGACAAACACAGACAACGGTGTCCCTTACTCCTTGCGCTTGGACTGACCCACTTCTTTTACATTAGGATTTTAACTTCTTTATCCACCAAAATGTCCCCCATTCTCACATTTTAACTATAGGACCAGCACCTACTTTCTTGCTCCCTTTGTTTAAACAGTCAAATTCTGTGGTCAACCAGATTGTTAAATCCAACTTTCTAGGGCTGGACATTTGTCCTGTACAAATTGCACAAAATTTCAAATCCTTGAAGTAGTGCCTTCCAGGGGTGTGGGTCACCCAGTGAAGACCGCATCCTAAGACATTTAGGACCTGGTCCTACCCATTTCTCTAGACTGTGCTTTAACCACATCCTTCTTAATTCTATCTATTTGGTTAGATTTCCGAATTCCACCATGTAAAGCCCTAAGGGGTCTGATTCCACATCAGCTATGCATCCAAAAGCCTTCAGATATCATCAAGTATTCTTTGTCATCTAGAGAAGAATCCTTTTTACCTCTGTTATGTGCTTTGCATAAGCTGTGTAGCTAAGACCACAATGTCTCTGAACCTGTGTAAGGACCCTTCTGGGTCCTTACAGTTAACCAAAGTCTCCCTCCAGCCTGAGCCCCGCTTTGACCATCCTCCCCCAAGCCTTTATCCTCACACAGAGTGAGAAGCCCCTGGAGACTGTGGTTTATCATAGCCTTGCTGTGAACACAGCAGAACCAGAGACAGGATGCGGCAGAATCTATTTGAGAATGGAAAATCCAGATCCGGGCAGATGAATGTTGTATTCGGAGGAAATGCCATCACATGACCAAAGTTCCTGTTCCGAGGAGAGAACATACAGATGTTCACATACCAAAGAAGTCATGGTGCCTCCCACTGGATAAAGCAGCACTTAGTATTTCCCGTCCTTCGCAACCCTTAAGCCATAGGAAAACTCAGGCAATTGAAAGGAAATGAGGCTCATGAGCAAGGACAGAAGGTTTTTCTGTATCCTAAGCAATACAGTTCCTTTCTTTATATGTTTGACAACCATGAGACAGGAGGAGAAGGGTATTTATTTAGTTCTCATTAATAATGACTTTTACCTTTAGATGAGGGAAATGTATCATTGTAGTCATAACGTGATTTCAGCAGAACATTTGATACCTTCTAGAAGATTCTGATTTTGCTACTTAAACATATTTGAGCTAAAAAAAAAAATAACATTTCTCCCTTCTTTCCTTCCTACTAACCTTCCTTCCTCCCTTAGGTGACACAGAAGGAGCTGGGGTTATTCTGTGAAGATAAAGTTCAATTGCACAAACATTTGTTAGGTTCCTACTCTGAACAGAGGCAAGTCCTGTACATACATAAGAATGAACTAGAAATTGGGGCGCCTGGGTGACTCAGTAAGTTAACCAGCTGCCTTTGGCTCAGGTCATGATCCCAGCATCCTGGGATCCAGTCCCACATCAGGCTTCTTGCTCAGAGGGGACTGTGCTTCTCCCTCTGCCTTCCACTCCCCCTGCTTGTGCTCCCTCTCTCTTGCTCTCTCTCTCTGGCAAATGAATAAATAAAAATTTTTTTAAAGAATGAACTAAATAGAAATACGCTCTTAAGAAGCTTCACGTAGTTAAAGAAGGACTAAAACAAATGGATGGCAAATGACTGTAGTATGGAGGAGAGTAATAAAAATTATGACCTCAGTGGTATGGGCTCTCAAAAAGGGGAGAGTGTCATGTAAGGCATCAGACCTCGAAGGATGGACAGATTTTAGAGCAACAGAGTGGTAAAGCACAGACGCGCTGGGTTATTTCAAACCATCCTTTGAATGGTCATGATCATTGAATTTGACTGCTCATGGGTCTTGGCAAGTATTTGGGCATCACCTTCAAACCTGAGAGGTCAATTTTCTACATGTTTCAATAGGGAAGAAACCATATACGTATATTAAAGAAATCTCTAAGCCCAACATGAGTCTGAGACTTACAACACTGAGATCAAGAGTCACATGCTCTATCGACTGAGACAGCCAGGCGACCCAGAACTGCATAATTTTTAAGGGAAGGTTTTAAGGGGAGCCCAGACATTCTTCAGATGCCCTCAGAAACCTGGCTGGGGGTCATGGCGGCACAGTAATCTGGTTGGTCATATTTGTAAAGTCCAACTCTGGAGGCTCGATGAGAAAAGACAGCATAAGGAGATATCCATCACGATGGTGTGATGGGTGAAACTGGCTTGCTACTTGGCCTGCACTTTGAAAAAAGATACAAGAGCAGCCTTTTGTGGCTGTGGATATGAGTATTTTGATCAGAATTACTCAAACTTTTCTGACTAGAATGATCGTATTTTTACAAATGAAAAAAATCTCTTCACTAGATCCTAGGAAACCTGGATTCTTTTTCCATTACCAGTGCTCTCGGACACGTCAAAACAGGGCACTCTCAATTCCCCTTACTTCATTTCTCCCATTTTTTTATGCATCATAAGGTTGAAACAAAGTTACTAAAGGGAAGTGCTGAAAATGTGCAGATAGCTCACAGACAGCTTCTTGGCTACCTACTGTCTGTCTCTTCTTCTCCTGTATCATACTCGAGAGAAAGGAAGACTCAAACTCCAGGCACAACGCTGATGGGGACAACCCAGGTTCAGAAGCGCAGTCAGTGGACCAAATCTTGAAACGGTGTGGACATCTAAAAGACGATACTAGTGAGAGATTGCCAGAAGCAACCGAAAATGGTCGATCTCAGCAATACCAGTAGAACAGAAACCTTGAAGGGAGACTGGCAGAACGATCGACGGGTGTGAGCCCAGGGAGCACGCCATGGGAGGTCCCTTCCCTGTGTCCTCTGGATGGTTGTTGTCAACTGGGGGCAGTTTTGTTCCCCAGAGGACGAGTGGCACTGTCTGGAGATATTTTTGGTTATTGCAACTTCGAGGGGTGGGTACTGTTACTGTCAACTTCTGAGCAACAGCTTACCTTCACAAAAAGAAATGTCCAGAAGGCCAAGCTGAAGAAACCCTGCTGGAGAGCATAGGTAACAACCAGGTTCACGGCTTTATCATATTTACTGTTGTTTTTCTGGTTATAAAAAGTGATCAGTCACATGGGAAAAAAAATCCCTATTTAATCTAGAACATTTTATCAATACATTAAATGATGTTTTGTCATCTCACATCAATTATGCCATAGAAGTTCATAGTCTCTTCATTCACCCCCATGGCCAGAGGTTATGAACAAATGTCAACGGTTTCTTGGCTGCTGAGTGTCGCCAAAGCAAATGATAAAGTCTATACTTTCTCTAATCGCTTAAACCAACAGGAAATACTTCGACATTATTTTTGTAGGAAAAAAAAAACACAAGACAAAAAATTGTTGTCAAACTCTTTCCAGGAAAGAGTAATTTAACATGTTGAAGAGAGAGCAACATCTCTAGAAATGTTGGAACAAATGGAATTTGTTTCAGATGCCAAGCCGGGCTCCCGGGAGCTGGCACCTGGTGCCCAAGCCCAGCGCCCCCAGTGGGGCCGTGGGCGGCACTGTCACCGCAGCAAGAGCTGGCAGTGCGGTGATGAGAAAATTGCAGGAATTAGGAGCCCATAGAGATGAAAAGCGCCCTGATTACATTATGGTGGTGGAGGCTGAGACAAGCTGGGATGACAAAGGACCTCCTACAGGAAGGAACAATTTGGATCGCTTTAGTGTGCTTCCAGATGTCTGCAGCCCAGACCAACACATCAGCAGCAGCTCTGAAAAGCGTTCATAGGTCTGGCTGAGACTGCACCAGGGGGAAGGGCACAGATTTACTTGAGAGATGGCCTGCCTCGATTTAAATCCTTATTTGCCACTTACTAGCTATGTGATGGGAGCAAATCACTTTACCCTCCAGTGCTTCATCTGTTCAGTGGATTTTGTTGTTGTAAGAGACATTGCCCGTGTTCTGCCAGACCTTCCAGCTGCCCTTTAGCATTTTCTTGCATCCCTTCTGTGTACCTTTGCTTCCACCTGCCCATTAACACCTGCAAGTCTCTTGGGTGGATTTCCTCAGCCTCCTGGAGCTGCTCACCTGCAGGGGCAGGGAACTGGAATGCCTGGTGGTGGGGGGTGTCTCTTTACCCTGGTCCTGAGCCGGGGACTGTGGGGCGGGGGTGGGGTGCTCTCACTGTGCAGGAAAGATCAGCAATCAAGTGCCGAGGCATGATTTACACTGCAGTGCTGCTGTGTGCGATCAGTGCTGCAGGATTGTGCCAGAAAGTGCACCTACCCTCCTCCTTCTTCTTCCTCCTCTTCCTCCTCCTCCTTCTTCTTCTTTTAAGATTTTATTTATTTATTTGATAGAGAGAGATCACAAGCAGGCAGAGAGGCAGGCGGGGGGTGGGGTGGGGCGGGCAGCAGTCTTCCTGCTGAGCAGAGAGCCCAGTGTGGGACTGGATCCCAGGACCCTGGGACCTGAGGTGAAGGCAGAGGCTTAACCCACTGAACCAGGCACCCTGCATCTACCCTTCTTTTCCGTCCTGCTGCCCCTACTCCTTTAGAGGTTAAGGGAGCACTGCTCTTAATACATCCCTCACACCTGAATCTTGCCTTAGGAAACTTAAATGACTTAATTCACATAAAGTATTTAGACCACCCCTGGTGCATAATAAGAGCTTCATAAATGATCACGGATATTCCGCTTCCAATTCTTACTAAATGCCGACTTTGTGCCAAGACTGTGTCACTTACCTCACTTTGTCATGTTGTCCTGCCCTCCCCCAATCTGTCTTTCCTATATGAGGGAAGAAAAAGCCAGAAAAATAAGCCAAGCTTGAGCTGGCAGGAGACAAATGAAGATGCGGTACCAGAGTCAGTTTCAGTGTCCAGAGAATTGCAGAACAGATGCTGGGGTAAGCCAGCAGGAGCAAGTCTCAATTATTGGTAGAGCTCACAACCTGCCCATGGACATGGGATGGGGTTGGAGCGAATCAGTGTATGGGCTGGTAAATCCTGGAAACGACCCTTCCAGTTGAAGTGGTTTTCTGACAGCTGGGAAATCTGAGTTTTAGTTAAGCCATCCAGGGAGTTGCTCAGTTTTCCTGGGGATGTCCACATGTACACATAGGCACATATGTTAATAAACTTTGGCTTGTTTTTCTTCTGTTAATCTGTCTTTTATTATGGGGGTATCCACTAAGAGCTCAGAAACCTAGAGGAAACTTATCTTTCCTCCATTACAATGGCATCTCTTCACAACTAGATGGCCTGTTCTCTGAAGGGGGGGGCTCTATTTTATGTTTTTTGAAACCCCCTAAAGTATTTAACACTGGGCCTTCTACACAAGTGGGTCCTCAATTGTATTCATCTGATTCATGTTTCACTGTATGGGTCTACCCTATAGAAAGAGAACTGTAAAAAAAGTAAAACACCAATGTGAATTGTGTTTAATTCCAATGTGATCATCACAAATGACACTTCACAAGCTCGCTCTCTAGCTCCCATCTCCTCGACTCCTCTATGTCCTTCGTCATATTTCAAACAGGGTGGTTGTGTGTGGGTGTTTTGTTTTTGTTTTTGTTTTTATTTTGCAAAAAGTTGACATCTTTATTAAACTGAGTTATTTTGTCCATAAACATGGTATTTCCCTCCACTTACTTAAGTTTTAATTAATTTCCATCAACAATGTTTTGTGGTTTTCATTGTGGAGGTCTTACCAATCTTTTATTAGATTACTAGGTGTTCGATACTTTTTTAGCATTTTATCTTATTTTTCATCATGATAAATTGTACTCTTTGATCCCCATTCGCAATTTCCCCCATCCCTCCAACCACCTCCACTCTAGAAACCATCAGTTTGTTCTCTATAGTTAAGAGTCTGTTTCTTGCTTTGTCTTTTTTTTTTCTTTGCTCATTTGTTTTGTTTCTTAAATTCCACATGAATGAAATCACATGGTATTTGTCTTTCTCTGACTTATTTTGCTTACCGTTATACTCTCTAGCTCCATCCATGTCATCCCAAGTGGCAAGATTTCATTCTTTTTTATGGCTGAGTAATATTCCATTGTGTATGTATATATCACCCCTTCTTTATCCATTCATCTATTGATGGACACTTGGGCTGCGCCCATAATGTGGTTATTGTAAATAATGCTACAATAAACACAGGGGTGCATGTATCCCTTTGACTTAGGGTTTTTGTATTTTGGGGGTAAACGCCCAGTAGTGTAATTGCTGGATCATAGGATAGCTCTATCTTTTAAGTTTTTGAGGAACCCCTGTACTATTTCCCACAGTGGCTGCACCAGTTTGCATTCCCAGCAACAGTGCATAAGGGCTTCTTTATCACCACATCCTCACCAACCCTTGTGTCTCTTGTTGTTGATTATAGTCATTCTGACAGGTGTGAGGTGATCTCTTATTACAGTTTTGATTTGCATTTCCCTGATGATGACCGATGTTGAGCTTCTTTTCACGTGTCTGTTGGCCACCTGGATGTCTTGGGAGAAATGTCTGTTTATGTCTTCTGCCCACTTTTTAATTGGATTATTTGGGGGAGGGGGTTGTGAGTTTTATCAGTTCTTTAAATATTTTGGATGCTAACTCTATTTTTTGGATAACTAACTCTGTTTTCTATTCTTCCTGTCTTCTCAGTGTTTTCATGGTTGGTGTCCTGAGACTACGTCAACAGCTTGCATCTGCCCATCTCCCCTCTTTCTCGTCCTCCCTTCCAGTAACCTGAGTGTGTACGTGGAATGAGATTTCTGCCAGGGGACCAGGAAATGGAATGTGATGTGCTGGAGAAGACACAGGGGTGGCACTTGTTAGTGACTGGTTGTTTGCACCCTCCTCCCGCATTCATATGTTGACACCCGATCCTCAGTATGGGGTATTAGGAAGTGGGGTTTTTGGGAGGTCATCAGGGCATAGAGGTGGGGCCCTCTGTGGGATTGGAAATGAGATTAGTGCTCTTGTGAAAGAGACCCCAGAAGGCTCCCAGCTTCTTCTTTCATGCACACAGTGAATAAACTACTGTCTTCAAACCAGAAAGCTGGTCCTCACCAAAACCCAACCAAGCCAGCACCAGATCCTTCCAGACTCCAGAAGAGTGAGAAATCAATTTCTGTTGTTTATAGGCCACCCAGTGTATGGCATATGGTGATAGCAGCCTGAATGGACTGAGGCTGTGACCAATGTTTTTTGTGTTTTGCTGTGCCTCGACCCAGTTGTGAGGTCCTGTGTAGGTCACTGATATGTCCCTGGACTTGATGGTGAAATGAAGGGATCGGGCTAGATCTTCACCACCCAATAAGTAGCACTAGCCACATAATAATGGCTATTTACACTTAAATTAATTACAATTAGGGATGCCTGGGTGGCTCAGTTGGTTGGATGTCTGCTTTCAGCTCAAGTCATGATCCCAGGGTCCTGAGTTCAAGTCCTGTATTGGGCTCCTTGCTCAGTGCGGGGCCTGCTTCTCCCTCTGCCTGCCATTCTCCCTGCTTATGTGTTCTCTCTCTCTCTCGCTCTTTGACAAATGAATTTTTAAAAATTAATAACAATTAAATAAGATTAAGAATTCATTTCTCACTTACACCAGTCACATTGGCAGAGCTCAACAGTCGCCCCTATCTAGTGGCTACCACGCTAGACAGTACAGATATATAACATTCCAATCCTTGCCAACAGTTCTAGACTAATGGACTCTCAGATCTTTTCTAGCTCCAGGGCCCAAAGGCTCCACACCTAGGGTAAGGAAATAAGTTCACCATAGCCTAAAAAATGTAAGCCAATGAATTCAATCTCTGCATGATTTAACATAACTGTGTCATGTATTATTAAGAGGTCTCGAGGCACTGAAAACAAAACAAAAACTGTGAGGTACTGCTGATTTGAAGAGTCTTATTCTGTCTGGAATGACCCTGAAAGCACGAACATTCGGAACCAACATGGCACCATCAATATCCTGGCTGGGCGCTAATGAGATAGAATGTTTCCCAGCTGCATTAGATGGTGTTTGCCTGCTTTTCCCAGGCTTCCTCTCCATATAGCCAGGGCTAGTTGATCAATGTGTCCTGGCTGGCTGTTGCTAGAGATGGGAGCAACTCCTCAGAGACAGTACCCAGTAGTGCCCATCCAAGACCAGCCATCACCCAGGCCGGGAAAAATCCACTCTGATTCTGAAGTCACATGTACCCTGTGTTGACTGGAGCAAGACTTAAACAAGAGGCGGTGACGTGTTCCTATCATGGTCCTCGGTGAGAAGAGCTGGCTGTGTGTTACTACCAAAGTAGGAATGTCTGCATGCTGTTTACATGATTGTTAGTTTATTAGTATTACTAAGAATAGCAATGGGTATTTATTGTTTGTGGTATTGATTATGATGTCCCAGGGACTGTGCTCAATAGCCTACATCTCGTAGCTCATTCATACCTTGAAACAGCCCTAGGAGTAAATGTGGCTATACGTTTCCACTGCCCTGCTCTAAGGAAGATGTACGGGCCCATCAGATGTGCGCCGCACCTCTCTCAGTCCTCCTGGTGTCTACGACCCTGACCTCCATAGCTGTGGGGGAGCTCGTGAGTGTTATGGTTCAAGTGGAACACCTGCATACTTTGGAGCCAGATACGCATCACCTCGGCTATGACGATTGGGCGTCACTACCAGCTGAGGCTGGGCTGTCTTCCCTGGATGGCTCATGCAGCTACTCAGCACAGGCCACGCTTCTCCCTGGAATGGAAACTAGAGGCTCATGGCGCTGAGTACCCACACAATTTCCTGGTGCCAGCAGCAGACAATGCTCATGCTGTCTGAAGGACCCTGGAGGACTCTGGGTCTCTACATGAACCCTCTAGAGCTGGTTCCTTTATCCCAAGTCCTACCAATCTATTCCCTAAGCCAGAGCAGTGGTGAAACAGAGCCACACAAGGTCTAATTTTAAGGTTGTTTTGAGGAATGAATGAGATATGAGATACAGCTCATTTTGTACCATGCTTGGCACGGAATAACCATTCACTACATCGCCCCTGTTATTTCATCATTGCCATTGTTGATAGTCGTTATAATTATAGTAACAGTGGCATGGATAATACTAATGCTGGTATTTTATTGTTAGTAATTCCTTCTTTGCAATTCATGAGTCCAATATTGTGTGTCTGTGAGTGTTGTGGGCAAGTTCAGATAAAGATTTGCTCTGATGCATCATACCATCTTCCATGCCTTGACCTCACCCACACCCAAAGCATATATTTCCAATGACATTTTACAGATATGAAAACTGAGGCTCAGAGATATTAAGAAGGCTGTCCAAATGGATACCTCTGGTAACATTACTCTCAATTTTTGCATTTCCACCACACATTCTTGAATGGGAAAGAAAGAGGTGAAGGTGACATCTGAGTGTGACGTGAAGACAGCTTGTGGCCGTGTTCTGAGTATGAGGATTTCATTAGTGCTGTGCGCCGTGGCTGAAATACAAGTTTTCTGAAAATGTAATGTGTCACTGTCAAGAATGGCTCACAGAAAGTGATGATGCGGTGTTGCTGCTGGCTGAGCTTGAAAAAAATTAAACTGACCAGCTAGCCATGGAGTCAAGAGAGACAATGACATAAGATCAACGTGGCCCATCCCTGGAATCCAGTTGTTTGCTTTGCTCTAAATCAACCCAGTTTCAAAAGCCGCAACCAGCCAAAATTCTTTTAATGAATAGAGGAATGTGGAGTTAGGGTCTGTGACAATTATCTGAAAAATGGCCCCTCAGGCTGGAAGGCCAGCCTAGACTTTGGGCTTCCAGTGGTCCTTTAAGGAAGAACCTTGGGTCAACTCCAGAATTATTTCTGGAGCATAAGCCTGGTCCCAGGGCTTATTCTTCATTCTGTCATTTTCATTATGCTGTTTGCATTGCTTTGATTAATGGATTGGCCAAGGGCTACTTCGCTGGTCACTAAGGCCAGGGTAATAAAGTTAACTTTAATGTTCATAAAGTGTATGTTCCTTGTAAGGACAGAGACCAGTTGCAGGGTGTGGTTTCCTACGAGTTAGTAGAAAGAGGAACTTAACAGCTCAGATTCCTCTGTCAGCAGAGCAGGGTCCAAGTTCAGTCCCCCTGCCCCTTGGCTATGCGATATGGAATGAGTCATTCAATCTCTTTAAGCCTCAGTTTTCCCATTTGTCAAATCAGAATCACAAGACTATCCATCTTGCAGGGTGGCTGGGCGGGCAAAAGTCCTTGAGGTGCCTGGCACAGTGCCGGACAGAAGATAAAGCAGGGTCTCCCTCGGCTGTACTCAAACTTCCAAACAGCCTGTCGTCAACACATTTAACAGCTGGAATGGGGAGGACATGGATTCATCAGAATAGATTCTGTGATAGCCAGCGTTTTGCCACTGGTTGATACTCTGTTTCTGTTATTAAGTATTTTGTATCTTCTTCATGGTATTAATTGTTCAAGCAGTGTTAACTCTGGTTATTATTATTGCTGTTCTCACAAGGAGGGGAATTAGAAATTCACAGGGCCGAGTGCCCTGCACAGTCTGTACACACCCACTGTGTGTTGTATTCCTGAGCCTCCTATCCGTCCCCCACCTTGTTGCCAGGAGGAAAGGGCTTCACCATAGCAAACAGCGTTCATGCGCCATCCATCAGAGGAGGAACTGTTCAGTGTTTCAGCTGCGCTGAAGCAAACGAGAAGATTCCCTCACTTCCATAGCTGAACACTTCCAAACGTATACAACATCATTACTAAAAAATGACCTTGTATCTTCACCAGATAGAGGCAGTTTTTCCTACCCTTTTCATGCTCAGTGGGAAAATGATGAGATCAAGCCCAGCGAAGACAGAACAAGCATGTGAGGAGACAGAGATGAAAATGATGGAGACTCCTATTTATTAGAACAAAAGCAGAAATAAGAAACAATGCCACTTTGTGTTCAGATAATGGATTCATTCATGGAAGACTTACAATGGTCTGGCATGGGGGAGGAGATTATTTCCTTCATCATCTGCACCAAAAAATGTGGTTTCCAAAATACACCAGTCTTTTGATTTTCCTCCACATGGTTACTTGGGTTGTCTGATTTATCAGAGTATTGGAACAATTGCTTCTGGTGTTACGTCATTCTTAAACACAAGCTCTCTGAAGGAGTCCAAAAGCACACACAAGCACAGGTGCCATAAAATAAGGTAAAAACGCATTAGACATATATGCAATCTTATTTTCCCTAAAGACACTAACAAGGATCTTTTTATATTTTCTCTGTGAGATTAGGAAGAGTAGAAATACCTATGCCCAGAGAACATTTCACAGGGAAGGACAGGGAATTAGAGCACTAAAAATAACTAGGTGGTTCAGTCGGTTAAACATCTGGCTCTTGATCTCAGCTCAGGTCTTGATTTCAGGGTCAGGTCATGAGTTCAAGTCCTGCATTGGAGCCTACTTAAAAAGGAAAGAAACGAAGGAAGGAAGGAAGGAAGGAAGGAAGGAAGGAAGGAAGGAAGAAGGAGCTTAGTTGTAATAGGTTTTAAAGTTCCTCATGTCAGATTTTTGGATAGCTCATTATTATATTTAAATTTATAGCCATTTGCCCTGGAATTGAGTTAAACTCACCATTGACAGTCTATTAATATAAAGCTGTTTGTCTTAAGAAACAAAGAGGGTAAACCAGTTTTTAGGAAGATATAAACTGTGGTAGACAGACCTTTGTGTGGCTCCATGTTTATACCCTATGCAATCGTCTCCCCTTGAGTTTGGGAGAAATGTGTTGCTTCCTTCTAGCCTATAGACTATGACAGAACTGATGCGATGTCACTTCTGTGCTTATGCTATGATATGTATGTTGTCAGCCTTGGAGCAGACATTGGAGACTGTCTCTCTATTGCTGGCTTCACTAAGCCCCTGGATGGAGAGAGCTATATGGAAAGGCAGTGAGGGTGGCCTCTGGAAGCTGAGCACGGAACTGTATGACTGTCAGCTAGGAAACAGGAACCCCAGGCCTACAAATGAACTTGGCCAACAACTTGAAGGAGCTCAGCAATGGATTTTTTTCCCAGTCAAGCCTCTTACGAGCTCGCAGTCCTGGCTGACACATGAATTGCAGTGTGGTAAAGATCCTAAAAAAGAGAACCCAGCCAAAATGGGCCCTAAGTTCCAAGATTATAAGGTGTATGTGTGAAGCCACTGAGTTTATGATAATTTGTTACATAACAATAGAAGACTAAAACATAAACTTCCTTTTTTTTTCTTTAAATACATAAAACTTTCACCAGTCAGCAAGTATTGATATCCTCTGTGATAGGCATGTAGCCAGATGGCATTGTGATTATGCAAAGAAATATAGAACTCATTTCATGCTCAGATTCTAGTTGGAGACAGAGAATTCTGGGTAGATGGAGGGGGCAGCATTGACTATGAATTTCCCTGAATCTCTCAGATAAACAGAGAAAGCAGTTAGACTATTAAAGCTAAAGACAGGGGGCACCTGGGTAGCTCAGTGGGTTAAGCCTCTGCCTTCGGCTCAGGTCATGATCTCAGGGTCCTGGGATTGAGTCCCACATTGGGCTCTCTGCTTGGTGGGGAGCCTGCTTCCTCCTCTCTCTCTCTGCCTGCCTCTCTGCCTACTTGTGATCTCTCTCTGTCAAATAAATAAATAAAATTTTAAAAAAACAAAACTAAACTAAACTAAACACAGGGACACTTGTGTGGCTCAGTCAGTTAGGAGTCGGCTCAGGTCATAACCCAGGGTCCTGGAATTAAGTACCACATTAGGGTCCTTGCTCAGTGGGGAGCCTGCTTCTCCCTCTACATGCTTCTCCCTCTGCCTGCCACTCTCCCTGCTTGTGTTCTCGCTCTCTCACAAATAAATAAATAAAATCTTAAAAAAAAAAATGCACTCACAAGGGAGCACAGTGGGTCAGTGTGAGAACAGCCGCTCCAACTGGAAAGCGGTTCTGCAAGATCCGTCATCAACGCACGTGCAGGGAGATGGCAAAGCAAGAAATCTTGACAGCTCAGGGGCTGCCTGGGTCCTGAAAACCCTCAAAACTAACAGACAGAAGCTTTCTTCCAAGGCAAAGCCCTGCAGGGAGGTGAAACCATTGGACATGGAATCCAAGCTGAGCAGGTCTAGGACACTGGGGGCAAAGGAAAAAATAAGGTCCCCATATCAGTAGGGAAGGAAGCAGCCCAGATATGAGTCAGTTTCAGAAAGTTTGAGGACACACACAGACAGACACATAGAGTTTCTTATCACTTTGTGAAAGCAATTTCAGAACCCTGAAATTAGAAAAGCTGTCCTGGCCATCCTTCTTTTTCTAAACACAAAGGAACATTCATTTCACTTAAAAGGTTACAAACAGAAAAAAAAAAAAAAATCATGGTAGAAGCCTATACAAAATTAGTAAAAGAAAAAAGAGAGTAAGAAGCAGAATAATATCCTTATAGACTGTGAAATCAGGTCAGGAACACAGGGCCATGTGAATTCCCAGAATTCTCTTCTTTATAAGTTTCCAGGGACTCAAAGGAAATTTTTTGTATGTAGAATTTGGAGAGTAGACAGGAAGCAGCAGGCATGTCAGAAGGCTGGGGCAGGTGTTTTTTGGCAGCACACAGACGCTGTTGTTTATCTGCTGGATTGTATGGCTGGCATTGGCAGAAGCCAGGCCTGCACCTTCTCCTGGGTCCTTCTGCAGCTTCTCTAAGTCCCGGCCCACGTGTATGAAGATTGTAGGTAGTGAAACCAACATAGAGTTCCAACTTATACTCATGGATTCCAGCCTCACATCTATCTTCCTTTTCTGCCTACCTCACATTTTCTACCTTTCTACCTATATACCTTTCCTGCCATGGACTCCAAGCCCCAGTGTCTGATACCTAGTCTTACAGAGATTGCTTAACCAGTCAGCACAATTGCACACAAGTAAATCCCTTTTTAATTAGATTTAATTTTCAAATGGTTCTATATAATTGAACTCTGATATGGAGAAGTTATTCGGAATGATTTCAACACCCACTGTACAATCTCAGTTATCAGTGTAAAGATATGTAAAGACAAATAGATCAATGAAACAAAACATAAATTCCTATGGTTAATTGATTTTTGATAAAAGGCTTAATGCAATTCAGTGGTACAAAAGATAATCTCTAACAAATGCTGCTGGAATAATTTGATATCTATAAGGAAAAAAATTACCTTCTACCTGGATATCACACCATACACACACAAATTTATTTAGATGGTTCATACTTCAAAGCATGAGAGTAAACCTATACATTCTAGAGTAAAACATGAGATAAAAATCTTTGTGAACCTGAGATAGAGAAAGCTTTTTTATTTCATGTTTTTAAAATTTTATTTATTTATTTGAGAGAGAGACAGAGTGAGAGAGCATGAGAGGGGAGATCAGAGGGAGAAGCAGACTCCCCATGGAGCTGGTAGCCTGATGTGGGACTCCATCCCAGGACTCTGGGATCATGACCTGAGCTGAAGGCAGTCGCTTAACCAACTGAGCCACCCAGGCACCCCAGAGAAAGCATTTTTATTTTTTTAAAAGATTTTACTTATTTATTTGGCAGGCAGAGATCACAAGTGGGCAGAGAGGCAGGCAAATAGAGAGGTGGAAGCAGGCTCCCGACTGAGCAGAGAGCCTGATGTGGGACTTGATCCCAGGACCCTGGGATCATGACCTGAGCCAAAGGCAGAGGCTTTAATCCACTGAGCCACCCAGGTGCCCCAAGAAAGCATTTTCAGATAGAACACTAAAAGCATTACATATAAAGGAAAAAGTAAGACATTTACATTCATTGAAATTGAAATTTTCTTTTCCAAAGCATCATTAAGAAAATAAAAAATGAAAAAACAAGCCACAGACTGGGAAAAAATATACACGATACCTAGATCTGACAAAGGATTTGTGTTCAGAATTTATAAAGATCTTTCACAACTCAATCATGAGAGACAAGCACCTAAATAAAAAATGGTAAAGTCAAAACAATTGTAATTTTAAAAATAGATTTCTTTTTTCCAGGTGTTTGTTGTCTGGTTTTTATTTTAATGTGGTAAGAAACCAGTCAGTTTGAAGTAGGGAAACGATGCAATCTGATGATTTACATAAATTACCCTTTTTCTGTTTCCTATAACTCCTAGTACTGGCACATAACTTAAAAATTAACAAATTAGCTCACCATTTTTTAAAAAAAGTATCACAGACATTAAACAGCCACATCATATACAGACACAAACATATATGTGGCCAAATAGCACATGTTAAAGCATTCATAAAAGAGATGAAAAGAAAACCACAATGAAATTTTCTTCATGCTGAGTATAATAGCTAAAATGAAAACTTCTGATAATATCAAATGTTGGTGGAGATATGGAGCAACTGGAAAGCTCATTAATTTTTTTCTTGGGAGTGTTAGATGACATTACTTTGGAAAGCATTTCAACACTTTCTTAGGAAGTCAAACTTTACACATTTATGAAGCGATCCAGCAATTGCATTTCTAGGTATTTATCAAAGAGAAATGAAAATATATGCTCAGTAATAAATTTGTATGCATAACATTATTCATAATAGTCACACACTGGAAACAAACCAAACATAACCATTATAACCATCAATGGGTGAATAGATAAGCAAATTGTAGTACAGATATACATTGGAGAACTACTTGACAGTAAAAATGAATGCATTATTGATATACACAATATCATGGATGAATCTCAAAAATATGCAGAACAGAAGAATGTACTCGAGAGTACATACTGTCTCCTTTTATATGAACTTCTAGAAGAGTCAAAGCACTTTTTTGTTGTTGTTGTTCAAAAGATGTCATCAATCTTTTATTTAACTAAACACTGCCCTTCATTTTGAAGGAAATGATACAATTTCAAATCAGAACCTCCTTCTCAAGAAGTGGTATGAGAACGTAACATTGATTTAACATACATTCTTCAACAAAAATACAGTTTACACAATTCACTAGAAAATAAAATATACATAGAATTTATCATGTTAGTCAATGTAATTCTCCATGGGTCACAAAAATTACAGCTAAGAACAAAACATAGTGAACATCTGAATGAACCAGTCAAGTTTATAGTTACCATGATTAAAAAAAAAAAAATTCACAAATGTAACTTCCCAAACAAAACCATTTGAAGACCGTGATTATAGATTTTATTCTAATTTATTTTTTAAAAAATGGTTAGACAATCACATTAATATCAAGAGTCTTCGACACAGTGGATTCCATTTTGTTAAGAAAAAAAAAAATAGAAAACGGTTAGTCATTAATTTTCTTCACTCTCCATAGCATATGTCGTATAAAATTAAAGTTTTGCTTTCAAAAATATGTTTCCACGTGGTTGTCGTGCTGTCTAGTGCTGCAGATCAGTGATTGCCTGAGAGAAAGAGGGAAGACAGTGACAAAGGAATTTTTTTTAGAATGATGGAAATTTAATAAAATCTTTAAAGGGGGGGGCATGTGGTTGGTTCAGTCAGTTAAGCATCTGCCTTCGGGTCGGATCATGATCCCAGGGTCCTGGGATTGAGTCCCTCGTGGGGCTCCTTGTTTTCAAGGAGCCTGTTTCTCCCTCTGCCTGTCACTGCCCCTGCATGTTCTTGCTCTCTCTCTCACTGATGAATAAATAAAATCTTAAAAAAAAAAGAATGGGGCACGTGGGTGGCTCAGTGGGCTAAGCTTCTGCCTTCAGCTCGGGTCATGATCTCAGAGTCCAGGGATCGAAGCCCACATAGGGCTTTCTGCTCAGCAGGGAGCCTGTTTCTCCCTTTCTCTGCCTGCCTCTCTGCCTACTTGTGATCTCTCTCTCTGTCAAATAAATAAATACAATCTTAAAAAAAAAAAAGCAGGTGGCAACTGCTTAAAAAAAATAGAATGATGGAAATTCTCTATATTTTGGTAAGAGTGATACTTGTATAGATGTAAACTTTGTCAAACATCTTCACCTGTATACTTAAAATGTGCACACTTGATTGCATATTAATCACACATCTATCAAACTGTTGCAAAAGAAACATGTATTTCTTAGGTCTGCCCATTGAAAAGGCAGTGATTAACCATTGTCAATGGATACCTTAGCACTTTGACTGTGATGCCTTGGAAAATTGCTAATTCCAGTCAGAAGCATGTACATTTCCATACGCAAAACGAGCTTCCTGCATTTTGTCATGCCATAAAGCAAGATAGTTCTAAAGACTACTAGGGTTATTTCAAAACAACAAATGTCATATGAAAGCTCCAGTCAAAGATGTAGCAAATTAGCACCAATAATAAGTTAAACCCTCAGATATGTTTAAATCCGTAAATTCCTTACAATACTTGAAGAACATCAACTCAACTAATTGGATTCCTTTGGATGTTAACGAACTACTTCATTATTTTTTAAACTGGAAAATAAAAAAAAAAAAATCAAATGTTTATCCTGCCTTTACTAAGCAAAAAATGACCAAATAGTTGATATGGGAAGTTATTCTTTATAGAAAAGTTGCAGCTAATAAATAAAAATAAATAAAGGATGAGTGATAGGGGCACCTGCTTGGCTCAGTGGGCTGAGCATCTGGCTCTTGGTTTGGGCTCAGGTCGTGATCCAGGGTCCTGAGATGAAGCCCTGTTGGGCTCTGCGCTCAGCAGTGAGGCAAGTCTGCTTCTCTCCTTCTCCCTCTAACCCTCCCCCCTCACTTGCATGTGCTCTCTCACTCAAATAAATTAATAAATCCTAAAAAAACAAAGTAATGAGTAGTAGAGTTAGAATACTACCACCTGTATTACTGGGTGATTAATCATCACTAAGGGTTGATACGATCACAAAAAGAGAAAAACCAGACATTCCATACCTCCCAGGAGACATGCACAGTACCACCTGAGGTGTAGTTTTGCCAAAATAAGAAGAATTGAGCTAACCCTGATTAAGTTTCCTGAACTGACTACACATTTACCGGAAATACAAGGCATAGAGAAACATGTTTAATAACACTACAGGGATGCAGCAACAAAATTCAGACTGCGGGAAAGTTTAAGTCAAACAACTCAAGTTACTTCTACAGAAAATTGTAAGAAGAAAAAAAATAAAAGGATGTTAGAAGAATCTATAGGTTAGAGATGAAACAAATCAAACAATCAAATATATGGACATTATTTTGATCCAGAGTGAAATAAACAAAATGTGAAAACTATGTAAAATCAAAATATGAACACTGGATATTCCTTTATATTAAGGGATTATTGTTAATTTTTTTCAAGTTTAGAGCATTGAGATACTAACAGATGAGATGATATAATGTCTGAAATTTGCCTCAAAATAATCAGGGTGGGGGGACTGGGTGTGGATATAGGTGAAGTAAGTTTGGGCATCTATTGATTATTGCTGAAGATGGTTTATAGCTATGTCTGATTTATTAAGCCAGTGTCTCTATGTTTTGTATATGTATAAGAATTTCCATACAAAAAGTGGAAAATATAAACAATGTACTTGAGGGTGGAAGAAAAAGACTGACACATCTGAAACAGTTAGCAAATCATGCCAACAGTTCGATGTTAGGACCTATATACAGGCTCAAAGACCAGATTTTATTGCCCAAACTATGTTTCAGTAAGGGGGTGAGTGGTCTTAAATTCTAGCCCTTGTGGGTCTCTGTCATGGGTCTCTATCTCAATGATTTTATTCTGAACAGCAAAGTATTAATGGGGAACAATATACTAACTTGGAACAACTTCAGTCAATACTGGTTTGAAATTTACAGATATCAACTAGTGAAGCTGTTTTAAAAGCAATGCAGAAATTTAATAAAGATGTAATAATTATTCCGCTCAGTTATAAATGTTGGTGGTTTATTATAAAGAAGCTAGTTTAAAACAAGATCATTTTTTAAAAGATTTTATTTATTTATTTGACACAGAGAGATCATAAGTAGGCAGAGAGGCAGGCAGAGATAGAGAGTGGGGGAAGCAGGCTCCCCGCTGAGCAGAGAGCCCGCTGCTGGACTCAATTCCAGGACCCCGGGATCATGACCTGAGCTAAAGGCAGAGGCTTAACCCCCTGAGCCACCCAGGTACCCCACAAGATCATTTTTTTCAAAACAACTCCATGATTACACTGAGGAAATTGCAAATGTAAGCAAGCAGCCCTACTATTAGGTAAATAGCTACCTGAAGCTTGGGATATATTTCCTAGCAATAGACCCATAAGGGATCTCAAAAGGGACTTATTTGGAAGTAAAGACTTAGTTGGAAGTAAAGATGATATCATCTGGACATTGCAATTAATGACTCAAAATGTAGCCCAAGTGATGACTAAGAACTTCAGTTGCAATGAAGTTCTAAATAAAATTGTCTCAGGAAATGTGAAATAAGACCAAAAGGGAGTATTTCCAAATCAAGATACAATTTTACATAAAAAGCTATTTTAAAAACTTCTCTGTGTTTAAATGAATACATTAAACATGGTTAAGTAGACATTTGGCTATTTCTTCTATATCACCAAAAGCTTATGAAACCAAATTGGCCAAATCTCTTTTTCCTCTGGCAGGGGCAGTTTCCCATCAGGAAAATAAGTGCTTGCTTCCCACCTGGGGTTGCCTGTTATCCTGGTATGTACGGTAAATTCACTCTGCTGTAGGGTAGAACCTAGATAAACGCAGGCGTGTGACAGTCGGGGAAGGGTTCATGACGAATTGTGGGTAGGTTCTGGACTAGTAGCATGGAGAGCTTTCCAGATGTGGAAGAAGGCATGACTAAAGACATTACCAAACGAAGATTTGACTTGTGGCTCTCACCCAAATAATAGTTGGGAAAGGACCAGGTTGTCTAGCATGGAGGGTCCAAGCAGAAGAAAATTAGTAATAAGCTGTCCCTGTGGAGAGACCCAGACAGGTGTGGAATCTTCCTGTCAGCCAGCCACAGGGCTTTGGATAAATTACAGTCAGGACCACAATGTGACTTTCCCAGGCCCTTGGCACTTTTGTCTTTGCGGATCCCTTCCTTCACAAAAAATATAAAAACATATATTTTATGACTATATAGTATAAAGATTAATGTAGTCCAAACTGAATTTATTATTACATACATATTATTACAGTTATTTTTTCTTCCTATTTTAAAAGAAATTAAAATTAAAACATTTTTCCAGTCCCCTAAAAGTATCATAGGCCTTAGGCATTGTGCCTGTTGTGTCTGGTAGATAAATTGGCCTTGATTAATGTTGGTTAATGCACGTTTTATATATGTCACGGGGATTTTATGGTTAAATAATTTTTCTGGCTGTTTTTTATATGTGGACCAACCATTTTCTGAATATGGAAAGGTAGGTCTCACCTGGATCACAAAATGCTTCCACGACAGCAAAGCTGGTTCAGGAAGGATGAGATCATTTGTTGTGTCTACCGTGTGCCATGACCACGAAATGTACTCTGCCCCCTGCCCCACGCCCACCAAATGGAAAGCAGAACTTAATGGAAGAATGCAGTGTATCTCTATCTGAAAGGTTTTTAATCTGGGTCTAGTCACTGGGGAAATATCAGGACACTAGAAATGAGACAATGCTCATAATAATGGAAGTTGGGAGTTGGGAAAGAAAGTTGCATGTCTTCTAAGTAAATTATACTGGGCTTTGGGGCTGGAGTGTATTGCCTTAAGATCAGATGCTTGAATCTGATTCCCATAACATCCTTTAGAATTTGTATCACTACTTCCTTTTTGTGCTAACTAAAACCAAAAAATAAGGAGGGGGAGTTTGGGCCTTTCTAATTTTAAAATGGCAGCAGAGCACCCTTTGGGCCTGGTGTGATACTGCAGCAGAGATCACAACTAGAAATAGACTGCACAGGAGCTCCTGGTACTCAGTGGGTTAAAGCCTCTGCCTTTGGGTCCTGGCTCTCTGCTCAGCAGGGAACCTGCCTCCTCGAAAGCACCCCTCCCCCCCCCCCCCCCCCCCCCATCTCTGCCTACTTGTAATCTCTGTCTGTCAAATAAATAAATAAAATCTTAAAAAAAAAAAAAAAAGAAATAGACTGCACAGACAATGGGGGGGATCAGGAGGAGCCTGAATGTTTACCTATGTTTACCTGCTCAGTGGAGCTGCTCCAGAAGGGTCAACTAGTCAATACTCACCCCCCCACACACCCCCGCAAACTGTTCGAGTGCTCTGCATCACTTTCCATTTCAGGGAGGTGTATTGATCCCTTTTTGAAACCACCAGGGCTGTACTGAAGAAACATTTATCTGCCAATGAGCGACAGGAGGGCCTGGGAAAGAGAGGCTCACCTGCAGGGACAGTAAGGTTAGAGGTTGGAGGATAGAAAGGAGGGTGGTTCGAATTGAAGGGAAGGTGAGGAGGAGAGCATAGGCTAGCCTTACTACTCAAAGTGTGGTCTCTGGACCAAAAGGATCTGCACTAGAATATATATTTTAACAAAATCCCCAGAAGATTTGTCAATATAGTTGAAATTTGGGGAGCACTGCACCAAGATGTTAGCCGAGAGATGGAGGGAAGGGTAGATTTGAAAAGCATAAGAAGATAACAACAAAAAACACCTGGGTGGCTCAGCTGGTTGAGCGTCTGCCTTTGGCTTTGTCGTGATCCTAGGGTCCTGGGATCAGGTCCCACATAGGGCTCTTTGCTCAGTGGAGAGTCTGCTTCTCTCTCTGTCTTCTGCTCTCTCTCTCTGACAAATAAATAAACAAAACGTTTTTTTTTTTGTTTTGTTTTGTTTTTTGTTTTAAAAAGAAGGTAAGAACGAGCAGGCTTTGGAAACTCCATATTTCTAGAGATGGAGATGACTCAAATATGACTCCAAGAATACAAATTTGGGAGACTAGAAAACAAGTAATTTCCCAACACTCATTTGCCTACAGATAATTGATGGTCTAATTAAAAATTGTATCCATTAATTAAAGCACTGTCAGATCACATGTTTTGTTTGCCTAGTTTGATGTACCCATTAGCATTATTTTTATGCACTTGAGAATAATTAAGTTGTCTTTTCCTGCTTGCTAAGTCAAACACTGGTTGTGCTTATTCATGTCCACTTCTTTCTTCATTATTTAATCTGGATTTTCTTTCTAATGCCGCCTTGGACCTTGCTCATTGCTAGGGCCTTTGCTAGAGAAATGTCCGCTTCCTCATTGTGTAACCTACTCAGTTACAATTAGACAGCATGAGTGTTAGACGTGTACTTCAACATGAGCCCCCACAGAGGACCAGTGGGGCACCTGGGGGCTCAGTCAGTTAAGTGTCTGCCTTCAGCTCAGGTCAAGATGCCAGGGTCCTGGGTTGGTCCTGGGTTGGGCTCCCTGCTCAGCGGGGAGCCTCCTTCTTCCTCTCCCTCTGCTGCTTCCCCTGCCTGTGCTCTCTCACTCTCTTTGTCCAAATAAATAAATAAATAAATAAATAAAATCTGTTAAAAAAAAAATAGAGAGAGGATCAGTAAGAATGATTTGGCATCCTGGGGCTATGATAGGGATAAACTAGCCATCATGGGTGACTTATTAATAGTACAGGAATTCTAAATTGAGTGACTCTGGATTCCTCTGTTGGGCAAAAGAATGAAGAAAGGGACAGGCATTGCATCTGTATGGGGAAAGAGCGCCCTCCTGGTACTCATCTGCCGGGCAGATACCCAGAGATTGACAGTTTCAGTGACTCATCCAATGTTTTGACTGCATGATACTAGCTTCACAGATATTTGCAAATATCCTATAACTGAATACTTCCCATTCCCATCCCCTCATTTCCTTTCACCAGGCAGGCACTGCTCTACCTCTTTCCCTCTCTCCTCCAGAGGCAGGGGGGAAAGTACCACTGAACATAAGCCACCCATCATCACCAGGCTTCTTCCGAATTAGAAATTCTAATTTGGACAAGGAAAAGTGTTCTCGGAATCTTTTTCTCCCTGGACCAAAGGAGAGAACACAGTTGCTTTCTGACTGCTAAAGCGAGAGTATGATGAAAGCAGCATGCATTGCTTTTCATAGTACGTGTGATCTGTTCTTCAAGAAAAAGAAGTAACTCAGATGAGGGTTGGTGCCTGGGATGCTGAGAGGGTCTGGCTCATCTCTCAGGAAACAATTGCAAAGCGAGTTCAGTGGCCTACAGCTTACTTTACAAGCCTGGCGAACTGTACTTCCCAGACATTCTTGTTTCCCATCTCAGGTTCCAAATGTGTAGCCTGAAGGCTAGATCTGGCCTGCAGACATGTTTAGTTTGGACTATCCAGTGTTTTTACAAAACTTCAGCCAAAATTTTAAAATAGGGAAGTCACACATTCTTTGTAGGACAAGGATCAGCTGGAATTGGCTAGTGAGTACCTCAGGATACCATGGTCCCCACCATTCCCAATCACTTCCCTGACCTTGAGACCAAGAGCCTACGAAGTAATGGTACAGAACTACAGAGATAAATATATCGATATATTGGTCTCTGACTCTGTTTCCTGGCACAGAGCTCCTAAAACCCTTGTAAGTTCCTAAGTCACAGAGCATTAGGAACATCTTTTATTCTAATATGAGGCCCTTGACCCTAAGTTCCTTACATGGGGGCTCCTAAATCCCTTGTAATTTCCGGGGTGATAATAGTGTCTTTTGTTCCAATGAGGTGACTCTCTGTGGGCTCCAGGATGGGGGCTGGTCACTAGAATGACCAGGCCATGATTAGAAGCTTGGAACTTTCAGTCCTGCCCCCAGTCTCCAGAGAGGGGAGAGGACTAGAAAAGGGCTTAATGGTCCATCCTGTCTACATAGTGAACCCCCCATAAAAATGCGAAAGTATTGGATCCGGAGAGCTTCCTGGATGGCAAACACATCTACATGCCGGTAGAATATACCCCAACTGCATGCGGACAGAAGCTTGTGTGCTTGGGACTCTTCCAGAGACCTTCTGTCTCTCTTCCTGTGGCTTTTCATCTGCGTCCTTTATCATACCTTATATGGTAGAATAAATGGTAAATGTGTTTCCCTGAGTTTTGTGAATTGTTCTTGCAAATAATCAAATCCAAGGGGAGGTTCATGAGAACCTCTGATTTGTAGCCAAGTTGAACAGAAGTTGTGGGTCACCTGAGAACTTACCACTTGGTGATTAGCGTCTGAAGGTGGGGGCAGTCTCACGGGATTGAGCCCTTCACCTGCACAGTCCGCCTTACCTCCAGTTAGTCTCAGAATTGGATTGACTTGTAGGACACCCAGCTGGTTTCATAGAGAATTACTTGGTATTTGGGGGGGGGGGGTGGAATCCACACCTCTGGCGTCAGAAGTGTAAGTGTGGCAGTAGCACGAGAGTAAAGGAGAAATACGAGAAGTGAATTTTCCTATTCAGTGCTGGTTTTCATTTGTTGATTTTTGTTTTTGCTGTTATTTTTCTAGAAGTAGAGAAATATTTCTCTGGGCCTATGACTTTATTAAGAGGGAAGTACCAAAAAGACAAAATAATGATTCAAGGAAAAGGGGAGTGTACGAATTTCTTTTTGGACTTCTGGAACATTCCTGCATATTCCATATGGAGACTGTATGTGTGTGCTGAAAGACAACTTAGGACCTGGTGATGGCCTGGACCCCACGGTCAGGTGAATGAAAGGCTTCGTCCTCTCCCAGATCTGGAAAGGAGTTCATAACTTGGCAGTGACAAAACTAAGTTTGCAAAACCACATGGCATAGTGCATGATACGTTCCCACAGGTGCGCACCTTGAGCTGGAGCAGCAGGAGCTGGTGCTGTTCAGTGGTGTGATATAGGAAGTGTCACAGTATTTTCATTTCTGCCTTTCTTGGGGGAAAACCTGTTCTCAGCTCAGACTTCAGTCAGGAAATAACTTATGTCAGAGGCAGCCAAATAAAGATCTCTGCCACCCTCCCTCAGACCTGTAACACAGCACATTAAATAAGATTACTGTCTGAATGAGGTTGCTCATAACAGAGGACCATAGGCTGAGTGGTCTACGAACAACAGAAATCGATTTCTCACAGTTCTGACACTGGCATTCGTTATCAGGGGGCTGGCATTGTCAAGCACTGGTCAGAGCGCTCTTCCGGGTTGTAGACTGCCTACTTCTCACTGTATCTTCACACCCCGAGAGCTGAGCTCGGGACTCCAATGGGGATACTAATCTCATCATGAAGGCTTCACCCTGATGATTTCATCTAATCCTAATTGCCTCCCAAAGGCCCCACCTCCTAATACCATCATCTGGGTGGGGGTGGGTGAGGGGTGGGATTTCAACATCGGAAGTTTGCAGGGGCACCACCAGCCTGTAGTCCACAACACGGACCCCCGCCCAGGTTAGAGAGCTGACCTGCAGCGTCTTGCAAACAGAAGACAAATCCACCTGGGATAATGAGTGGACTAGCAGCCCAAATTTCCAGAGCGTATCGGCAGGTTCTCACCTTTGAAGAAAGCAAGGCGAAGATAAGAAAAAAATTCAAACGTTAAGTAAATGCATAAGCAGACCTGAGTGTTGGGATATTGCCACGCGAACAGACAGAAGACAATTAGTATAACCCTGAAGGAAAAGAATCCAGACCACAGCAGAAGGGAGTGATTCCCTCAGCTAAGACCCCTCAGCGACCTCCTAACACTCAACAGTAATTCTTTAGCAGAAAGAACCAGAAATTGCTACAGATTGCTCTTGATGGGGTGCCCAGTGGAGCAGAAACTATGCTCTTTTTTGTTATTTTGTGAGGGAGTGGGGACAGGGCAGTGAAAACGGCCAGCTTTTTAATGTTCAGGGAATGTTCTCTTCAGGAATCCTTAGGAGCAAAGGAACGTGATGAGGCACTCACTGCTCTGGAGCCTCCCCCCCTTACTAAGCTGTCCGCCAAGGAGAGGCAGGAGAATTTTGTAGGGGACAAGATGCATTGAGAAGCTCCAGCTCTTCTTCTTTTGAGATTCAATATGTTGAGAATCTCTCTCCAGTTGAGGTAGGTCCACTGATAGCTGCCCTCAGGAGAAAGCCCCAGAAAGAACTCACGAGAGGGAGTAGGATGTCGGGGCTGGAGTTGGGGGGGGGGTGGGTAACTAACTGTCAGAGCAGAGAGAAGTGGGAGAGAGTGTGGGGGAGGGTTAGCAGGGCATGGTGTACAGCCGAAGGCAAATACACACCTCGGGAGTTATGTGAAGCCTATGAAGGTTAATTAACAGAGCTGTAATCTTGAATCAATCCGGGGTCGGGGCACTGTGGGCCCAGGCATCACTGGACCAGTAAGAGTCCCACTGTCATGGGGGATAAAGTTCCCTCAGCCTGTGTAGCATCAGACTCAACAGCCATACTCCCAGCCTAGGCCCCAGTGGTTGGGACCCTGTGGTACCTTGCAGCTCTCTCCCCTACTTTGGGTTGTATAAGTCCCTGAGGTTCTTAGACAATTCAAGGAGTGGTGAGGTGGTCCTTGAGAGAGATGCTGTGTTTCTTGGTAATATCAGTAGGGTTGAATCCCCTTGAGCTGACCAACTGGGCCATAAGTTACCTGGTCTGGGTAAAACATAAAGGCCAGATGCCTATGGTTTTCATCCTGTCGCATAGATTCAGTCTTTCTTGACCAAACCCCTGACTGTTTTCACTTGACTCTGAGTCAAAGGAAAACTCATACCTGGACAAGGAGGACCCTACTGAACCCTTGCACATGTGACTCAGTGGGTGAAGCAGGTGATCAGGCCCGCCTTGCTAATTTCTGCCTTAATCTGGAAATACAGTATGGTTCATGTGCTCAGGTATCTGAGGTGGGAGTGGAGTGGGCTGAAGATGAGTGTCAATGGGGAAGAAATGTTTGCCTTCCCTAAGACCACCTGGCTGCCAGAGGGTGGAGACAATCACCTGTGGCAGGTACATTGCTTACATCTACTCAAGGCAAGCCCCGAGCAAGGCTGATGGGGTGGGGGGAGTATGCCAGCCCCCCCGGGAATGGGCTTCAAGCACAGAAGCCAACACAGGCATGGGGACTGGCTCATCTCAAAACCCCACCCTAAACTATGGGAGCACCCGACTTGGGAAACACAGCCGCCAGTCAGATGCACCTGGGGACGTTTTGGCATGTTTCAAGGTATATGGATCAAGTTAGCACATACCAGCACAGCTCAAAATAGCAGATAATAAGCATTAATCTCCCTAATAAATTCATTAGTCAGCTGTACGGTCTTGAAAGAGGTTTGTACACTCAGATCATAAATTAAGCCCTGGATAGACATTAACCTTCTCTGCTTTGCTCTGCAAATCTCTTAGTAGCTCTAATGGGATCAAAAGTTTCTTGAACCTTCCATAAGATCCAGCTTTCCTCTGCCTAATTACACTGATACAGAGCTTTGCAGAACGTTTTTATGGTATAGTTAAAAAAAAAAAGTAATGCCTAACCTAATATCTATGGGCATACTTACTAGAGAAAAAGAGTGACAATGTACATAGTGACTTGGGATCCTGGGATCCCTATTTCTGGGAACAGATATTCCCTAGGCCATCTTTGTAGGAGCTGGGAAAAGCTACCCATCACCCACGTGGCACTTCCTTTGGGGTGGGCTCCCTTCATACCTGGGGCAGCAGGCTCTTCGTCCATAAGGCCAGCCAACTGGCCAGTTGTCTTTCTCTGGCTGTTCCAACCCGTATTTCCAGGGTGTAGTACAGTATCTCCCTTACAGGGTATTTTTTTTTTAAGAGGGTATTTTTTTTAAGTAAACTCTACCCCAATATGGTATCAAGAGTTGTGTGCTCTACCAATTGAGCCAGCCAGGTACCCCATAGGGTGTGTGTGTGTGTGTGTGTGTGTGTGTGTGTGTGTGTTTAGATTTTATTTATCTATTTAAGAATGAGGGGGGTGGTGGGAGGTTGGGGGAACCAGGTGGTGGGTATTAGAGAGGGCACGGATTGCATGGAGCACTGGGTGTGGTGCAAAAACAATGAATACTGTTACACTGAAAAGAAATTAAAAAATTTAAAAATAATAATAAAAAATTTAAAAAAAAAGAATGAGAGAGAGAGACAGCATGCATGTGCAGATGTGCAAGGGGAAGGACAGAGGGAGAAGGAGAGAGAAGGTCAAGCTGATTCTGTGCTGAGTGTAGGTCCTGACACGAGTCTTGATTCCACTACCCTGAGATCATAACCTGAGCCAAAACTGAGAGTCTGACATTTCACTGACTGAGCCTCCAGGTGCCTCCCATAGGGTATTTTCAAGCTTAATTATACATCACCTAGTCAACACTTTGCATTCTGTGGACTAGCAAAGCTTAGGGAGATACTGGGAACTGCTGACAAAATGACTTTTCTGCCATTTACTATTCCTCTCCCTCAATCCCGGTTTCCTTTTTCCTTTCCCTCTGCCGTGTACTGCCTGCTCAACTGAGAAAATCCCACTTTTGCTCCCCATTCTCTCACATCTTCACTCTGAATCGTGGCACAGACATTCCAAATGCTCACCTTTCCTGGTTCTCCCTCAACTCAACTCCTAAACCCTATCCTTGCAAACTCTGCTAGCAAGCTCTGCTATTCACTGAAACCTTTCCAGATGGTCCCTTGTCCCTTTAAAAAAACATAGAAAGGTTTCCCCCACTCACTGTATTTTGATATATCCCTGATGAAAACATAAGTACCAGTATTCTATTAAGAATGTCATTGTCAGGGGCACCTGGGTGGCTCAGTGGGTTAAAGCCTCTGCCTTGCGCTCAGGTCATGGTCTCAGGGTCCTGGAATCAAGTGCCACATCGGGCTCTCTGCTCAGCAGGGAGCCTGCTTCCTCCTCTCTCTCTGCCTGCCTCTCTGCCTACTTGTGATCTCTGTCTGTCAAATAAATAAATAAAATCTTAAAAAAAAAAAAAAAAGAATGTCATTGTCGGGGCACCTGGGTGGCTCAGTGGGTTAAGCCTCTGCCTTTGGCTCAGGTCATGATCTCAGGGTCCTGGGATTGAGCCGTGCATGGGCTCTCTGCTCAGCAGAAAGTGTGCTTCCCCCCTCTCTCTCTACCTGTCTCTCTGCCTACTCGTGATCTGTCAAATAAATAAAATCTTAAAAAAAAATGCCATTGTCAACAAAAGGAAGATCAACAAATGTTTAGATCATTTATGGTATCCTGCTGATGGATTTACCCTTATAAGGAATTTTTTTTCCTAAGTAATCTCTATGCCCAATGTGGGGCTTAAAAACCCTGAGATCATGTTCTACCACCTGAAGGTTCCCCTTCTAAAGAATTTATAATAGAATCTAAGATCACTTGCATCTGGAAAACTCTCTTATTTTACACAGATAAATACATTTATCTATGCACTCCTTATTAGTTTTTTTTTTTTTTTTAAGATTTTATTTATTTATTTATTTGCCAGAGAGAGAGAGGGAGAGAGAGCGATCACAAGTAGGCAGAGAGGGAAACAGAGAGGGGAGGGGAGCAGGCTCCCTGCTGAGCAGAGAGCCTGATGCGGAGCTGAATTCCAAGACCCTGGGATCATGACCTGAGCTGAAGGCAGAGGCTTTAACCCACTGAGCCACCCAGGTGTCTCTCCTTATTGCTTTTTAAAATTTTTTCTATGTATTTGTTTTTCTATATTATAATGCAAAATGTAAGTTTTTAAGGGCAGACAACAGAAGAGAGTGTGGGTGTATTTTCAGTCCTTTGGTGTAATAGTTGCATGAACTTAGAGGTGACCGTCAAATATTTAAGAACACTTATGGTCAGGATCTGGTCATTCAGAACAAGTCTGGCCCTGTCGAAGTGTATCAGCTGAACATAAGTCCCCGAGTGAGTCCTCCAAACTGTCTCCTCTCAGCTAAAGGGGAACAAATGAAATTGAATACGCACATATTAGTAGTCTGTAATATGAGCGCCAACATGTTTTTTGATTGTTTGTTTACTTTTGGTTAATCCAGCATTGCAGAAAATTAGAAAAAGTGTGCATTTTCCAGTTGTCAAGGCCTCCCCCTGTATTGTGTTTTCATCATTTATATAACCAGCCATCATACTTGCCTGGCCCATGACAGTCTCGGAATTTGCAGGCCCTGAATTTGAAACTTTCCTAGGTCCCCATTCAGTGCTGACATTGCTGGTTCTGGTTTGTTCTCACTGCCTGCTTAGCATTGTGCTGTTTAAACAGGACAGAGCAAGTGCCATGGGAGACAAGAGTTAAATATATTACTTCTGGATGCCTCTAAAACTCCATCCTCTGTCTTCCCAATGATTTGGGTTCTGGGTGCAATTTTATTCCTGAGAGAGGCAGTGACCAATTTTTAAGCATACTTGAAATGTGAAACCCAGACATTAAGAGTAATATGGGCACAGAAACTTCTCTCCTTTCCTCATCCACCCAAAGAGCTTTCACTTTCTTGGGATTGGTTAGATAGGGCTGTTTCTGGTTGGTTGCACATGTGTCAGTCTAGGACAGAAGGCAGGAGTCAGCTGCATGGAGGGATCTTAATGAATTTCTGGTCCAGTGTGGCTCACTTTTTAGGGGACAGTTTTTGGGGGCTGGCGATGAAAAGAGAAATTGGGAAGTTGTTCAGTTTCATATCATTTATATCCCTGTTGTCATGGCCTGAGATACCATACTGAGGCAGCCCAAGGTCATCCTCAAATTTAAAAAACCTTTTTTGGGAGCACCTGGGTGGCTCAGTCATTAACTCTCTGCCTTAGGCTCAGGTCACGATCTCAGGGTCCTGGGATCGAGCCCCAAACTGGTCTCCCTGCTCAGCAGAAAGTCTACTTCTCCCTCTCCCACTCTGCAGCTTGTGTTCCTTCTCTTGCTGTGTCTCTCTCTGTCAAACAAATGATAAAATAAAATAAAATAAATCTTAAAAAAACCCACAACTTTTTCAAAGTGTATTCCCAGAGCCACCTGAACAGTACATTAAAATGCAGATTCTGCTCAACATCACTGGGCATCAGGGAAATGCAAATCAAAACCACAATGAGATACCACCTCACACCTGTCAGAGTGGCTAAAATGAACAAGTCAGGAAATGACAGTTGTTGGTGAGGATGCAGAGAAAGGGGAACCCTCCTACACTGCTGGTGGGATACAAGCTGGTGCAACTACTCTGGAAAACAGTATGGATGTTCCTTAAGAAGTTGAAGTTAAGAAGTTGAAAATAGAGCTATCCTACAACTTAGCAATTGTACTAATAAGAATTTATCAAAAGGATACAAACATGGTGATTTGAAGGGGCACATGCACCCCAATGTTTATAGCAGTGATGTCCACAGTAGCCAAACTATGGAAAGAGCCCAGCTGTTCATCGACAGATGAATGGATAAAGAAGATGTGATATATACTATATCTATGTAGATATATATCTATATCGATATATCTATATCTATATATATCGATATAGATATATATCTACATAGATATATAGTATCTATATATATCGATATAGATATATATCTACATAGATATATAGATATAGATATCTCAGCCATCAAAAATAATGAAATCTTGTCATTTACAACAATGTGGATGGAACTAGAGTTTAGTGAAATAAGTCAGTCAGAGAAAGACAAATACCACATGATTTCACTCATATGTGGAAATAAACAAAACACATGAACATAAAGGAAGGGAAGGAAAAATAAAATAAGATTAAAATTGAGAGGGAGACAAGCCGTAAGAGATGGTGAGCTCTAGGAAACAAACTGAGGGTGGATGGAGGAGGAAGGATGAGGGGATGGGGTAACTGGGTGATGGGCATACAGGAGGGCACTTGATGAAATGAGTTCTGGGTATTATATGCAGCTGATCAATCACTAAAATCTACCTCTGAACTAATAAGACACTATATGTTACCTAAATGGAATTTAAGTAAAACATTTAAATATATATTTGGCATATTCCTATCAAAGCTCTGCCCAAAACCCTATGACCCACCTCAGAGTTTGACTGCAGCTGGTTCCCTGCACTGATCTTTCCACTATTCTGCCCGAGGGCTTTTTCTGGCTTCTGAGGAGTGAAAGTGACATGGAATTCAGGCTCAGCAAGACACCCTCAGCCAACAAGGGGAAGGAGTCGGAGTACCTCCCTCAGCTTCTCCAACTTCAGTAGGGCAATTCTAAGGCATGTTCCTTGTGGTCCTTTGGACAGTCTCCAGGGCTACTGAGCCCTGGTTACCATGCCAACAACCGCGCGCTAATGCATAGTTTCCCTGCCTTGCTTTCCTGCTTGCTTGTTTGTGTCTCTGGAACCATCAGTCCAGTAAATTGCCTACATGCACATCTTTGTTTCAGGGGCTCTCTTAGGGGAACTCAGAGTGAAGAGCCTCAGTAGACAAGAGGTGGTGAATGATATTGGGTAACAGACTTTGGAGCCAACTGCCTGGGTGCACATCCAGGCTCCACCACCTACTAGTTCATAACTAGTTAACTAGATATCAGTCACTCCCAGTGTCAGGTTCTTTGTCTGTAGAATAGGAATGACAATAGTGGGTGCCTCATATGGTTGTTGTGAGGATTAGAACAGTCATACAAGAGAAGTGCTTAGGATAGAGCCGGGCACAAGGTGAATCTGTAATAAATGCTTGCTATTCTTATTATCTAATAAATCGAAGTTTCTTGGGTGGTGCCCAGAAATATGCTTTTAAAGAAGCTCACCAAGTGATTCTCATGCACAGTAAAACTTGGGAACCGCTGAACTAGAGACACACCCCTCAGCACTCCTATTCACAAAGAGAACATTCTAGGAAGCCTACTCTAGTCCAACAGACAAGCTGCAGAGCATCTTTTGCAGGAGCAGCCTTGAGAAACAAAGAGTTTCTTTTGCAGCGAGGGAGAAAACAATGACAGGTGATTTCAGGCTTGTGGGCTCACACTCATCCTTCCTTCTTCAATCTACGGTTTTAGCCATGTCCTCATTGACCATTACGTAAAATAAATCCTAAAATACACTAGTCCTTTCAAACAATGGGAAGTGGTTCCCAAAGGATGGCAGCACCAGATCATCCGGGAGCTTTATTAGAAATGCAATTATCTGAAAAACAATCTGAGGGGTTTGAAGTGGTGGGGGGTGGGGCGGGAGGTTGGGGTAACAGGTGGTGGGTATTATAGAGGGCACGGATTGCATAGAGCACTGGGTGTGGTGAAAAAATAATGAATACTGTTATGCTGAAAATAAAAAATAAAAAAAATAAAGAAATGCAATTCTTAGGGCACCTGGGTGGCTCAGTCGGTGAAGTGGCTGCCTTTGGCTCAGGTCATGATCCCAGGGTCCTGGGATGAGTTCTGCATCTGACTCCCTGCTCAATGGGGAGCCTGCTTCTGCCTCTCCTCTTGCTCTGCCCACTTGTGCTCTCTGTGTCAAATAAATAAATAAACATTAAAAAAAAAAAAAAGGAAATGCAATTCTCGGGGCCCCTGGGTGGCCCAGTCGGTTAAGTGTCCAACTCCTGATTCCTGTTCAGGTGTTGATCTCAGGGTTGTGAATTCAATCCCAGTGGGGGTCAGGGGTTCGTGATCAGCAGGGAGTCTACTGGAGACTCTCTCCTCTCCCACGAGATTCTAGGATTGGAGAATTATTGTCCTAAATTGAAGGAATTCTTGAAAACCTCTCTCCTTTTGTTGCCAGCGAGATACAAAAGATTTTTTTGGCAAGTGTTCCTTTCAATCAGATACCAGAAATGCAGTTTGTTTGTTTGTTTGTTTTTTAATGAAATCTCAACTCTGCTTAGTACTTTAATCCTGCTTAGTAATAATTGTGACTAAAGGGGCTCAAAGGTAAAGCGTCCAAGGGTTATGTGCTTGAAAGAATACTTCTGAATTTTGTAATACTAGGAATATTAGAAAAAATATGATTGTTTATTCATACTAAGTCATAAATATTTCTTGCATCTAGCTGGGCAAGGCATCTCACAGATGAGATTCTTCTGACTCAGAAAGAACACAGAATAACAACAAAGTGGAAGCAATGGAATAACTTAGGAACTTAGTCCCACTGGGACTTACGAACTGCAGGTTCATTTCACCTCTTTTTATCCATCTCTTACTTCTTGGCCTATTTTCAGAGTCATAACTAAAAGAATTTTGGTGGTGGTGGGAACTGATTTTTTCCAGGTTATTTCTGGAACATTTGAGAAGATCTCTACTGTTTGAGTATAATCTTGTTTAATCCTCACATTGTCCCTGTGATATATCATGACTCTCGTTTTACAGAGGAAGAAACTGAGGCACAAAAGTTAAATGACTTGTCTGAGGTCACACATAATAAGGAGGATTAAATCCAAGCAGCCCGAGTCCCCACCTGCTGCTGCTAACTAGTAAAACATAAGCTAGCAGGGATGCCTGGGTGACTCCATTGGTTAAGAGTCTGCCTTTGGCTCATGTCAGATCCCAGGGTCCTGGCATCAAGTCCCACATCGGGCTTCTTGCTCAGCAGGCAGCCCATTTCTGCCTCTGCCTACTGTTCTCCCTGCTTGTGCTTGCTCGCTCTCTCTCTCTCTCTCTCACACACACACACAAATAAATAAAGAAAGAAAATCTTAAAAAAAAAAAAAAAAGGATGGATTTACTTAAAAGAGAACAAGCTGGCAACTATTAACAATTTCTTTCAATACCATAAATAATTTGAACACTTGTAAAATACTAGGATAGAGGATCTGAAATTACAAAATACTGAATTATCAAATACTTAGGATAGACAGATCTGAAATTTTAGATTTATAGAAAATTTGCAAAAATATAGGAAGTCCCAGATATCCTTCACCCATATTCTTCCAATGTTAACATCTAACCGTGACACATTTAACAAAAATAAGAGATTGACACTGTTAACTTGGCTACAGCCTTTACTCCACTTTTAACAGTTTTACATCGAATATCTTTTTGTGTTGCAAGATCTAATCCAGAACACCGTGTTGCATGTAGCTGTCCTGCTTCCCCAAATCCCTCCAGTTCATGAGAGTTTCTCAGTATTTCCTTGATATCTATAATCTTAAGTTTTGCAGAGAACTGGGGCAAGCGTTTTGTAGATGCCCCTCAGTTTGGGTTTGTCCGGCAAGTTTTCTCATGACGAGACTGGGGAACTGGTTTGGGGGAAAGAAAACCAGTGAGATGAAGAGCCCTCCTCATCTCATTACATTAGGGAGGGTATGATACCAACATGACTTGTCACTGGTGATCTTAACCTTGACCATCTGGTTATGGGTATGTGGAATATCTTCTGTTTTCCATGCTCTATTCATTGGAAGTGAATCACAGTTAAGTACCGCCCATACTCAAGGAAAGAGGAATTAAGTTTCACTTTCTGGAATGGGGCATCTTTACATTTACTAACTGGAATTCTTCTGTGTAGAAGATCTGTGCCTTCTCCCTCGTTCATTTTTCATTCATTTTTTACATCAATATGTACTCAAGGATATTAAGTTTATTCCTCAAGTTATAACCCAATATTATCATTATTTATTTTGTTGCTCATATTATCCCAGTTTTGGCCATTGGGAGCAATTGCAGCTTGGTTCCTATATCCCAGTGACATGCTCAATTCCTTTTGTGTGTGTGGTGGGAGGCGGGGTGTGAGAATTTGTTCATTTCTGAAACTATAAGATGATCCAAGCTCATTTTCCCTGCGCCAGCCATTTCTCTAAGCAGCCCTGGTTTAGGGAAGTAAGCTTCCTGCTAAGCAGAGAGTGCGTAATGCGGGGCTTGATCCCAGGACCCTGGGATCATGACCCGAGCCGAAGGCAGAGGCTTTAACCCACTGAGCCACCCAGGTGCCTCTAGAAACCAAGATCTTGACGCTGGTTTTGTTCATGGCTGCTGAGTGTCTTACGTCTAGGCCCTGTGAGCTGACAGAGCAAGGAAACATATGTGTGCATATTATCCCATGTATGTATACATATCTATATTTTTGTATCTAGCCACCTGCAAGTATGTATATTAAAATATATATTAAAATAAATTACATATGTATATATTAAATATATATTAATGTGCCTAACTTAAAGATATATTTATATGTCCTACTCTAATCTAACACCGTAAAGCATTCTAGCCCTTCCCTACTGGGTGTTTACAACTTCTTTCTCTGACAGTAGTACTTCTTCATTCAGTCCAGTATATACTATTAACCCACAGTCCTGGAAGAAACAAATCTGCTAACTGGAGTAAGGTGCTTATGCAGAATTCTTTTTGTCTGTGGGCTTACAGTACCCAACGTACCATTTTCAGAAACTACTGTGGCTCAGCTCCTTTCCCACCCCCTTTGGAGGATATAGCTTAGATTTGTGAAACAATTAAATTCATTTATCACAGTTAGTGTGCCATTCTGGGATGTGAGAGATTTTTATGATGTGAGAGATTTTTATAGTCCATTTGAACAAGGATTTATCGACTATTAAGATTACTAGAGGTTTGGGAGAAGGGGGTGGGGTTATGGACATTGGGGAGGGTATGTGCTTTGGTGAGTGCTGCGAAGTGTGTAAACCTGGTGATTCACAGACCTGTACCCCTGGGGATAAAAATATATGTTTATAAAAAATAAAAAGTAAAAAATTTAAAATACAAAAAAAAAAAAGATTCCTAGACGCCATATAATGCTTTGTATGTTTTCAGTGCATTTTAGCGTATGTATATATGTAAAGCTCCATATATCATTGTTCCAGTGGAGAAAAGTATCCATAAATACAGGAAAACAAAGACCAATAATAATAATAATAAGGCACCAGGAGGTCTATTGCGTGGAAATAACCACTGTCAAAATTTTAGGATACTTTTGGGGTGCTTGGGTGGCTCAGTGGGTTAAGCCTCTGCCTTGGGCTCAGGGCATGATCTCAGGGTCCTGGGATTGAGCCCCGCATCAGGCTCTCTGCTCAGCAGGAAGCCTGCTTCCCCCTCTCTCTCTGCCTACTTGTGATCTCTCTCTTTGTCAAATAAATAAATAAATAAAATCTTTAAAAAAATTTTTTTAGGATACTTTCTTCTAGAATCATTTAGTTAATAAAAAAAATACCATTACACAATTCATATTGTTTTGAATCTGCTTTTTTCCCTCGGTATATCATGAACATAAGAGAGTATTTTGATATATAAAAACATAAATTAAAAAAAAAAAAAACATTTGTCCCCCGTTCTCCAGGAATTTCAGATTTATAATTAGAGATGCCAGCAAATGCTAATATATCCCTACCAATAAGCAAGTAAGACTTCTCCTGACAACAGGAACTGATTAATACAATGTGTGCAAACATTAATTGATGGTGTGAATTAAGAATCGAATCCCTGCTTTAAAGATGTTATACACGCAGTGCAATCAAGAAAAGCATTTAACCAGATTTGTTCATGAATTTCATTGTGTGCTGCTGAATAGCTAATTTATCATTGCATCAGTCTGTAAAATAATCTATTAATAAAATTGGAAGTAAAATTGGGCATAGATTCATTATCTCAGTCAGTTGTGGATGCTCACTAAAGAACAATTTCCCTGCAGATGAGGTGCAGACCTCATTCTCATTCTCAGCAGAATGGAGAGCGTATTTCTGTCCTTTATTCTTCCTGTGCTGAGTAACATTCCAGCAACTCAACTAATTCATTAAAGTTAGTGGAAAACTTGAGTGCATGCTTAATCTTCTTTGGTGTTAATTAGTGTTGTCGATGGCTTAAGAAATGTTTCATAAGTTACTGAATTAAAAAATCAATTGCTTATCAGCTTTGTAAAGGTAACTGCATTTGCAGCTAGTGGCTCTTAGCTTTTGTGTAGAAAAAACTGGGCCCTTGGGTCATCATTGCTTTTCAGAACCTTTGCTTTCCCATGGCTATATGGATTCATTAAAAGTCAGAATAAAAAAACCTAGAGAATCTATCTAGGGACTATTATTAAGATTAGATTCAGCGAAATCTAAAAAATCCACAACTAACTGAGAGAGGAGTGAAGAGCCTGAAGTGAAGTATTTATTCAACCAACCAACCAACCAACCAACCAACCATCACTGATTCAGGACTGACAGCATGGGGCATCATGGCTGCACCACCCCCCTTCCAGCTGTGAGGGGGAGGGGGAAGAAGGGGAAAAGGGGAGGATTGGAGGAGCTGGCCCTGCATGCACTCCAAACCTGGGAGGCTGAGGACCCAATGCTGGGGGCCCAGGCCAACATGGGCAGCCACAGCGAGGCCAAGAGTGAGACAGGCAGTGCTGACACTGTGACCTCCACCCCTCCCAGAACCAGCCCCAAACCGTGGCAGGGGCCCATGCCTGCCCCTAGGGTCTGCTGGAGAGGCCAAGTGTCAACTGCCCAGGAGTGATTATCTGTCCTCCTCGTCTCCCAGAAGATGATCAAATATTTCTTCAGACAAAACACAAGATAGACAAGAGCCACAGAGTCTCACTAGTGATGGTGAGGGAGAACCATCATTGTCTAGGCTGGCTGCCAACACCCAAGAGCTTGGCAACTGCCTCTAAACCTAGAAACAGCCTTCTGCTCCATGTCTAAACTAGAAGTTCTCTTCAGCCTTGTCCAGAAGAAAATTAAGCTGCAGGTCACTGACCACTTGCTGTCTCCAGTCATCTGTCCTGCCAGCCACTCGCCTCCCTGTAGGAACATGAAGAAAGTGTTCCACTGCCCATTTCTTCTTCAACATTGTTTGTATCCACAATGGCTCTTATGTGGAGGAGAAGACAAGCTGGAAGGACCCGTTCGCCTTCACACTCAGTCTGGATACTGGATACCAAGGTACCAGTTACACGGGGGCAGCAGTGCTAACTGGGCCAGATTTTGAGCTGTGCAACTGCATGGTCAAGTTATCAGCTCATACACTGCCCTGCCAGACCTTCCTACAGCCTGCTGGAGGAGGAGGACGGACCCTCTGAACACCCCTGTACATTTTCACCTTCTTGTACAATAAAACCCTTGGCCGAGAGTGCTGGTTCTCAAAGAGGCTCCATGGGACCCTTGGGAGCATTGTTCCAGGGGACATCTAGGACACCTGAAGGACTCCAGAAGGATATCCAAGACTCCAGGCAGCGTTTCAAGGACTCTAGGCACCCATTACCCACGTTGCCTGGCCCACACTTCATTCCCACTCTGTCAGTTATAATTTTCATTCTTCCCTGTGAGATTTTGTCATCACAAGAAAAATCGAAGTTTCCCCAATCCAGGTCCACAAACAACAAGAACAGCAGCAACCACAACAAAAGAAATGGTTGATAAGAGCATGGGAAAGCGAGCACTCTCACAGAACACTGATGGAAAAGTCAATCAATATATTTTTTCATGAAGGGTGGCAAAAATTTGACCGTATCTGTTAGTCCTTGAAGAATATATATAATCCGTTATCCAACAAGTCCTAATCTAAGATATATCCTATGAAATATAGTTGATCCTTCTTTTTCATGAATTCTGCATTTGCGGATTTGTCTACTCACTGTCATGAATTTGTAAACCCCAAATCGTTACTCTGGACACTATCACGGTCCTCCACGGGCGTAGAGCAGCAAAAACTTTAAGTTCAGAATTGATTGCCTGTATACCTACAGATGTGAAGACGACCCATGTTCATTGAGGTCTTTCATTAAACGTGTTGAAAATAGCAGCATAGGCATTTGGAATTCATGAAGCAAACAGAAAGAGAACTGCCCTTGCAGAGTTTACATTCTGGCAGAAGAAAGGTCACTGCAGAAGAGTTTGAGAAAACAGAAAATTTAGGAAAAAACCTCAATGTCCCGTAAGAGGTGACTGACAGCTGATAGCTCCGGTGATCCCCTTTGTAGGTACATCTCAAGAAAAATGAGGCGTATGTCCAAAAAACACATGTGCAAGGGAGTACTTAGCAGCTTTATTTGTAGTACAAGGCTGGTCAAATTATGATACATACATATAAGGGAACATACCGCAGACCCTGAAAATGACATACAATCATGGACATAGAACAAGTCCAGGAGTCACTGCTGACAGAAAAAGTCAGTTTCAAAATAACATGATACGTTACGCCCAAGTTTGTGAAAATATATCGTTATATTAACACACACACACACACACACACACACGCACTTGTAGAGGTCTATTTGGAAGATTTTTACAAGGGCTTTCTCTTGGTAGTGGGATTTCAGAAAATGTGTACTTTGTTATTTTATCTTCCTGCACTGTTTCAATTTTTTAAAAGATTTTATTTATTTATTTGAGAGAGACAGAGAGAGCATGGGGGTGGGGTGCAGAGGGAGAGGGAGAAGCAGACTCCTTCAGGGCTCGATTCCAGGACCTTGAGATCATGACCTGAGCCGAAGACAGATGCTTAGCCACCTGAGCCACCCAGGTGTCCCTCAGTTTTGCAGGTTTTTTTTTTTTGTTTTTTGTTTTTTTTTTTTTTTTTTGTAATGTTGTATATGAGAGTACAAGTAGTACCATTTCCTAGTGCAAATCTGCAGTGGGCACGCTTTTAAGGATTTATACGCTTTACCAGTGCATCTTTTCTATGAGTTTCTCAGAGGATAATACATTTGTTCTTCAAGGAGTTCTGACTTTCCTGGTCTTTTGTCTGATGGTAGAGAACAGAAATCCCCCACATGTCCAGAAACCTTCGACAAATGTCACTTTTCACCCCTTCCACTGAAACCCTCGGTGAAGCTCCCTTCAAGGCCTGGTCTCTTTCAGGAGCCACCACTCTAGGTAGCAAAATTAGGCATCTGTCACAGCCACTTCCCCGTGCTCCCCACTCTTCTACCAAATGAGCAACTCACCTTTGTTTTTTTTTTTTTTTTAAATTGGAAAATACATATGTGTATTTGTTGTGTTCTCCAATTTTGTTCTCCAGCTTCCTAGCCAGCAAACCCAAGCCCCAGATGTGAAGAGCTGTGTTGGGGGAGGTGCAATGCTTCATTTGGCACTCCAGGCCCAGATAAGAGAGAATGGCTTCTGAAACACCTGTGAAAATCCAGGGTGCGGTGGAGGGGGATGGAATTGGTCCCAGAGCTGTTTGTGATCATCTTGTTAGCTGTCTTGTTAAAGAACCTTTGTTTGGCGACTGTGGCCATTGCTGCTATAAATATTGGGGCACAGATGGCCCTTCTTTTCACTACATCTGTATCTTGGGGGTAAGAACCAAGACGCCCTTCAACGGACGAATGGATAAGGAAGATGTGGTCCATATACACTATGGAGTATTATGCCTCCATCAGAAAGGATGAATACCCAACTTTTGTATCAACATGGGTGGGACTGGAAGAGATTATGCTGAGTGAAGTAAGTCAAGCAGAGAGAGTCAATTATCATATGGTTTCACTTATTTGTGGAGCATAACAAATAGCATGGAGGACATGGGGAGATGGAGAGGGGAAGGGAGTGGAGGGAAATTGGAAGGGGAGGTGAACCATGAGAGTCTATGGACCCTGAAAAACAACCTGAGGGTTTTGAAGGGGCGGGGGGGGAGGTGGGAGGTTGGGGAGCCAGGTGGTGGGTATGAAGGAGGGCACGTATTGCATGAAGCACTGGGTGTGGTGCAAAAACAATGAATACTGTTGCACTGAAAAGAAATTAAAAAAAAAATCATATTAGAAAAAAATAAAAAATAAAGAACCTTTGTTCCTGTGTATGTGCATGCACACGTGTGTGTTTAGTGCTACTCAACTCAAACACGTTCCCAATCATAAAAGGGGGGTTTTGTTGGAAAAAATGGGTCATGGCTCATAGCATAAATTCATGCTCAGAAACAGCTGGTAAGCAAATGGACAGACTACTCATATCTGTTTCGGCTGACCGTATGCTTAAAATGTCTGCTTAGTTGTTTAGTTAAGACGGTTCAGTCATTTGAGGGTTTGACTCTTGATTTCAGCTCAGGTCTTGATTTCAGGGTCCTGGGTTCAAGCCCCGTGTTGGGCTTCACCCTAGGCATGGAGCTGACTTAAAAATAAATCAATAAAAATTGACATGTCACATGTCAGCCTGTTACCAAGGTCCACATTCTGAGACATGTCTGTGCTATTTTTGAAGTAGAGTTAGAGGCCCTGAGAGGGCACACTGCACCTCACATGGTCTGAGGGGCATCGACATTGACAACTGCAAGGTCTCCACAGCCCACTTGCTTGGTCTCCGGCAAATGCCCTCTCTAGCCCCGTAAGTGGGGTGCAGAGCTTGTTGTCAGTCTCTTACACTGCATTTCAGGGGGATTCTTGAGAGCTGGTTCTCAGACTTCACTGAGGGCTGTAATCTCCTGGGACATTTTAAGAAACAATGGAGCCTGCCTCCGTCCTCCAAATAATCTGATTAAACTGGTCTGGGTACAGTCTGAGCACCTGGATTTTTTAAAACTTCCCAGGTGACTATGATGGGCAGCCATATCTGAGAGCCACTGTCTCAGAGGGCACCTTGTGGGGCCAGACTGTATGGGGGGGTCACACTGGCTTCTCAGAGGTACTTCTCATCCAGTCTAATGATGATCTCTTATTCAGAGAGGCTACAGAAATCATGAAAGCAGCAGCTTCTTATAACCATGCTGTTTACACACAGAGGCAGAGACAGCACAGTGCAAGTCACGCATGGAGCTGAATGGCAGCAGCTAAACCTCTCCTCACCTTCTCATCAGGTAACCCAAGGATGCACCTGACAGGGAATAATACGACGTTATGCCATATTCTAAACAACTGAAGCAAAAATGCTTTAGGGTGCCATCAAGCTCATCCCATGACTTGTCAAAAATAGCAGTTGGCTCCAATTGTGGCGCAAAATAATCAGAAGGAATGCCTTCCAAGATATGTTCTCTATGCTTCATGCATTGTTACAAATGCAATCTTTTATTCTCAAAAATGACGCCTCTTTGGGGCGCCTGGGTGGCTCAGTGGGTTAAAGCCTCTGCCTTCGGCTCAGGTCATGATCCCAGGGTCCTGGGATGGAGCCCCGCATCAGGCTTTCTGCTCAGCAGGGAGCCTGCTTCTCCCTCTCTCTCTGCCTGCTTCTCTGCCTACTTGTGATCTCTGTCTGTCAAATTAATAAATAAAATCTTTTTAAAAAAAAAAAAATGACGCCTCTTAATATAGAGGAGATGCATTGAGCACCGAGACGTAGGGCAGAATGCAAGACGAGAGGCATTCCTAATATGGAAAACACCTTGCTTTCAACACATCATCTCCCATTACCTCTTTAATTTGGCCTTCCAAGCAACTAAAGGATCCTCAAGACAGAAGCTATATGCTTAATTAAGAGATACCACCTTGTATCTGAAGTTGTGCCTGCCACAATGCCAAAGACTCATCTACAGATTTCCAAGTGTAGTCACCAGTCTAAGGCAGGGAGCCATTGTGTTTATTGTTCAAAAGCAGTACCCCAAGGGTGTGGAAAGCAGAACTTTTACTCTCTTCCCCCACCTCAGGTTGGCCCATCTCTCACGGATTGAAGCTGAAGGAACAATTGGCTCAGCTACAGTTTAATCTCATTTCAAACACTCCACCCAATACGTCATTAATCCTCAGTGTTGCCTAAATCAGCAATAAGGTACAAAGGTTTCCTCAAACTGGCAGTTTTAGACCGGATACCATCATAAACCCAGATGCTTAAATATAGTTCAAGGGTTATGAAGGAGAGAAAAACAAATCTCAAATGGACCTCCTTCAAACTCAAGGGTTACAGTGAAACAAAAGGTGATTTTAATGGCGTTTTGGCTCCAGGAAGAAATCCTTGAACATAACCCGCTTGTTCTGGTTCCTGATCCTTTGTCTCCTTTACCTTTTCCTCCCACGTTGTCCTTGACAAGGGAACAGTACTTGAAGTTCTTGAACTGGACTCCTAGAATATCCTCTTAGGTGTGGTTCATTTTGTCTGTCTCTTTGGAGATCACTGATTGTCATTAGAACTTTTCCTCAGAATTGACGGAGGGGCTCCATTTGATCCTGCAAAGTCATGAAGGACTCAGTTTAGAAGAACAATAGTGTTCACCGTTCAAGCAAAAGGTCCTCGAGCCTCATACCCCCCTTACATGTTTAAAACTGCTCTTGCTGCTTCCTGTCGAGCAGCTTCAGAGCTTGAGGCCGTTGGCCTTACAGCTGTCATCATTTGGTCAAGCAATGAGAAGGTATGTTTCTGGCCCACTTCCCCATTCCTGTGCCTTCTCTGCTGACTTCCAACAGGAATGGGGAAGGGGCTCCTATTAGGGGAAAGGACACCAAAGTTGTTCACAACCAGCTCTAAAGAATTAAAAAATCTGACCCACAAAGTTCAGGAGCTATTTCAAGAATATGAGGCAAGAGGCAGAGTAGGGAGTGAGGGATACACGATGTTACAGGCCCCTTGTGGTGCTCAGTTAAGGAAACACTGGCTGCTGGCACTAGGAGCAGATGAGAACCAATCTGGCCCGACCACCCTTGCTATCCGGCTCCCTCCTCCAGCCCCAGAATTTATTTTTCCCCTCACAGCAGCCAGATAAATGCCGTATCATATCTAAATGAGTCGGAAGAAACTAGATTCTGAGCTTTTCAAAAGCCACATTCAAGGTTAACATCTTAATCCTCCAAAAGCTGAATGTGTGTTGGAGATTTCCCAAACATCATAATATTGAGGGCTTGGGGAGCCTGGGTGGCTCAGTTGGTTAAGCATCCAACTCTTGATTTTAGATGAGGTCTTGATCTCAGGGTCATGAGTTCAAGTCCCAGGATGGGTTCCATGTTGGGCGTGGAGCCTACAAGGAAAGGAAGGAAGGAAGGAAGGAAGGAAGGAAGGAAGGAAGGAAGGAATACTAGGAGCCTGACAGGGGTGGGGCTAGCTTTCCCACTTTTTCTGTAAAATGACTCCAAGGCACAAGTCCAAAATTCTCTGCCCCATCACTCAGCACCTTGCTGCCTGGCCAACGAGTCACATATCAGGCTTCCCTGATTTTAAATGATTATCACTATTTCCAACCTCCCAAAGGAGGTGAAATGCCAAGGACCGGTGTTTCTCAGAACATTGTTTGGGCAGCTGCTGTGTGTGGACCTGAGCTAGATAGAGTCAGTGCATCTCCCCTATGTTCAAGAGGCTTGGCTGATGACCTTTGGGTTGCCAGCCAAGGTACAAAACATCACTGGATGCCTTAAGTCCTCACTTGGCTTCTTAGGGTTAACCCCAAGTGCAGAATTGCACAGGATGTTAGGCCTGGGGCCATCTTTGAGCATAACCAGCCTGCCTTCACGTGGATCATTGAGTAAACAAGCCCAGAGTGATCAAGTGACTGGATGGACCAGTTAGTTTCACAAAGCTATTCACAGTGTCTGGCCACAACTCCAGATTTTCTGACCTGTGGACCAGACAGATGTATTACCCTTGGCTTTCTTCACGAGACACTCAGGTTGGCACTAATGAACAGTATGCCTCTGGGTGACACTCTCCTTGCTCCCCGGATGCCCCCTTCCTCTTTTTCATCTTACTATTTCCTACTCTTCTTTCAGAATTCAGCTCCTCAAGGCTTCTCTGGCCCCAGGTATGAGACTGGGGATCCTCTATGTGGCCCGCTGTGTTCCCTGCCCACACAACACCCACAACATGGCACTGGAACCCTCCACTAGCCTGTAAATTCCTTGAGGGTGAAGATTATGACTGCTTTGATTTATGCAAAAACAATGCCCAACGCAATATCTGACGCAGGTCGGTGGCTCATTCATGTCTGGTGAGGGACAATATGAGCTACATTATCATCAGTGCATGACACAGCCCCAGGTATGTGGTGATAAGCTTTACTTTATGGGCTCTCTAGAATTCAATAGTCCACACTGATGGCAATGACAATGTGTTTGAAATGAGATTAAACTGTAGCTGAGCCAATTGTTCCTTCAGCTTCAATCCGTGAGAGATGGGCCAACCTGAGGTGGGGGAAGAGAGTAAAAGTTCTGCTTTCCACACCCTTGGGGTACTGCTTTTGAACAACTGGGTATTTAAAACATAAATAAAAACTCACGAGTGTGTTAAGCAAGGTCCTGGAGTGGTAAAAGCCCCTTTTCCAGATGAGGACTAGGAAGGGGAAGTCCACAGAGGAGCTCTGGTCGTTTAACACCTTAGTAGCCAGACTTGAACTTCACGCGCCCATTAGGGAACCCATGCTCTTGTCACTAAATTTGCTGCTTTCAGTATCACTTAGACAAGAAGCTTTTCTCTGTAGGGTCTTCCATCCTCTGCCCTGTAGGAAGAGAGAAGAGTGTGGGTTTCCCCAGTCCTGTACCCACTGTCTTCTATTATCTTGTCTGACCAAGGTTAAAGTGTAACCAAACCGCTAAGACTTCTTAGGTTCTTATCACTAGAAACATCAGCTTTGGAGGCCGAAATGGGCCCAAAGACTTCTTAGATGTGAGATCTGTGAGTCAGGGTGTACCTATTATAACTATGTCAGGGGACGGATGGAAAGGAAGAGGGGCTTCCCTTCCTGGTTTGGATCAGAGGAAACTGTTGGCTTCTTGCAGCCCTCCCCCACTTCCTCCAATTTCCAGCCACCTGGAAAAGAAATGCTATCTAGATTAGGACGGAAGTGTCATAAGGTAATTATTGTGAATAATAAGCATTCTTCACAATCTGTCAATTATATAGCAGTTAACACTAATAGTTGCCATTACTATTTATTACTAGTATTTATTTCTACGTCAGACTTAAGGTGGAGATGGAGAATGAGGCTTGGAAAGAATAGCTAGTGAGAGGCTCTGAGGTTGGACAGAAAACCTCAGCTGCTTCTCCTCAATTCTGCAGCCTGGAGGCCTAAGGCCTGGGAAGCCACTAAGTGCCACAGCCCCCTGCTGGCCACAAGCTAAAGTGACTTTGCTGAACTTCCCTTGAAGACCCACTCCAGAGGAGCACTAGTGGTGGTGGAATGGAGAAGAGACCTCACTTACAAAGCTCACCCCACTTATTACAGCCAGAGACAGCCAGAGACTGAAATGGACACAGCCAGGTGCTCCTAGAGCCCCCCAAATTGCAAATGTTGATGGAAAGTATGTCCCTTCCTGTACACTGTCGAGTGCTTCCTTGGAGAATCAGGATGGCTGTAAGTAGCAGCTTAAAGGCTTAGAATTTGTCCTCAACATTTATGAAGTCCTAACACACTACTTCCTCTTTATTTCACTTTTTTAAAAAAATAAAATGTCTTGTTTTATTAACAAGCAAAATATAAAAATCTAGCTCCTGTGGTAATAACCTTGTATAGGAACATCAGCCATCTGAAGGATATGTGGGTGCTGGGGAGTGAGTAGAAAAAATTCTAGGCATTGTGGTCAAACACAAGAAACTTCGTGAATCTCTTCCCTAGAGTTAAGTCATTCTAAGAAAACTTCATTCCATGGTTTTCTAGCCCCAGCTAGAAAGGAGAAGGGAATTAACAAAGGAAATGTGAGCACTATTGGAGGTAAGTAAACTGCCACAGGAAAAAAATGGAGCAATGACAAAAACCTCTAGGAACCCAGCCCCACAATGAGGCGAGCGCTGAGTTGGGTTATCAAATGCCCAATATACCTCCATAACCCTTGAGTGGGAATGGACCTAGATATGGTAGGATCTGAAGCTTATACAATTTAAAGGACTTTTTTTTTTTTTTTAAGATTTATTTATTTATTTCAGGGGGTGGGGAAGAGAGAGACAGCAAGGAGGAGGGGCAAAAAGAGAGGGAGAGAGAGTTCCAAGCAGACTCTGAGCTAAGCACAGAGCCAGACATGGGGCTCGATCTCATGACCCCAAGATCATGACCGAGCTGAAACCAAGAGGCTATGACTTAACCGACTGAGCCACCCAGGCACCCCCAAGGGACTTTCCTTAGGAAAAAGAATAGAAGGGGCACCTGAGTGGCTCAGGGGGTGAAGCATCTACCTTTGGCTCAGGTCATGATCTCAGGGTTCTGGGATAGAGCCCCACGTTGCGCTCCTTGCTTAGCAGGGAGCCAGCTTCTCCCTCTGCCTGCCACTCCCCTGTTCTCTCAAATAAATAAATAAGATCTTTAAAAAAAGAATAGAAATATGAAATGCACAATTAAATATAAAAGTGAATATTTACTTCCAATGGCAAAAACACACACATACCAAATTACTAGAGTTCTGAAGAGTTACGTCTCCTTTTACTGAGATTTCTCAGCAACTTACTGGAAATGTTTACATGCAAATAATTCCTTTGCAACCTTGTTTTTTAAGGGCATCCCCCCCACCATGCCATCCTATTCCATCTATCTGCAGGAGGTAGGTTTCTCTCTGTTTTAATAATAATGTAATAATAAAACAAATGTACCATCCAAACTAGGTTTATAGAGCTATACAAAGAGGATTTTTCTCCCATAGATCTCTATGTCTTTTGTCCTTTTTTTTATGATTTTATTTATTTACTTGACAGAGAGAGTGCACAAGCAGGGGGAGTGGCAGGCAGAGCAGGCAGAGGGAGAAGCAGGATCCCTCTGGGCAAGGAGCTGGATGTGGTGTACATCCCAGGACCCTGGGATGATGACTTGAGCTGAAGGCAGAACTTAAACAACTAAGCCACCTAGGTGTTCGCCTTTTGTCCTTTTTTGGTAGGGATTTACCCAACTGATAGGGATTTAATCCCCTACATGAAAACAGGTTCCGGGGCACCTGGGTGGCTCAGTGGGTTAAAGCCTCTGCCTTCACCCCGGTCAGATCCCAGGGTCCTGGGATCGAGCCCCACATCAGGCTCACTGCCCAGCGGGGAGCCTGCTTTCTCCTCTCTCTCCCTGCCTACCTCTCTGACTAGTTGCAATCTCTGTCTATCAAATAAATAAATAAAATCTTAAAAAAAAAAAAAAAAAGAAAACAGGTTTCTCTTGAGCTTCCCTATATCGTCCATGTTTCCTAACTCAGGGACTGAAAAGAACATGGAAATTTTCTCTGGTCAGTGGTGGATAGCCAGAGATATCTAGCAACCATATAGCTGAGAACTGAGAATTAGGAAGTGAGCCCCCAAATATCTCTGGAGCTCACCCTTAGCCCGACTCTGCCTAGAGTCCAAGATTGTGGAGAGGTAGGAGACTGAGTTTTGTCTGGTCCCAGGAATTCAGCAAAAGAGCTATCAGATCATTCTGAACGCCTGTGAACTCTACTGGAGATCAAAGAAAAGAACAGCTGCAACTCTACAAATAGAAAACAACTACTTCTGCAAGGTAGGCAGTGCAGAGAAGTGAATCTGAGGCAATACATGGGAAGAGAAACCGCGGAGGGGGAGGAAGCCTCTGTTAGCCGGCTCAGGGCAAGTGGCAGAGCAGCGGAGCACAAAATTGGAACTTTTAGAAGTCTGCTCCACTGAGGGAGGGTGCTCCAGAAGCTAATCAGGGGAGTGGAGCCCTTGCGGGAACAGTGTGATCTCAGGGCCCTCAGGGTCATAGAAAGACAGGGGTGGGGGGGTGGGGGGTGGTGTCTGAGTGTGGCAGAGCTCCCAGGTATCAGAGCGGGGAAGCTGGCTACAGAGACGGCACCGAGGAGTTGGTTCTCAGCTTGGGGTTACCTCAAACCGTGATCTAAGGCAGAGTCGGCCTAAGGGTCTTCAAGAAGCGACCCCACAAGTGGCAGATCTGGGGAGACTCCCCTTCCTCCTCTGGGAGGAGCTGCGTGGGAACACACTGCAGGAATTGGCTGGGTTTGGTGACTCCAAATGGGGCCATTCAGAGATAGAAATGCTCTGTCACAGGCTGGTGAGCTTGGAGTGCGGCTGGAGGCGAGGAAGACAGGAGGGATTAACTGCTTTTCTCTGAGGACTCACTGAGGAGTGGGGTCCCAAGCTCTTGCGTCCTCCCGGCTGGAGACTGGGAGGCCACCATTTTTCATTCCCATCCTCCAGAGCTCTACGGAAAGGAAAGCGTTCAGGGAACAAAAGCTCCCAAGAGCAAACCAGCACAGATTGCTTAGCCCTGCCCCTGGCAAGGGCAGTGCAATTCTGCCTTGGGCAGAGACACTTGAGAATCACTACAACAGGCCCCTCCCCCAAAGGTCAGCAAGAACATCCAGCCAAGACCAAGCTCACCGATGATTTCTTAAGAAATTAAAAATAGAGCTACCCTATGACCCTGCAATTACACTACTGGGTATTTTCCCCAAAGATACAGATGTAGTGAAAAGAAGGGCCATCTGTACCCTGATGTTCATAAAAGGAATGTCTATAGTCACCAAACTGTGGAAAGAACCAAGATGCCCTTCAACAGACAAATGGATAAAGAAGATATGGTCCATATAGACCATGGAGTATTATGCCTTCATCAGAAAGGATGAATACCCAACTTTTTTTGTGTCAACATTGACGGGACTGGAGGGATTATGCTGACTGAAATAAGTCAAGCAGAGAAAGTCAATTATCATATGGTTTCACTTACTTGTGAAGCATAAGGAATAACACGGAGGACAATGGGAAATGGAGAGGAGAAGGGAGTTGGGGAAATTGGAGGGGGAGACAAACCATGAGAGACTGTGGACTCTGAGAAACAACCTGAGGGTTTTGGACGGGAGAGGGGTGGGGGGTTGGGTGAGCCTGGTGGTGGGTATTAAGGAGGGCATGTATTGCATGGAGCACTGGGTGTGGCGCATAAACAATGAATTTTAAAACACACATATACAAATATTAAATTTAAAAAAAAAGAACTGCAGAACTCCAGCACTAAGGGAATACAGAATATTGAATTCATGGCTTTTCCCCCATGATTCTTTAGTTCTTCAATTTTAATTCTTTAAAAGTTTTTTTTCTTTCCTTTTTCAACCAATTTCTTATCAAGTTTTTAAAAAACTTTTTAAATTTTCACTTTTATAGTTACATTCTCTCCCTTCATTGTATTTAATTTTATTTTTGTATATATGTAAGTTTTTCTTTTTTTTTTTTTTTTACAATTTTGGGGTGCAGTTTCTTCTAATAGACAAAATACACCCAAAATCTAGTGTAAGGCTCAGTTCTATTCACCTGTCTGATCATATTTTCTCTCTTTTTTCTTCTTCCTTTTCTTTTGTTTTGTTAAAGTCTTTAAATTTTCATTTTTACAGGTACATTCTATCCTTTCAATGTATTTAATTTTATTTTTGTATATATGTAAGTTTTTCTTTCTTTACAATTTTGGAATCTAGTTTTCTAACAAACAGACCAAAACACACACAGGATCCAGTATATTGCACTATTCTATTCACCTGTTTGAATATATTCTCTTTTTTAAAGTTAAAAAAAAAATTTACTCTTTTTTTTTTCAGTTTTGGATCTCTTCTGATTTGTTTAGTGTATGTTTCTCTGGGATCATTGTCATTTTAGTATTTTGTTCTCTTGTTCATCTACTCTTCTTTGGACAGAATGACAAGACAGAAAAACTCACCTCAAAGAGAATAAGAAGCAGTACTGACTGCCAGGGACCTAGTTAGTATAGACAGAATTAATACCTTTTAATACTTATTCTTCTGAAGCAGTTTCAAAAAATAAAAAGGGAAGAAAAACTTCCAAACTCACTTTATCAGGCAAGCATTACTTCGATCCCCAAATCAAGACCCCACCAAAGAGAATTACAGACCAATATCCATGAGGCTAGAATTACCTTGATCCCAAAACCAAAGACCCCACCAAAAAGGAGAATTAAAGACCAATTTGCACAGATGCAAAAATTCTCACCAAAATACTAGTCAATAATAGGATCCAACCATACCTTAAAAGGGTTATTGACCATGACCAAGTGAGATTTATTCCTGGGCCGCAAGGATGGTTCGACATCTGCAAATCAATCATTGTGATACACTGCATTAATAAAAGAAGGTCAAAGGCACCTGGGTGGCTCAGTGGGTTAAAGCCTCGGTCTTTGGCTCAGGTCATGATCCCAGGGTGTTGGGATCAAGCCCCGCATCGGGGTCTCTGCTTGGTGGGGAGTCTGCTTCCCGCCCCCTCTGACTGCTTCTGCCTACTTGTAATCTCTGTCAAATAAATAAATAAAGTATTTTAAAAAAATAAAAGAAGGTCAAGAACCATATGATCCTCTCAATTGATGCAGAAAAAGCATTTGACAAAGTACAGCATCCTTTCTTGATTAAAACTCTTCATAGGGTAGGGATAGAGGGAATATACCTGAATATCACAAAAACCATCTGTGAAAGGCCCGCAGCAAGTATCATTATTAATAGGAAAAATTGAGAGCTTTTCCTCCAAAGTCAGAAACATGCTGGGTATGTTCACTATCACCACTGCTGTTCAGTATAGTTGTAGAAGTCCTAGCCTCAGGAATCAGACAACAAAAAGAAAGAAAATGCATCCGAATTGGCAAAGAAGTCAAACTCTCACTCTTCATAGATGACATGATACTCTATGTGGAAAATGCAGAAGACTCGACCCCAAAATTGCTAGAACTCATACAGGAATTCAGCAAAGTGGCATAAAATCAATGCACAGAAATCATTTGCTTTTCCAAACACTAACAATGAGACAGAAGAAAGAGAAATTAGAGTCAATGCCTTAGAATTGCCCCCCAAACCATGAGATAACTTAGGAATAAACCTAACCAAAGAGGCAAAGGATCTGTACTCAGAAAACTACAGAATACTCATGAAAGAAATTGAAGAAGACACAAATAAATGGAAAAACATTTCATGCTCATAGATTGGAAGAACAAATATTGTTAAAATGTCTATGCTACCTAGACACTGCTTATCTATGCAATCTACACATTAAAGCGATCCCTGTCAAAATACCATCAACTTTTTTTCACAGAGTTGGAACAAATAATCCTAAAATACACGTATGGAACCAGAAAAGACTGTGAATAGCCAAATGAATGTTGAAAAAAACCCCAAAACTGGTGGCATCACAATTCCAGACTTCAAGCTCTATTACAAAGCTGTGATCATCGACACAGTATGGTACTGGCACAAAAACAGTCACATAGGGACGCCTGGGTGGCTCAGTTGGTTAAGCGCCTGCCTTTGGCTCAGGTCATGATCCCAGCGTCCTGGGATTAAGTCCCACATTGGGCTCCTTGCTCCGCAGGGAGCCTGCTTCTCCCTCTGACTCTGCCTTCCACTCTGTCTGCCTATGCTCGCTCTCGCTCACTCTCTCTCTGATAAATAAATAAATAAAATCTTTAAAAAAAAAAAACAGTCACATAGATCAATGGAACAGAACAGAGAACCCAGAAATGGCCCTCAACTCTATGGTCAACTAATATTCATCAAAGCAGTAAAGAATGTCCAATGGAAAAAAGACAGTCTCTTCAACAAATGGTGTTGGGAAAATTGGACCGCCACATGCAGAAGAATGAAACTGGACCATTTCCTTACACCACACACAAAAATAGACTTAAAATGAATGAAAGACCTAAATGTGAGACAGGAATCCATCAAAATCCTAGAGAAAAACACAGGCAGCAACCTCTTCAGCCTCAGCTGCAGCAACCTCTTGCTAGACACGTCTCCAAAGACAAGGGAAACAAATGCAAAAATGAAGAGAATTGAGAATTCATCAAGATAAAAATGAAGAGAATTGAGAATTTATCAAGATAAAAATGAAGAGAATTGAGAATTCATCAAGATAAAAGGCTTTCACACAGCAAATGAAACAGTCAACAAAACCAAAAGACAACCGACAGAATAGGAAAAGATATTTGCAAATGACATACCAGATAAAGGGCTAGTATCAAATATTTAAAAGAACTAGTCAAACTCAACACTCAGAGAATAAATTATTCAGACAAGAAATGGACAAAAGACATGAACAGACATTTCTCCAAAGAAGACTTAAAAATGGTCAATAGACACATAAAAGACTGCTCAACATCACTGGGCATCATGGAAATACAAATCAAAACCATGAGATACCATCTCACACCAGTCAGAATGGCTAAATTAACAAGTCAGGAAATAACAGGTGTTGGCAAGGATGCCAACGCAAAGAAAGGGGAGCCCTCCTACACTCTTGGTGGGAATGCAAGCTGGTGCAGCCACTCTGGAAAACAGTATGGAGATTCCTCAAAAAGTTGAAATAGACCTACCTATTACTCAGCAACTGCACTACTGGGTATTTACCCCAAAGATACAAATGTTGTGACCTGAAGGTATCTGTACCCCAATGTTTACAGCAGCAATGTCTGTAATAGCCAAACTGTGGAAAGAGCCCAGATATCCATCAACAGGTGAATGGATAAAAAAGATGTGGTGTATATGTGATGTATATGTGATGTATTCCATATACAATGGAATACTACTCAGCCATTAAGAGGAAACGAAATTTTGCCATTTACAGTGATGTGGATGGAACTAAAATGTATTATGCTAAATGAAATAAATCAATTGGAGAAAGACAATTATCATATGATCTCACTGATACGTGAAATTTAAGAAACAAAACAGGATCATAAGAGAAGAGAAGAAAAAATAAAACAAGATGAAACCAGAAAGGAAGACAAACCATAAGAGACTCTTAATCATGGAAAACAAACTGAGAGTTACTGGAGGGGCGGGGGATGGGGTAACTGGGTGGTGGGCATTAAAGAGGGTACAAGATATAATGAGCTCTGGATATTATATAAGACTGAAGAATCACTGACCTCTACCTCTGAAACCAATAATATATTATATGCTAATTAATTAAATTAAAATTAAAAAAAGAATCCCATGCTCTAGGTGAACTCACCGTACCCTATAGACAAAGAGAAGACTGGAAAGGACAAGGCTGTTATTAGTCCTTTCCCTAGAATAAAAAGATCTGACATCCATAAAGGAGAGGACTATCGGGAAACAAAACAAAATAAAATAAGGGACACCTGTCTGGCTCAGTCAGTAGAACATGCAACTCTCGATGTCACGGTTGGGAGTTAGGAAGGGAGGGAGGGAGGAAGGAAGAGAGAAAGAAAGAGAGGAGAAGAGAAAGAGAGGAAAGGAAGGAAGGAAGGAAGAAAAAAAGAAAGGAAGAAAAGTTGCATCTGTGCTTTTTCTTCTGGTGCCGTAAAACCTTCATGTACTCAGGAAACAATTCTTGACAATTTACTTATGTCACAGGATGGGATTGTGGGTCATGTATGATGTTTCTCCCAATTTTCCTAGACTTGTGAATAAGGGTCATCACTGAAAACAAAAGTCACCAGGGAGTACAGAGTCTCACGTCAGAGAACCCACAGAAGCTGAGGCCAACTGCCTCCTTCCAAGACTTTACGAGAAGGGGCCATCTTAGCAGAACCATCTCCTTCTTTCAGTGTGCCCCAATCCACACAAGAGGGACCTGAGGAAAGAAGGGGGGGGGTCACCTTTTGGGGTGGACAGGTGGGAAGCATTAGCAAAATGAAGCTATTTTGCCTTTCCTCCTCCTGCTTCCACACCCCCAAACCAAGTGCAGGGGAACTTAAGAGAATTGCCTGGGATGGTTGAGGCTGGCTGGCAACCATTTTATTTTTGTGTTGCCACCACACTTGCCAGCCTGCCTGTGTGCCACCAGGACTGGAGAAATAACGTGGAGAGAGGCAGTGGGGTGGGGGGTGCTGTCAGCCATGCACACTTGCCCTAGTGCACCACACTCCACTTTCCCTGCCCCAGGAGGTAAGAAAGAGACACACGCATGCCCAAATGCCCAAGGGATGGAAGGTGAGCTCTATTGCTTCAGCTTTGCCTAAGACTATCACAGGATGCACAAGGGGTGCCCCCAAGACTGACCAAGACCGCCATGAGCTAGGGGTCTGCCAGATAAAGTGGCTGGATTTCTTCATGCCTTGAAGAGCTACTTAGAGGCACCCCCTGTCAGCAGGAACCACTGGAGCTCACAGAGAAGAGTGAGGGCAAAGGCTTACAACTCCCACCACCCTTACTTCACCCCTAACTGGTAGACCCTCAGGTCTAGTCTATGCGGAATGGTTGAGAAGGAGGAGAAATCACGTGAATCAGAATTTTCAGACCAAAATGAGTTGTTTTACAAATGAAAAGTAAAAGGTCATCGTGTTAGGTGGGGGATTTAAGTCAGCACAGTCCATTGAAATGATGGGGAAAACATGTCATGATTTGGATTCTTCAATATACTGAGTATTCATACCATTCTTGCGCCATCCCCAGTCACTGACAAGATAGAACATAATTTCTAATAAAATTACAGCTTCAAAAATAGGCCAAAAAAAAGGAATATATAAAATATATATAAAAGGATGTTGTTAACAAGGCGTGCTGGCTGAGGAGAATCGCACCAGGAACATCAGTGTAGCTCGGAGCTTCCAGCAGCCATGTGACATGCACTGTCCATCAGTAGGAAAAAGAAAATAAGCCACGGTTCACGAAGAGAAAGAAATAAACATTTCCTTGTCCCCGAGTTCTCAGAATTTGTCATCAGACTCTTACTTATTAGGAAGTTTCCCTACAGCCGTGTTTACAGGAAAGGCAAGACATTTCCCATGTGACTTTGGTGCAAAGCCCAGTAAACAGCAGTCCTGAGAACAATGCTGGAGGAACAGTCCTCCCCGGCAGCCTCCAATCCTCAAATGAATACGACACACTTGTGGCTTGTTTCTGGCTCAACAGGAATGATTCTTCCCTCACACAAAGGAGCTCATAAGACCAAGTTCCTCTTGCTAACCCCCGAAACATTTCTGTGGCAAGAGAACAAGAGACCAAGGGTAGGCTCCTGCTATTTTAAGAACCATTTAACAAGGTGACTTGGGTTCACAGGGCCCAGGCCTCCCCCCTTCCACCATCATGAATCTTAGGGACACAAAATCCCTACAGAAAAGCAAGCTCTATAAACTCAATGACAGCAGCATGAAATGAAGAGGCAAGGCACAAAATTAAGGTGGAAATGTTCTGGAGTATTCCCTCTGCCGCTTCCCATCAGCCATGGCCACGAAGGGGGTGGAGGCCTCAAGGGAGAAACAGATCTGCCTCCACCCACCTAGAAACCTATCATAAATTGAAAATATCTTAAGTCAAAATGCATTTAGTATCCCTAACCTATCATCACAGCTTAGCCCCGCTGGTCTTCAGTGTGCCCACGACACTTCCGTTAGCTCACGGTTGGGCAAAATCACCTCACACAAAGCCTACTTGGTAATGAAGTGTTGGCTCTCTCATGTAATTGGGTGAATATTCAGCTGAAAGTGACAAACAGAATGGCTCTATGGGTAGACATTGTCAGTGTCCCTACGGGTTGTTTGTGCTGGGGAGCGTGTGGCTGACTGGGAGCAGGGGCTGCCACTTCTCAGCGTCACTGCAGAGGATCTTACCGCATAGCCCAGGAGAAGATCCAAGTTCAAAACTCAAAGTTTCGACTGAAGGCCGATCACTTTCGCAACATCATGAAATAGAAAACTTGTAAGTTGTGAGTCAGGGACCGTCTGTAGTAGCACATGCTGGGATTGTTTTTGTGGATGGTTACCATGGAAACCTGCCTCTCTGCTCAAAAGCCGAGAGCCTTTCAGTATCACATCCTTATGTTCTATGCGCCGAGAGGAAAAGTACTAGAAAGGAGCTATAGTGAGGGGGAGCGGTGAGGACTGGTGAAGGATGTGAAGCAAATAGACAGATTTGCCTGCCCTAATGGAGATCTCAAGAGAGAGGCAGAAGATGGGCTTTTGGTGTGGGTCCTAAGCTATATCCTGGAACAAATTCATTCATTCGTTGCTGTATGCACTTTCTCCTTCTTACATTAAATTTTATGGAGCACCAACCATACTCCAGATACTATACTGGACATTAGAAATATATAGACAAATAATATACAGTCCCCACACTGAGGGACCTCATTGTCCACATGGGGGATACACACACACACACACACACACACACATGCACTCAATTAGCCATAATACAATTAGTGCAAAAATACATGTAAAATAAATGCCATGGAATTGAAAAACTGAAAGCAATGATTTCTTAGGGTTGGTGTGAGGGCTGGTAAGGGAAAGCTATATTGAGAGGTTAATACTTGAGTGGGGTTTTGAGTGAGACATTTGTTAAATGCTCTGAGAAAGGAGAATATTGTCCAGGCAGGGCACAACACAAGCATGCGCCAGGTGTTCCACATGTGATGAACTCCAAAACGAGCAATAATGGCCACACTTTCAACACGCCCAGCTTCTGTTCGATGTGCTTTAGGGGCATTCTCTTGTTTGCTCCTCACAGTGACTCCAGAGATGAAGTCACGCTATACCATTTTACAGGTAAAGTAAGTGAAGCACAGAGAGGTCAAATCATTTGCCAAAGATCACACTGGTATTAGCATTGGGTGGCAGAGCCATGCCTCTCGTTCCAAAGCCTGTGCTCCCAACCTTGGTGTTATTATGCTCATCCCACTGCTCTGGAAAGGCCAGATCACAGGACACATGGGGAGGGGGAGAAATAAGACGAGACTGCTGAGCAGCAAAGCTCAGGCCTCAGTCATGATATCCTCAAGTACCGTTTAAAAAAGCTGGAAGTTGGGGGTTCGGGATGATGATAAGTCATCATGGGTTTTTAAGCTGGAAAGGTTCATAACGAGAATGATAGTATGGCAATGATTTGGGAATCCATGTTTATAATAGAATGGAGAGGAAACAGACTGAAGATTTCAACGGCGAGGAGGAAGAAAGAGGGAGAGAGCATGTGTCATTCCAAACAGGCAAGACCCGTGTCATCTGGTTCGTTGCAGTGCCACATCCAATAAATCACATCCAATAAATGTTGGTTACATGAATGTTTCAAAGTTGTCTTAGTTGGCTTCCCCTGGAAGCAGACCTTGAAATATGGGTACCGGGGCAAGAAGTTATTTAGGAGGTGCAGGAAACACCAGTAGGAAGTGGGGATTGAGGCAGGGAAGGAAGACAGTCAATCAGTAGTACGTTTACTGAGGCAGCTACGTACTGAGGAACGTAACCCTGTGGGGCAACTATGGAAGTCAGTAAAACACAGAGACTTCAGTCATCCCATGAGAAGAGTGAGGGTGTTGGGGTATTTACACAACATCGGTTTGTAGCTGAGGGTTGCTTTTGGGGAATGTTAATTTCCTGATACCAGAACAGAGATGTGTGTGGTTGGGGAAAGGGAGGCAGGCACAGAGGTGTACCTGGAAATCACTGGGGTCATGCTGACCTTGTCAGGTGCATGCATGCGAATGGGGAGGGTAGGTTCTGCTATAAAATCAATCTTGCATCAGCACATTTAAAGAGAGTAGAAGCTGAATTGTGAGATATCGTTTCTCCTCAGCGACCTTTCCCCTTGAGTTTCTTTTGGTTTACCCTCACCAGAACAGAGACATGTTTTCCTTTTTCCAAAAAGAACTGTGTTCTCAGTTGTGGGAGTTTTAGACCTTTGAACTTTATTACTTGGGTAAACACCAGAAAACTTCACTACACAGTATGGGTAGCTTCTGTAGAAGATTATGTCATTCAAAACTGAAAACTGGAAACTCCAGGAAGCAGTATTTACATCAGAACTTGGGTAAGTAGGAGAGAAGGAAGAGGAAGAAGGGGAGGAGGCAGAGAGGAGAGGGAAGAAAAAAGACTTTTGCTAAAATAAGCAAGCCCCGAACCCAACTCTGGTATCTGTTTGCACAAAATGTAGAATAGCACATAAAGTTTCTAAACCAAGGGAACCAGAAACTAACATGAAGTTTTTGTTCCCCCAGCTAAGCTTGAGGCTTTTATCTGAGAAGCCACACTCCTCCCCATTCCCAGCCTTCCCCCTCACCTTGATATCCTCCTCACCTTCCCACCCACCAAGATCTGGTCTACATAAGTTCTTGTTCTCCATCACAACGCATCCTCTGAAGGTAGTTGTCTATCGATTCTTCAGATTGAAGAGATAAAAACCAATAATCCCCAAACTTGTAACACCACTGTGTGAGCTCCAGCAGTTGATCAAAGAACACAGACCCATGTGCATGGTTGTGCAAAAACCATGTTTGTTTCAAAGCATGCTCCTAGGGCTATGTCAGAGATCAATGTCATGGCTATGGGGCTAGATTGTTAAATTAAGATGGTGTATTGAGTACCTCAAATAAATGATACTGTCAATGCACTTTTCAAACTTGAAGACAATTTTGCAAGTAGGACTCTTGTATCCAACTTATCAATGGCAGAAAACAAGTGACCAGCCTGCAGAGTAGAGACAGGAGGGCAGTTCAGAGACATATAGCAGGAGAACTATGTTCTCAGTACTGCTCTGCTAGTCAGCACTCACTTCTTTTGGCAAATGAAAATTGCCTCAAATAGTCTCATAAGAAAAAAACTTGTAGCAAATATCAAAACAAACAAATGGGTTTATTTCATAAGTCAGTATCAAAGTCAAACCCATCAAAACAAAGACAATTTATTTTTTTTAATATTTTATTCATTTATTTGACAGAAAGGGATCACAAGCAGGCAGAAAGGCAGGCAGAGAGAGAGAGAGAGAGAGAGAGATGGGGAAGCAGGCTCCCCGCTGCGCAGAGAGCCCCACCTGGGGCTCGATCCCAGGACCCTGAGATCATGACCTGAGCCGAAGGCAGAGGCTTAACCCACTGAGCCACCTAGGTTCCCCAAAACAGAGACAATTTAAAATCATGTGTAGACCACAGTGCAAGTGTACCCTTGCCCACCTTTGACATGCGTTCCAATCACTTTCCAGACATTGCCTCATTTACTCTCCAGTCCTCAGGAGAGAAGACAGTTCTGGCACGTTATAAGTATTTCCTGTCCTGGGGTGGCATGAGATGGGAAAGTATGGCTGGTGTTGGAAATTTTGAAAAGCACAGCAGAAAACACCAAGAATCACTCCCACTACGGTAAAAGCAAGAACAAAGACACGGGTGTCATTTGAGGACAGTCGGTGAGAGACAGCATTTTACAGAGCAGAGTATCAAACAGAGCTCATTAGGCCTGGCAAGACTCATTAAAGAGAGCTTTTGACAGGGCACTGACTCACGGGAGGCAGCTCAAGTGTGGTCCGGGGTGGCAGGTCCTCCCTGAGGCTGCAACCGACGACAAGACGGTGATGGAAGGTGGGGGAGCTATCTGTCAGTGTCTTCAGGTGCCTCCGTCTGGGGCGAAGCCATGGTGTTCTGGCAGGTGATCACAGAGTGTGGTTCTGCCCCACAGCCCGGCACATTGACTGCTCAAGACAACCTGTATAAACAGGCAGGTGATGACCATCATCTCCTGGATGAGTAAGGGCTCTACCACTCACATTTATTTATAGTTTGGTTCTACCAATTAGCAAATAATAAATGAAAAAGAGGTGATGATATAAGACAAATATATAAAAACCAGACCACCTGGGTGTAATTCCAGGCTCTGTTCTATGACCACTATCATCTTGGGCAAGTAACCACTCTGGGCCTCAGTTTCCTTATCTGTGCCATCAGATTTTATAAGAATCTTGTGACAATTAAATAAGATGGCAGATGCAAAGAATTTAGTATAATACCTCTCAGTAAATGGGAACCATTATCATGGGAACTATATCATGGGAACCATTATCATGACTATAAGTCATACCTAGGTCAGAGCAAAACTGATGTGGAAAATTATAGTCTAGATACAAATGCGAATACAAATACAGTTTAAAGGATGTGGAGGGGAGAGGGTAGTGGTGGTAAGTGATGGTTATTATATCAGCCCAAAGTAGGCCAATACAGTTACTTAGGACATGATATTAAGCTCTGAGCTTCCTAGACTCTAAGGGAAAAAAAGAGAATCATTAAGGCCAAGTTATTCTTATTGTTATTAAATACATAATTAATACATTATTCATTCTCAATAAATTTGTGTGGAATGCAGGAGTTACTCTCTTGCCCCAGCCTGCTTCTCTCTCCCTTCCCTTCTCCTGAGAGAACTACCTGAATTTACCTTTCAGGAGCATTGCCACTTTAAGCCCTGCTTCTAGGGGACCTGACCTAAGGTACCCCTGTGACAGGGAACCCAGATTTCCTCTACAGCCATCTCATCAGCGCTGGTCAGGCCATGATCATTTTTAGCCACAATTTCTTTGTGATCCCTCCAGAACAGATATTAGGTGAGTATGTATAGGAATGCCTAGCATCATTATTTATTTCTGATTGCGCAGGTCCAGAGGAGAGATCTGAATTTTAAAATTTTATTTTCTTGGGAATAAATTGTACTTGCCTTATGTGTGTCTTCAGGAAACTCCACGAAGGTGGGAAGACTCTTATCTTCTTTCCCACATGTTATTGTGAATGTTCACACAAAGAAGAATTTGGCTATCTGAGTGTTGAGAGATTAAATTGAGAGTCACTTTCAGAAGAAGATGATTAGGTAACAACACCAGAGATACTGTCATTACACTAAGAACCAAGGATGTTATGGGGCTCTTTAAGGAGATTGATCTTTTAGCATTTGAGAATTAATTACACGTTGGAGGGATTTTGCTCACTAAATGGTATCTATGCATCCTGAAAGGAAAATTTCATGGTCCCCAAATGAGTATGTGACTTCCTATTTGTCTCTTCTTTATTTTTACATCTTTATTGAAGGTTCTTACACTTCGTCAGCAGGAGTAAAAACTAGTGGGATCTTTTGGAAAATTCTACCAAAATTACACAATTTGATATACATATTGATCCCAGAAATTTTGGTTCTAAAAATGTATCCTGCGGGTGACTTAACATATGCACGTAGATATTCTACGCAAGATTGATTATAATAGAAAAAGACAGGAAATGACCCAAATGCTTGATGGTGACAAACTAGTTAAATGTATCTACATAAAGAAATGGAGCTTAAAAAAAAAAAAAAGGATGAAAAGACCTTAATGAATTCATACAGAGAGTACAGAGAGATTTTTAGGACTGCTCAATTTTTGAAACTCAAGTATGTAGACCTAGCTACCATATTTATGGGGGAGAAAGGGGGGTAACCTGGCTAGCATAGTCTGTGGAGCACATGATTCTTAATCTTGGGATCATGGGTTCAAGCCCCATGTTGGGATAGAGCTCACTTAAACAAAATAAACAAATAAACATATAGGAAAGAAAAAGAACGAGAAATGTTTCTTATTTGCATGCACATCCATCAAAAATCTTTGGAAATAGAAACTAATAACAGTCATTTCTTTATTTCAAGTTAGGAAGAAAATTGGGCAGTTGCACAGTGGTGGAAGAAAGACTTTCTCTGCAATACATATTATATGCTTGATTTTTGAGTTATGTTTAATACATTCCTATTTCAAGACAAATAAAGGTAATTTAAGATAATCTTTTAAAATGTGTATTATGTGCAGAGGGCTTTGATCATCACACAGCCCTGCTTTCTAGGAATTTCTAACCCAGTTGATGAGTTAGAAGGCGACCTGACCAGTAATCATAATGTATCATCAATATACCACATTTCACCAAATCTAAAACCATTAATTTTAAGTCACGGATTATATAACGTGTCACTAGGAAAAGAAAGAATGTGGCAAATTAAATTATGGCACAATGCTTCCTTTTCATTTAGAATTTGTACTTAATACCCAAAGAGAGATCTCTTTTAAACACTCATTTATACACTGACTTTTATCATATATCACTCTTGCATGATATATGATGTACAAGGCAAAGCGAAATAAATTAGTTAAAGAATTCTTAAAACTTTTTCTTATTACAGTCTAACTCTTCTGAATCTTTTTCACACTGTATTGCCCCTTGTTCTTACAAAAGCTTTGGTGATACAGCATTTTTGGAAAGTGTTCCACTGATATTTCCAGAATTTTCTTCGAAGCTGCTGAATGCTTAGGTGCAAATTTTGATACACATACCCAGGCAAACACAACTGTATCATAACAATTGCATAGCCAATAGTGATTGTAACATGAATCCAAATTCCAGAAGTATTTAAATGTTGGGGGGGGGGAAGTGCTCCTTATAATTGCTTAATGTAGGAGAGGGATAATTTCAAGACAGAAGATATCATGGATATCATGGAAGACTCCTTTAGGGGCCAGAATTGAGGCTGGAGTTTAAAGAATGAGAGAGATTTTGGAGTCAGAGATGAGCAGGATGAATGAGTCATGTAAGCAAAATAGCCTGACAAAGGAAGTGGAAATTGCATCTGGGGGAGGGAAAGACGATGATATGGCCTTGTAAAGGGAAGAAATGGAGTTACGGACATATAGGGGAGATTGGGACCCAACTGTAGTGCCCTGAATGGCCGGCTCGGAGGCTCAGACTTCATTCCATAAGGAAACAGGGAACCTGCATAGAGCTGGAGATTGGACACCAGCATTTGGGAGAGCCATCAATACTGGAGTCTGGGAAGCACTCATCTTGAGTCGATGAAATCAGCCAGGGACAAATCCAGAGACTTAAGCTGGCTGAACAGTGGAGGGAACAAACAAACCGAGCATCAAAAGAAAACAGAAAAAAATATGTACTGAGAAAATCTTGGGCCACGAATTTTAGTGCCTGGAGGACTATTGAAGATTGTCTAGTTCATGTTTTCCATTTTACAGATAAAGAGAACTTCCTAGAAGGCACATTATGGCTTCCAAGTGGAAGGGCCAGGTCTCAAAATTGGGTCTTGTCATCTCCTGAGCGGTGCTCCTCCTGATGGAGCGAGACAGACAGCAAACAGCAAAGGAAATAGTTTCAAGGAGGCAAGTAATCAATAAAGTCCAGTGATGGCGAGTGACAAAACATAAGCCTAAAGAAGCCATCGATCTGACCATTGCAGATTCCTGATGACCTTCAAATGTCTATCTTTGGGGGCAGTCTGGGTTGGAACACGATTGTGAAAAGTCAAAGAAAGGGAGATAGATATTTCGCAATTAGAGGCACCATCAGGAAAAAGTTTCTTACTTTTCAGTGTTTCCTTTCAAAGGGTTCAGTACAGTTCACAAAGGACTGTAGGTTCAATATTATTATTTCCTGGAAATCCTGCAAAATCATGTGACACATTGCCCCTTGGGCAAGACAAAAATAAAATTTACAGGTGGCAGGCACTCAGATTTCAAATCTAGCCTTCCAACTCTGTAAAGAATCCATTGTTTTCTCACAAATAGAAATGGACTAACAAACATGTTAATCAATAACAGTCTGGCCTGTGGGTTTCCAAATTGCGCCTCTCTGGAACTTTCTTCACTGCCTAGTTATCAGGTATTGCTCTCCTGTACATCTGCAACACTAAACATAGTATATGCGGATGCCTGAACTGAGTTTCTTTCAGGGGAACAAAAAATCCTGTCACAAGAAAGTCATCTTGCTAAGTTGGCTACTACCAGAGCCAGAGTGAGCCCCTTAATATTTCTGGGTGGTGGTTTTGTCTTAAGTACATCCTCACTAACAACTGAAGAAATTTAAATTAAAGCAATGAGGTGGCATTTCATATTGGCAAATATGTATTTGATTGGCCAAAATGTAAAATATTAACAATGTGCAGGGAATTGGGATTAATTATTACATCTGGTTTTTTTTTGACAGTTTACTAATATTTATTAAAACTAAATATGAAGGGTGCTTGGTTGGCTCAGGCCATTGAACATCTGACTTTAGATTTAGACTCAGGTTGTGATCCCAAGGTCCAGAAAAAGCCCCGCTTTCCAGCTCTGCCTGAGTATTCTCTCCCTCCCCCTCTGCCCACCCCCGCTTGTACATGCATGCATGGGTGTGTGTGTGTGTGTGTGCGCGCACATGCTCACTCACTCTAAAATAAATAAATCTTTAAAAAAACACAACTAAAAATGAGCACTCCCTATGACTTAGACACTCTCCATTTCTATCTACAGAATAATTTACGCACATGCATAAGGAGAAATGTTCGAGGATATTTAAACAGTTTTGTTTATAATGGGGAAAGATTAGAAACAACCCATATGTCCATAAAATGAAGGCTGGCTAAATGTATGTGAGATAAAAATATCAGTAGGTCTAAAAGACATATGGTTGAATTTTAAAAAGCAAGTTGTAAACAGATATATTCAGTATAAAATCATCTATTTAAATATACATTGCATACTGTCAAGTTTCTATGGATATAGTTACATGTATATGTGCATGAGTGTGCAAGCACATATTCCAAAACAGGGAACAGAAACAGAGCTAACCAGGGAGAAGGTGGGGTGACATTCCAAGACTGGGAGTTAGGGGTTGGGAGAAAGGAGAATTTTAGCTTTATCTATAATGGTTGATTTTTTTTTTTAAAGGAGGATGTAGTTATGTATAGCATCAAATTTAAATTTTTTTTTTAAGAAAAGAAAATCTTGTTAAGTGCTGTCAAAAACCTCTGATTCCTTTAGGAAACTTCAAATGTGGTGGCATTATATAGGTATGGCCTGGGACTAAAATGAACATTAAAAACATTTTTCTACATCTACATGTACATAGTGCTGTATCTGTCACTGTCTGGTCAAGATGGTAAAGACTTTAAAAATATTTTCTATTTAAAATGAAGATTGAAAGCAAAGAATAAATATAGCAGCAAATCAACATGAGGTTCCTTTGAACCCTGACATAGTTTTGAGTCTGAAAGATATATGTTACTTCAGTTAAAGACTCAAGTACTGGGGAACCCGGGTGGCTCAATCAGTTAACCATCTGCCTTCGGTTTAGGTCAAGATCCCAGAGTCCGAGGATTGAGCCCCAAGGCGATGCCACATCTGGCTCTATTCTCCACAGGGAGTCTGCTTGTCCCTCTCCTTCTGCCCCTCCTCCTGCTCATTCTCCCTCTCTCACACATAAAAAAATAATCTTTTAAAAAAAGCCTGAGTACTAATGTCTAGAGGAACAGGTTGTCTTGTAGTTTCAAACAACAGATGAGTGTTTTTGCTAAGTTTCTGAGACCCTCATGATACAGATGCTGAGTGTAGCTTTAGGCATCTTTCATCAATGCCAAGCCTTCAGAACAGAAAAGAACATGGCTCATTGCCAAATACATTTGCCAAGTCCCAATTTGCAAGCACAATTCAGCTCATTTGCACTTCTATCTTGATCCTGAAGTGTTTCTCTATTAAGAAATAATAGAACAATGACATTGTCTCTTGGTTGAAGCGAGCTATGATTTTGGTCGCTACCATCCTTAGGGACAAAAATATCCAGAAATATATGTAGATTTCCATTTCCTATTGGGTTAAATGCTCTCCCGTGTTGACCTCTTAGGCCAACTCACTGGGGTGCACCATGAATGCCAAAGTAGTATTTTATCTCAGTAATTTGGTCAAACAAGCATTCATAGCTAGAGGGAAATAGTGCTGTCCTAATTTCTTGAATGAGGATTTTCTAGTGTTCTTTCTTTGAGGGCCTGAATTAATCATCAAATGGATCTCCTATCAATAAAAATGTAGAAGAGACCCCTGCTGTCTGAGATTAAAGTATTGAGAATATGTTGTGTTCAGGAACCTCTGATACTCGTATAAAGGAAGTATAAAACTCAAAGAGTTGATATGAACCATTGCCAACAGATTGCTAATGGGTGAGACGACAGGGGACATCTGCTGTTTTCCCCTACCCAGACACGATTCCTTTCTTTTGGCAGTGGCATCTTGATTTCCCCTCTCCCACTCTCAGTTCACGAGGTTTAGGTTGGACTGTCCCCACCACCTGGCTCTAGGATTGCACATGACTCAGATCCTGAGTCAGAGAATTCCATGCTGTTGGTGATGGTCATTGACTCATGATAGCCCCTTGATGCAAGCCAGGCTCATGAGAGTCCCTGAAGCACTGTTGAGCTGATGGGGGAGTTCTGGAACCTAAGTAGCCCTATCTATGCAGAGGGCCTACCTGAAAACAAAGCCAACGCTTCCTATCTATGCAGAGGGCCTACCTGAAAACAAAGCCAACGCTTGGAAGAACACGGCCAAAGGAAGTGTCCCGATGGTGTCTCTGAGAACCGAAGCCAGCGCGATGCCTTGAATTTCTGTTATATGTGTCGTTTGGATTTGTCTGTAATTTGAGTGGAGTTTTGGTCTGGACACCAAAAGAATTCTGACTGACAAAACCAGTCATAAAATATACTCAGTATTAAGCAAGCCTATACGGACATTACCCTTCTACTCTGCTTACCTGAGTCCTAATTCTTTTTAAGATTTTATTTATTTGTCAGAGAAAGCACACAAACACAAGCAAGGGGAATGGCAGGCAGAGCAGGGAGAGGGAGAAGCAGACTCCCCACTGAGCAAGGAGCCCAATGCTGGACTTGATCCCAGGACACTGGGATCATGACCTGAGCCAAAGGCAGCCACTCAATTGACTAACCCACCCAGGCGTCCCTACCTGAGTCCTAATTTTGCTTCAAATTCCAGTTACAATATGGTTTTATCTTTCTTCTAAGTCTTCTAGAATCCCACCAGCCCTGAGGTGGGTCTCATCCTCCTTCCTCATCTGAGTTCCTGAAATATTGGCTTTTGTCAGTTACCATCCTGTTTGTTTCTAGTATATTCACATATCCTCTTTCTCCACATTAATGATAATGGATCTCAAGGTTAGGAACCACATGTAATGCACCTCTTTATCGCAGTGACTCGTGGAAGTTAAGGCCTGAAGAAATGTTCATTGATGGCACACATAAAGGGCCACAGCCTCCGTGATCCAGCTTTGTGGTTTCGTCTCCAAGGCCCCCAACATATGCCCATCCCCCCAACCAAACATCCCCTTATCCTGAAGTCACTGAGGCAGAATGGGTTCCATGCTCTGTGCTGCCTTGAATCCCCATTTGCGAGAGGACAGCTCCAGCAGCCGAGCTCCTTAGGGTTCAGTCAGGGCTTGACTACCGTGACACAACTGTTTGGTTTCTTCACCCCGTCCCAATGGGGAAATTCAGATGAGCAAGAAGGGAGAGAACAAGCTGAGGAGAAAGGAGAGTCCCAGTGAGTAATCCCCACCCAAACGAGGGGAAAGCCTGTGCTGTGAACCCGCGCCCGAGGAAAACCAGTGAGATGAAGTTTTGCTGCATCATAAGTACATGTTAGAGCAAACACACAGATTCGCCAGCTACAGGCCCTGAAATAAATTACACAGGACTCGTAAGGAACAGGATCTGGGCGGGTGAGAATTTTAATAGCAACACAAAGTATGACTCAGGCCTTGGCTCTGCCCCTCAGGGCCTTCCAACTCTCTGACCTTGGTTTCATCATTGCTTCTGCTGGCTAGACTGGAAAAGGCCTCCACAGAGCGAGGCGTATTTACATTCCCTTTCTTCCAGCTTCTCCGTGTGAATGGTGCGAAAGTCACACAAGGCAACCTCTACCAAAGAGAGAAAATGAGTTTTTAAAAGGTTTTCCGGGGCGGGGGGGGGGGGGGGGGGTGGGTGGGGGTTGGGTGTTAAGGAGGACACGTGTTGTGTTGAGTGCTGGGGGTTATATGTCAGTGATGAATCCCTAGTCTGTTCCTGAAACCAGTATTATGCTATATTTTAACTAACAAGAATTTAAATAAAAAATGTGATGGAAAAAGGAAAATAAAAACATTTTAAAACTTTTTTTTTTTTTTTTTTTTTTTTTGGAGAGAGAGAGAGCGCACAAGCAAGGGGTGCGGGGAAGGGCAGAGGGAGGGAGAGGAAGAGAGAGAATCCCAAGCAGGCTCCACACAGCGTGGAGCCCAACATGGAGCTCCATCCCGCAACCCTGAGACCATGACCTGAGCTGAAATCAAGAGCTGGGCGCTCCACCAGGCTCCCCTAAAATAAAAATGTTTTATTTTATTTTATTTTTAAGACTTTATTTATTCAACAGAGAGAAGGAGAGAGAGATTACAATAAAGAGAGAGAGAGAGAGAGAGATTACACCAGGCACAGAGGCAAGCAGAGAGAGGGGGGTGGAAGCAGGCTCCCCAGGGAGCCCGATTCAGGACTCGATCCCAGGACCCTGAGATCATGACCTGAGCCAAAGGCAGACACTTAATTGACTGAACCACCCAGGCGCCCCAATAAAAACGTTTTAAAGAAAACAGTTAACAAGTGGGAACATTCAGGGTGTAGAAGTCAGCAAGAGGGGCGTGTTTCAGTAGGTATTGCCATCACAGATTTACGAAGGGACTCCCCTTTGTAGAATTTCTCAAGCACTAACAGGATAGCCATCCTCTCCTGAGCATGTGTAGTGGGCCCAGCATCACATTAAGCACTTCACAAATGCTCCTCCACTCAACACTTTCCCCAGCTATTAATTACATTGTTTCAGAATTCTGGTTTTACACATGGGGAGGCTGAGGCTGTGAGAGAGAGTAAGTAGCGGTTCTAAGACTGAAACAGTCCTAGAGCTCAGAATCCTCTTACACCATCCTTTGAACTGCTCCATAGTATTTACCGTGAGTATTTACTTCGTGAAATAAATGGTACCCAGAGAAACAGCTTTTCTCTCTTCTTGGCAGAAAATCTTACGGAAGATGCACCATAAAATGACAAAAGTCCAGCTTGCTAAGGACCTCCAGTGCCCAGTGGATAAATGATGGCCTTAAGTTACTTGCACAGGGCAACCTAAATTCCCAGCTCCCAGTACGTATCCATCCTGGCTCCCTGTGCCTCCTTCCATGGAACTTGCTGTGAGTAGCCTGTTGTTTCCACTGACAACAAAACAGATGGGGATGGGGGACAAGCCATCAGACATAAAGAATTGAGCTCTGAAAAGCAAGGTGCTCAGAAAGGACAGAACCAAGAAATGTTACATACATTCAAATGACAGAGGTGAGCCTAAGGTCCACCACGCAAAATAGGCGTCAAATAGCACTTTTGCTTGGGAATGGAGCCAAACAAGAGAGACCCGTTCTTTCCACTTAGATATATACTCCACTTAGATATATACACATTTAGTCCCCAAGATTGTGGTTTTAGTTCTGGAAAAGAGCATGATGTCCTTGTATTCACCCCAGCTGGACTTGGAGACCCTGTGATCGGGTTCAGGTATAAGCCACTTAGGAAAGGCTGTGCGAAACAGAAGCTCCAGGCTTCCAGTACCTTCAGAAAGGCAACTCACATAGCTGGATCATCCCTCTACCCTTTCCCCATGCCCCATCAAATCCAAGTAGCATGTAATAGGAATCGGGGCCTGCCAGACTGACAATGACACAGACACGGGCGCTTTGCCTTATCCTGTTGGGGCTCGTCAGGGAATACCAGCTGCCTGGGAGCATGCCCAGCAAGCCCGGCCATGGACGTCTGTCCCACAGCTCTCCACTGCAACTTGGCTGGGAGCAGATCACCTTTGTGAGCCCCTGAGCACAGGTCCTCAATTAGAGTTGCACATTTTCTCATTATTCTTAGCACCAGGCTTGAGGACTCCAAGCCAAGAGAAGAACCCATCCTGCTCCCAAGTCTTGTGTTACCAACTCCTAATTCCTATGTTTCTGGGTCCCTACCCTAGTGGCTGGACATTTCACAAAGAGGAAGAAGCAGGAACAGATTATCCCGGAATCATCATTTCCTTCACTTTCTGCAGAAGTAAGAAAGTGATCGATCACAGGGCGCGAGGTCCTCAAAATGTGCCTAAGATTTTTTTTTTTTTCTGATCTTCCATCTCATCAGTTGCCTACCAAGGAGGTAAGATCACTCACATTTTAATTTTCTGGACAGTATTTGCTCTCAGCTTGTGGTTCTTTCTGCCTGCTCCACTGGCATCATTTTTCTGCGCTTGAAAAAAAGAGTGGTGACACAAATCTGCCCTCTAGTGGGCAATGAGAAGCACTTAAAGCATAAAAAAAACCAAACCAAACCAAAACAAAAAAACTCCCAGAGAAGCCGGACGCTTAAAGTTTTACTGCAGTTCCCAAAACTGACCAGCAGATTGAGATTTTGCCAACGCTGCTCAGATTGAATATGCAGACCACGTCTACAAAAGTTGACTTGTAACTCTAGAAGCGTAATGGGTTGTGGGAAAATAGAGAAATTATATCAAGAAGTGGGAAATCAGGGGTGCCTGGGTGGCTCAGTGGGTTACAGCCTCTGCCTTCGGCTCAGGTCATGATCCCAGGGTCCTGGGATGAGCCCCACATAAGGCTCTCTGCTTGGCGGGGAGCCTGCTTCCTTCTCTCTCTCTCTCTGCCTGCCTCTCTGCATACTTGGGATCTCTGTCTGTCAAATAAATAAATAAAATCTTAAAAAAAAAAAAAAAGAAGAAGAAGTGAGAAATCAGGGGCACCTGGGTGGCTCAGTGGATTAAGCCTCTGCTTTCGGCTCAGGTCATGATCCTAGGGTCCTGGGATTGAGCCCTGCATTGGGCTCTCTGCTCAGCAGGGAGCCTGCTTCCCTTCATCTCTGCCTGCCTCTCTGCCTACTTGTGATCTGTCAAATAAATAAATAAAATCTTAAAAAAAAAAAAAGAAAAGGAAGTGGAAAATCACTGAGCTTGGAATCAGCTTTGCGGACACTGAAGTGTCATGTGACTTTTAGATCACTCAACTATCAGTGATCTCCTCGGTCCAATTGATAATAGTACCTATATTGTGAGAATGAAGGACATTCTGGAACACATGATTTGTGCTAAGATTGCACTTCATGGACCCATCCCATGGCACAGTCTTTAAGCACTGAGATTCAGCAGCCTGAATGCCTGGGTTGAAACTTCAGCTCTGCCATTTGCTGGATAAATGATCTGGGCATGTTTTCTGACCCTCTGTACATCAGTGCCTCCTGTTACATGAGGATCACATACTTTGCTCATAGGGTCATTCTGAGCAATAAGTGAATCAATGTTTGCAAAGTGGTTACATAGTATCTAACATGATATTTGCAAATACTTGTTTAAAATTCAGTATATTCCACAGTCAAACTAAAAAGGGTATGTTGACCACCTATGAATGCGTGCACAGAGTTAGAGGTACAAGACTGTTTACAATCCTGTCCCAGAATAGCAGTAAAAATAGCAAAGATTTATTAAGCACTTACAAGGTGGCAGGCTTAGAACTATGTATTTCTTTGTTTAATATTAATATTAAAGAGCAGCTAGAAACAAAACAGTGCACACTGTATGATTCATTTATATGAAGTTGTGGAAAGTTAAACGGATGGAACACAAATTAGTGGATGCCTTAGGCCAGGGCATAGAGATTGGGTTTGGACCAGTAAAAGACACAAAGATATCTTCTGAGATCAGAGAAATGTTTTATGCTATACATTTGTTAAGACTCATTCAACTGCATACTTAAAATGTGTTCATTTTATTTATGTAAATTTTACTCCAGTAAAGTTAGTTTTAAAAAAAAAAAAGAAACCTGAGAAACATCAATAAATTGAAATGTAGGAATTTAGCTGAGTCTAGAAGGAAGGTTAAAAAAATATTTGAGACAATCAGATACTTATAAGAAAATCTGTGGCCTTAAATGTTTTTATCAGTAAAAATTACAAAGTGAAAATAATGAACTAAATAGGCATAAGAAACTACAAATTGTATAAGCCCCTGATCAAGAGAATTTAATAAAAAATAAAATTAGGGCTTAATTAAACAGAGAAGAACCAAACAGTGATTTTTAAAAAGAAAAATATATATAACTCTAAAAAACCATGGGAAAACAGAGAACAAATACAAATATACAACATTAGAAATTATTTTTAAAAATCTATAAATACAGGCATATCTGAATATAAAATGGTTATAAGAGAATACTAAAAGAAGTGAATGATTTTTAACAGAACAGCACTACAGGTAACCCAAAGAAAGGCAAATATTTTGAAGCAATTTTTAAAAGAATAACATACAAATATGCTGATCAGTAAACAGCCAGCGCCTCCCAGATGCCCCCAACTGCCACAGCTTCTTCCCTAGGGACCCCCTAGAAACCCTCCAAAATAAATACACACACACACACACACACACACACACAAATACAATCCATCAATCAAAGGGTTAATGGTTAGCATAGTGGTGGGCCACCAGCTCTAAAGCTGGTGTCCATTTTGTTGGTCAGCATGTGCCTTATCATATTATACTACTTGCAAAAGAACAACCTTTTAATAACAATCTGAACCCAGAATGTAGTTCCATTTTACATATAAGAACAAAAGTAGCATTATTCTGATGCCAAAAATCAGATAAGGACTCCACTAAAAATGAGAACTTACAGGCCAATATACCTGATGAACACAGGTGCGAAAATTCTCAGTAAATACTGGCAAACCGAATCTAATAATACATTTTAAAAAGCATTCATGATCAAGTGGGATTTATTCCTGAGTTGCAAGGGTTGTTCAAATTGGTCTACGTGAAACACCATATTAATAAAGAAAATTAGAAGAATCATATGATCATTTCAATAGAGCCAGAAAAAACATGTGACAAAGTACAACATCCATTCATGATAAACCCCCCCCCCCAATAAAGTGGGGTTAGAGGGAACATACCTCAACATAATAAAGGCCATATACAAAAAACCCACAGCTGACATCATCTTCAATGAGAGCTTTTCCTCTATGGTCTACTCTCACCACAGTTATTTAATGTAGTATTAGAAGTCTTAGCCACAGCAGTCAGACAACAAAAGGAAATAAAAAGCATCCATTTTGGTAAGGAAAAGTAAAACTTCTAACATTTGCAGATGATATGATTTTTTTTTCTTTTCAACTCCATTCTGGGTTGATTCTTTTTTAATTGTGATTTGTGATTCAGATGATATGACATTCTATGCAGAAAATGCAAAAAACTGCTAGAACTGATAAGCGAATTCAGTAAAGTCGCAGGATATAAAACAGACAGACAGAAATCTGTTCCATTTCTATACACCAATAAAGAAGCAGCAGAAAGAAATTTAGGAATCAATCCCAATTACCATTCCACCAAAACAGCAGGAGACCTGGGAATAAACCTAACCAAAGAGGTGAATGACCACTACTCTAAGAACTATATGACACTGCTAGAAGAAATTGAAGATGACACAAAAAATGGAAAGACACTCCAATCTGATGGACTGGAATAACAAATATTGTTAAAATGTCTATACGACCCAAAGCCATCTACACATTTCAAACAATCCCTATCAAAACACTACCAGCAGTTTTCACAGAGCTGAAACAAACAATTTTAAAATCTGTGTGGAACCACAAAAAACTCCAAAGAGCCAAAGCAACCTTGAAAAAGGGAAGCAAAGCCAGAGGCATCACAGTTTCCAACTTTAAGTTGTATTACAAAGCTGTAGTGATCAAAACAGTATGGTACTGGCACAAAAACAGACATATAGATCAATGAAACAGAATAGAGAGCCCAGAAATGGACCCTTGACTCTATGGCCAACTAATCTTCGACAAAGCAGGAAAGAATGTCCAATGGAAGAAAGACAATCTCTTCAACAAATGGTGTTGGGAAAACTGGACAGCCACATGCAGAAGGAAACTGCACCACTTTCTTAAACCATACACAAAAATAAACTCAAAATGCATGAAAGACCTAAATGTGAGACATGAAGCTGTAAAAATCCTAGAAAAGAACACAGGCAGTAACCTCTTTGACATTGGCCATAGCAACTTCTTTCTAGATATACATCCCGAGGCAAGGGAAACAAAAGCAAAAATACACTATTTGGACTTCGTCAAAATAAAAAACTTCTGCACAGCAAGGAAACAATCAACAAAACTAAAAGGCAGCTTAGGGAATGGAAGAAGATATTTGCAAATGACCTCTCATAAAGGGTTAGTATCCAAAATATATAAAAACACTTATAAAACTTAACACCACAGAAATGAATAATCGAATTTAAAAATGAGCAGAAGACATGAATAGACATTTTTCCAAAGAAGATATACCATTGGCCAACAGACACATGAAAAGATGACCAGTATGCCTGGGTATCTCAGTCAGTTAACATCTGCCTTTGGCTCAGGTCATAATTCCAGGGTCCTAGGATGGAGCCTCACAGTCGGTCTCCTCGCTCAGCAGGGAGACCACTTCTCCCTCCCCTTCTGCCTACCTCTCCCCTTGCTTGTGCTCTCTCTCAAATGAATAAATAAAACCTTTAAAAAAGAAAAGATGCTCAATATCATTGATCATCAGGGAAATGCAAATCAAAACTACAGTGAGATACTATCTCACACCTGTCAGAATGTCGAAAATCAACAACACGAGAAACAACAGGTGTTGTTGAGGATGTGGGGAAAGGGGAGTCCTCTTGCACCATTGGTGGGAATGCAAACCAGTGCAGGCACTGTGGAAAATAATATGGACATTCCTCAGTGTGTGAACCTGGCGATTCACAGACCTGTACCCCTGGGGATAAAAATATATGTTTATAAAAAATAAAAAAAATTATAAAAAAAAATAGAAGTTCCTCAAAAGGTTAAAAATAGAATTATCCTATGATCTGACAAATGCACTACCAGGTACTCACACAAAGAATACAAACATACTAATTAAAAGGGATACATGCACCCCAATGTTAATAGTAGCATTATATACAATAGCTAAGTTTTGGAAGCACTCCAAGTGTCCATTGACTGGTGAATGGATAAAGAGAATATGATAAATATATACAAGGAATATTACTCGGTCATAAAAAAGGAATGTACTCTTGCCATTTGCAAGAACGTGGATGGAGCTAGAGAGGATTATTCCAAGTGAAGTAAGTCAGTTAAAGACAAATATCATGTAATTGCATTCATATATGGAATTTAAGAAACAAAACAAATGAGCAAAGGGGGAAACCCCCCTTTTTTTCCCTCTCTGAGGGAGGGGCAAACCAAGAAACAGACTTCTCAATTATAGAGAACAAATTGGTGGTTACCAGAGGGTAGGGTAGGGGTAGGGGGATTTGTTAAACAGGTGATGGGGATTCAGGAGTGCACTTAAAAAAAATATTTTATTTGTTTTGATAGGCAGAGATCACAAATAGGCAGAGAGACAGGCAGATAGAGAGGAGGAAGCAGGCTCCCCGCCGAGCAGAAAGCCCAACATGGGACTTAATCCCAGGACCCCGAGACCACCTCCCAAGTCGAAAGCAGGGGCCTCAACGCACTGAGCCTCGCAGGTGCCCCCAGGAGTGCACTTCTGAGGGGGATTCAGGAGTGCACCAAGTGTTACATGGAAGTGTTGAATCACTATATTGTATACCTGAAACTTATATTACACGTATGTTAACTAACTGGAAAAATTTTTTAAAGATTTTATTTATTTATTTGACAGAGAGAGATCACAAGTAGGCAGAGAGGCAGGCAGAGAGAGAGAGGGGGACGCAGACTCCCCACCGAGCAGAGAGCCTGATGTGGGTCCATGATCCCAGGACCCTGGGATCATGACCTGAGCTTAAGGCAGAGGCTTTAACCCACTGAGCCACCCAGGCACCCCAACTAACTGGAATTTAAGTAAGGACTTAAATAGGAAAGAAAATACTAGAGGTGCCTGTGTGGCTCAGTCTGCTAAGCATCTGCCTTCTGCTCAGGTCATGATCCCGGGATCCTGGGATTGAACCCTGCACTGGGTGCCTTGTTTGGCAGGGGAGGCTGCTTCTCCCTCTCCCTCTGCCCCTCCTCCCATTTGTGCGTGCGTGCTCGCTCTCTCTCTCTCTCTCTCTCAAATAAATAAATAAAATCTTGAAAAAGAGAAAATACTAGATTCATAAATGCAGAGAAAGCACAAGTATTATATAAAAACAACCCCCCCATCAAATAGCATGGTTCTAATAATAACTGAATGTATAGACACACAATTATCATTTAAATAAACAGAAGATTGTATTTTGTTTGGATCGAAATGTTAGTAGGAGTTGTTTTTCATTTCAACTTCATGATATTTGAATCACCAGCCCATCCACAAAAGTCAGTCTACATTTTCTATATGTATAGTCATGGAATTTCTACATGTAGTTAAATTTTTCTTAAAGAATTTTATTTATTTATGTGTGAGAGAGAGAGAGAACATAGAAGGAGAGTGAGAGCAAAAAGCAGACTCCCTCATGAGCAGGGAGCCCAATGCGCAGCTTGATCCCAGGACCCTGAGATCATGACCCAAGCCAAAGGCAGACGATTAACCGACTGCGCCACCCAGGCACTCCTGTAGTTAAATATTTAACTACTCATATTTTCTAGTAGATTTGTACTCTCACACTCTTGTCAATGTATCATTTTATTATGAATTACTTTTTAAATATCTCCTTTATACTTCAGGTGATCATATTCACTTCATAAAATTGTGAACATAGGCAGTATACTATTTATGAATTTTATTTCAGGATAATAAAGGCGGTGCTATGAATTAAATTGTGTCCTTCCTCCCAAATAACAGTTGTTGGAGACTTCAACCCCAATGTGATGGTGTTTGGAAATGAGGCTGTTTGGAAAGGGTTAGGGTGATAGGAGTCATGGGGTAGGGGCTGTCATGATAGGATTAGTGCCCCTTTAAGAAGAGATGGAAGAGATCCCAGCCTGTTCTCTTTCCCTTCACACAGGCACTGAGAAAAGGCCATGTGAGCTCCCGGTGAGGGGATGGCTACCTAACCAGCACCCAAGTTGCCAGCACCTTGGCCTTGGCCTTCCAGCCTCCAGTACTATGATAAATTAAGTTCTGTTGTTTCAGCCACTCAGTCTGTGGTATTTCATTATGACAGCATGATCAGATTAATACAGGGGATGTTATGGAATGTTCTTAATGAAGGCAATGGAGCTTTAGGACTAATGGGATCAGGAGCACTGATATCATACCCAAGCTATTCTGACAAGAAGTCCATTCAAGGAGAAATTTTTCATTTTTTGAAACCTGGCATCCATTCTGGTCTTTCTCATGTGCATACTTTTTACTCTAGTGCATTGTGTCTGGATTACTTGACCTCCCAACTGGAAAGTTGACAGAGACCGATATCCTTTCATTGCCCTCATATTGCCGAGTGTAAGTAAGAAAGCCAAGCTCAGCCAGTTACAATTGTCTTCCATGATTTCGAACCTTGAAAAGACTATGTATAAATGGATGAAAATATCAAGTAATGCCCTAGTGTCAAGCATGGTTCCTCAGCTTTTGTCAACCCCCCATCAATAAATTCTCCCTGTGGTTTAAGGAGACATTGTTTTAGAGAACCCACCTAAAGTAGTAAGAACAGAAAACAAAATCAGTATTATGTATAATAGAAATAAAGACACAAGATCTCCTTTATTTGTTGATCCCATGATGACTATCTAGAAACGCCAAGAAACTTTATTATAAAGTTTTAGTGTAAACTAGAGAATTGGGTAAAAGAGCTGAATACAAGTTGTATAAGGAAAAATCAAGAGCTTAAAAAATATCATTAATAAATTTTAAAATGAAAAATAAAAAACTTCCTCATTCATGATTAATTGATATGATACATAAGAATAAGTTCTCAGCAACAAATTAGAATCTATAAAAAGAAAAGCACAACATATTTTTAAAAGATATAAAATATCACTTCAGTAAGTAGGCATACCATCCTGGCTAGAAATGCTTAGTATCTCAAAAATATAAATTTGATCCAAATTAATATAATCAAGAGTCACAACCTTTTTTTTTCTTGAGTGAGCACACAAAGGTGTAAAACTTCTAGAGATTAATATCTCCCCCATTCCATGGCTTGTCTTTTTACTCTCTTAGCAATGCCTTTCAAAGAGCAGAAGTTCTGGGATCCCTGGGTGGCTCAGTGAGTGAAGCGGCTGCCTTCAGCTTGGGTCATGATCCCAGGGTCCTGGGATGAAGTCCTACATTGGGGTCCTTGCTCAGCAGGGACTCTGCTTCTCTCTCTGCCTCTGCCTGCCATTCTGCCTACTTGTGCTTCCTGTCTGATAGATAAATAAATAAAGTCTTTTAAAAAAAAAAAAGAGAGAGAGAGAAGTTCTTACTTTTTTTTAATTTTTTTTTTTTTTTAAGATTTTACTTATTCATTTGACAGAGAGAGACACAGAGCAAGAGAGGGACCACAAACAGGGGGAGTTGGAAAGGGAGAACCAGGCTTCCTGCCAAGCAGAGAGCCCGATGTGGGGCTCAATCCCAAGAACCCTTGGATCATGACCTGAGCCAAAGGCAGATGCTTAACAACTGAGCCATCCAGGTGCCCCAGTTCTTACTTTTGATAAAGTCCAATGTACCAGTATTTTTTTCTAAAAATAGTACATTTGATGTCAGACCTTAGAAGTCTTCGCTTGACCAAGATCACAAAGCTTTTCTACTATGTATTCTGTAAATGCTGTAATACTAGGTTTTATGGGTAAGTCTATTATCCATTATGAACAGATACTTAAATACAGTGTGAAACATAGATTGCATATGATTATCCAAGTATCCTAGCACCTTTTAAGAAGACTACCCTCCGTCCACTGGATTGTTTTGCACTGTCATTGAAAGTCAGGTATCAGTTGTGAAAACCTATCTAAACACCCAACTGAATTCCACTGCTCTACCTTTCTGGCTTTATGCCAACTGTATGTGTACATATACATATACATATACATATGTATCTATACACAAACTGACTTGGTTAGTGCAGTTTTATAAAAAACCTTAAAGACAAAATCCCCTTTTTTCAAGTTTTTTGGCTATTCTAAGTCTTTTCCACTTCCAAAGGAATTTTAGAATCGGCTTGTCAATTTAAAAGAAAAAAAAAAAAGCCTGCCCCATTTATGTATCAATTTGGGAAAATTAACTTTTTAACAATATTGAGCCTTTTGATATGAACACAATATATCTCCCTGTTTATTTAGGCCTTCTTTAAGTTTTCTCATCACCGTTTTATAGTTTTTAAAGCATAGGGTCTTATACATCTTATGTCAGTTCTATATCTAAGAATTTCGTATTTTGATACTATGTGTAAGTAGTATTTATTTATTTATTTTTAAAGATTTTATTTATTTATTTGACAGAGAGAAATCACAAGTAGACGGAGAGGCAGGCAGAGAGAGAGAGGAGGAAGCAGGCTCCCTGCTGAGCAGAGAGCCCGATGCGGGACTCGATCCCAGGACCCTGAGATCATGACCTGAGCCGAAGGCAGCGGCTTAACCCACTGCGCCACCCAGGCGCCCCAGTGTAAGTAGTATTTTTAATTCAATTTCTGATTGTTGCTAGTATGTAAAAAATACAATAAACTTGTGTGTACTCATCATTTATCCTACAACTTTATTGAAATAACATATTAGTTTTAATGACCATAGAATTTTTGTCTATTTATGATCATGTTATCTGCGAACAAAAACAGATTCGCTTCAACCTTTCTAACCTGGGAGGCTTTTATTGATTTTTCTTCTTTCTTACACTGTTTTAGAACCTCCAGTATCACACTGAGTAGAAACAGTGAGAGGAAACATTGTTCCTGATCTGGTGGAGAATATATTCTTATTTTTGCTATTAAGTATGATGTTCCTTCTGGGTTTTTCATCATGGATGTCCTGTAATACGGTTGAGGAAATTCAGTTCTATTTCAAGATTGCTGAGAGGTTTTGCCAAGAATGAATATCAGATTTTATCAAATGCTTTTTCTTCATCTATGAAGACAATCATAGTTTTTCATTTTTAGTCTAAAACCATGATAATTTCATTGATGGGGGGGGGGGGTCATTGATTTTTTTTTTAATGTTACCAAAACCTGGGATAAGTCTTTGTTATTAGATTCATAAACACCTAGGATTATTATGACCTACTGATAAATTTCATTATCATTATGAAATAATCTGCTTTATTCTTTACTCTAAAGTCTACTGTGATATTAATATAGCCACTCCAGATTGCTTTTGATCAGTATTAGCACATATATCTCTTTAATATTTTACATTTTAACCTGAGTATGTTTTTATATTTAAAGTGAGCATCTTATAGGCAACATATAGTTATGTCCTGCTTTTTAATCTGATATGACAGCCTCTGAATTTTATTTGGTGTGGTTAAACCATTTACATTTAACATGATTACTGTTATTTTGAGTTTAAACCTATCACATTGCTATTCGTTTTTTATTTGTCCAATCTATTCTTTGTTTCCTTTTTCTTCTTTGTGCACCTTCTTTAGATTACTGAAATATTTTTATGATTCCATTTTATCTCCTTCATTGGCTTATTAACTGTAATTCTTTATTTTGTTATTTTAATGGTTGCTTTAGGATTTTTCATAAACATCTTTAATGTATCACAGTTTACCTTCAAGGGTTACTATATCACTTGTACAGAATAAGAACTCACAATAATATACTTTCATTTCTCTCCTCCCCGCCCTTGTGTTATAATCATATATTTTACTTTCATATATGTTGTAAATACAGCAATATCTTATTTTTGCTTTATTTTTTTATTTTTTAAAGATTATTTATTTATTTATTTGACAGAGAGAGATCACAAGTAGGCAGAGAGGCAGGCAGACTGAGAGAGAGAGAGAGGAGGAAGCAGGCTCCCTGCTGAGCAGAGAGCCTGATACGGGACTCGATCCCATGACCCTGAGATCATGACCTGAGCTGAAGGCAGCGGCTTAACCCACTGAGCCACCCAGGCGCCCTTTCACTTTATTTTTTAAAAATATTTTATTTATTTGTCAGAGAGAGAGCACAAGCAGGGAGAGCAGCAGGCGGAGGGAGAAGCAGGCTCCCCACTGAGCAAGTAGCTGAATGTGAGACTCGAACTCAGGAACCTGAGATCATGACCTGAGCTCAAGGCAGCCATTTAACGGACTGAGCCACACAGGCATCCCTTATTATAATTTTAAACAGTTTATTTTCTTTTATAGAGACTTTGAAAATAAGAAAACAGGTCTTTTATATTTACCCAGGTAGTTCCCATTCCCAAAGCTCTTAATTCCTTTATGTAGATCCCAGATTTCCATCTGATACCATTTTCCTTCTACATGAAGCATTTCTTTCTTTCTTTCTGTCTTTCTCTCTCTCTTTCTTTCTTTCAATATTATTTGTTTATTTACTTATTTGACACAGAGAGAGAGAGAGAGAGAGCACAAGCAAGCAGAACAGCAGGCAGAGGGAGAGGGAGAATCAGGTTTCCCACTGAGCAGAGAGCCCAACATGGGCTTAAACCCAGGTCCCTGAGATCATGACCCAAGCAGAAGGCAGATGCTTAACTGACTCAGCCACCCAGCCCCTCAAAGTGTGTCTTTCAACATTTCTTATAGTGCAGTCTTCTAGTGATGAATTCTCTCAGTTTTCATGTGTCTGAAGAAGTTTTCATGTCACCTTTGTTTTCGAAAGATATTTTCACGGGGTATAGAATTCTAAGTTGATGGTTTTATTCTTTCTGTACTCTAAAGATATTTCACTGTCATCTAGTATACTTATTTTCTCCTATGATTCTCATTTTTTTTCCTTTGCACATAGTGCATCATGTTCCTCCCAGGTGACTTTTGCATTTTCTTGTTATCACCAGTTTTAAGGAATTTGATAAACATGAGCCTTTTGTTGTTTTCTTCATGTTTCCTGTGGATTAGTTTGATCACGCTTGCACTATTTGGATTGATGAAGTTATAATTTTCATTGAATTAAAAAAAATTTAATGATTTATTTATTTGACAGAGAGAGAGTACAACCAGGGAAGCTGCAGGCAGAAGGAGAAGCAGGCTCCCTGCTGAGCAGGGAGCCCAATGGGAGACTTGATCCCAGCATCCCAGGATTGTGACCCAAGCTGTAGGCAGACTCTCAACTGACTGAGTCATCCAGGTGTCCCAAATTTGAAAAATTTTGATGATTATTTCTTAAATATGTTTTCTGTGCCATTCTCTTTGGTAAAATACTTGTAAATAAAGTTGTTTAAAAATTTTCCACAGCTCACTGAAGCTCTACTCCCCCCTTTTTGGGTATTTTTAAAATTTCGGTTTTATTGAGGTATAATTGACATAAAAAGTTGTAAGACATTTAAAGTATACATTGTGGTGATTTGATGTGCATACACATTGTGAAAGAGCCTCCACCATTGAGTCAGTTAACATATCCATCACCTCACATATTTATTTTTGTGTATGTGTGAGAACATTTAGTTCTACTCTCTCAGCAAATTTTATTCATTACATTGTTATCAACTTTAGTCACTGTGTTTTACATTTGATGCTCAGAACTTATTCATATTACAGCTGAAAGTTTGTATCCTTTTATAAACCTTTTTCTATTTCCCTTAAGTGCCAGCCTCTGGCAACCCCTCTCTATTCTCTGATTCTATGATACTGACACTTTTTTTCCTTTCTTCTTTTCTTTTCTTTCCTTTTTTTCTTTCTTTTCTTTTCCTTCTTCCTTCCTTCCTTCCTTCTTTCTTTTTTAGATTCCACATGTAAGTGATATCATGGAATAATTGTCTTTCTCTGTCCGGCTTATTTCATTTAGCATAATGCCTTACAGGTCCATGCATGTTATCACAGATGGCAGGATTTCCTTCTTTCTCACAGCAGAATAATATTCCTGTGTGTGTGTGTGTGTGTGTGTGTGTGTGTGTGACAGAGAGAGAGAGAGAGAGATATCTCGTTTATTCATCTTTCTAACAACACTTAGGTTGTTTCCCTATCTTGGCTATTGTGAATAATGCTGCAATGAACATGAGGATGTGTATAGTCCTTTGGTATCTTATTTTCAGATCTATACCCCAAGGTGGGACTGCTGGGTCATACAGTAGTTCTATTTTTTAAAAAAAGATTTTATTCATTTTGAGAGACAGAGAGGGTGTGTGAGCATGAGTCAGGGAGGGACACAGGCAGAGAGAGAGAAAGAATCTGAAACAGATTCTCTCTACACTGTGTGCAGAGCCTGACATGGGGCTCGGTATCACGACCATCAGATCATGATCTCAGCCAAAATCAAGAGTCTGACACTTAAATGACTGAACCACGCAGGCACACTGGGTAGTTCTATTTTTAATTTTTTGAGAAACCTCCAAATTGTTTTCCATAGTGGTTGCAGCAGCTTAATTTTTTTTTCTTCCTATGTTTCATTTTGTAGTTTCTATTGCTATGCTTTCAAGTTTGCTAATCTTTTCTTCTGCAATGCCACTAATCTCCTCCAGTCTATTTTTCATTTCAAACATTATAGTTTTCACCTCTAAAAGTACAATTTGGCTCTTTTTTGTATTATCTTTGTCTTTGCCTGTCATGCTCAGTCTTTCCTTTTTTTATTTTCTTTTTTTAAAATGTTTTTTCAAAACTTTGACCATTTTAAAATTGAGTTATTTATATTTTTATTGAGTTATAAGTTTTCTTTGTATATTCTGAATACCAGACCCTTTTGTTATTATTATTATTATGTTCAATTAGCCAACATATAGTACATCATTAGTTTCTGAGATAGTGTTCAATGATTCATTCTTTTTTAGCTTCTTTTTTTAAAAAAAATTTATTTATATATTTGACAGACAGAAATCACAAGTAGGCAGAGAGGCAGGCAGAGAGAGAGGAGGAAGCAGGCTCCCTGCTGAGCAGAGAGCCCGAAGTGGGGCTCCATCCCAGGAACCTGGGATCATGACCTGAGCTGAAGGCAGAGACTTTAACCCATTGAGCCACCCAGGTGCCCCTTTTTTAGCTTCTTGAACATGTGGAATATAATTCTAATAACTACTATTCTTATTTAGTAATTCTATCATCTGTGTAATTTTGTGTTGGTTTTGATATATATATATATATATACATTTTCTCCTTCATCTGGATCATATTTTTCTGCTTCTTTGTATGTCTGGTATTTTTGATGGAATGCCACGAATTTTTTTTCTTGTTACGTGTTGGTTGTTATTTTTTAGTATTATAAATATAGTTGAGCTTTCTTCTGGGATGTAGTTAAGTTCCAACTTTTACTTTCTGGTTGTATTAGATAAGACTGAATCAGCATTTAGTCTACGGCTAGTTTAGCCCACTACTGAGACTGGACCCTTTTGAGTACTCTTCCCAATACCTCATGAATCATGAAGTTTTATACTCCAGCCAGTGGGAATAGGAACCACTCTAGTCAGAGGGAGTGGTGGGGGCCTGTAGTTCTCTGCTGGGGGCAATTCTTCTCCACAAAGGATATTTGGCAATGTGTGGAGACACTTTTGGTTTTCACAACTCAGAAATGGGTTTGTTGCTGCTGACATCTAGTTGGGAAAAGCCAGGATGTCTTTAAATATCCTATAACACAGCCTCTAAAGAAAGACATATCTGTCCCAAAATAGTGTTGAGGTTGAGAAACCCTGCCTAATACTCCTGCATGATTTTCCCCTGGGCTTCAGGTAGTTTCTTCACATGCATGTTCTGATCAGTAGTTTGAGAGTTCAGGGGGACCCTCGTCAGTTCTTGGGGGTTTCTCTATGTAGCATCCTCCTCTCTGGAGCTCTGCCCTGAGAACTCTAGTCATCTTGGTCTCTCAGCCTTACAACTCTATTTCCTTAGCTCCAGAAGACTGCTGGGCTTTGTCTGAACCCCAAAACCAATCCTGAGCTGCGGTCTGGAAGCTCTCCAGGCGGTAAGTTGAGCAATCTTAGGGGTCTCCTCATTTGTTTCTCTTCTTTACCAAATGCTTATTCTACATTGCTTGTTGTTCAATGTCTTGGAAGCCATTTTTTCCTTATATTTTGTCTGGTTTTAGTTGACAAAAGTTTTTCCCAGGCATAAAGATAAATCATATCTCTGTTACTCCATTTTGTTTTGAAGCTTTTGACATTTTTGAGATTCAGTTAGAATTAAATCTTGCTAGCTGTTCTATAGCTGAATCTTTCTCAAGAGTGTTTGGTGTTTTCAAATAAGTTGTCAATCCTCAAAAATAATGGAATTTTCACATAAGAATCCAGATTTCCAGCTATCCTTGAAACATCTTCTCTTGAACAATATCAAGTCAACTTGTTGGAAGTCTAACTTTTAGCAATTGAAGCATTGGGGATGAGTTGGTGAGGGTAAGACCTCGGCTGCACTTCTTTTTCATTGCCCCAGGTTCACTCTCCATTCTTTTTCATCCCTTCCTTTGTCCAGGAGCCTGACCTTTATGACTTGATCAGAAGACGTCCTGACTCTCTTCTCAGTGGTGTCAGTGGTGTCAGCCTATCAGAAACACTGGCAGGGGATAGGGTGGGAGGAGGCAGGATGAGAGTCTGGCTTCCTCTTTGCTAGCTTACTACAGGTTGACCAAGTCCGTCTTTCTTTCTTTCTTTAAAAACATTTTATTCATTTATTTGACAGAGAGAGATCACAAGTAAGCAGAGAGGCAGGCAGGGGGTTGGGGGGAAGCAGGCTCCCTGCTGAGCAGAGAGCCCAGTGCAGGGCTTGATCCCAGGACCCTGAGACCATGACCTGAGCCAAAGGCAGAGGCTCAACCCACTGAGCCACCCAGGTGCCCCCAAGTCCTTCTTTCAAAGGCTGCAGCTTTTGGCAAATGGCCTTACACACACTGTTCTCTCTGTGTTCCAGTGACCCTACCTAAGTACAAGGGGGCTAGGAAACATAGAGAAACCAGTGGGATATTTAGTGGGTATTATTGCCCTGACTATAAAGATTTCTACAGGAACATTTTGTCCTCAGTGCCAAGCTAAATTCTTTTTGGTGAAAGGGACAGAGTAGCGGGAAGGAGTTATTTATGGTATCCACCTCCAGATTAAGATTTAATTGTATTCCTAGAAACTGTCTTCTGTGTCTGTTCTTTCAGAAGAGAGTTTCATCAGTATGATGAGGATCATCTCCCTCAGTCTAGTCTACTTACACAATCTGTTTTGACAGCTCTGGGCAGGAAAGTCCCTAAAGGAAATATTAGATATCACCATATCATTCTATTCTAATCATATTCTATCTTCTGTAGTCATAGCTTAATGATATTTTGCTCTGGAGCACAAATACACACTCCCACATACAAGCATGCATATGCATTTTTGTACACTACTTCAATTCATTTTCTCTGTGCTTTTCCAAAGCAGCTATGTGGTCTCTGTCTACTGCCCACTAAATAGTGATGAATGCAATCAGTTGATTCATTAGATCAACAATCACTTTTTTCTTTCTTTCTTTCTTTTTTTTACACAAGAAAAAGCTGGAATCCTGGAAGAAGTCAAATGTTAAAGAATGTTCTTGGATTTTAGATTTATAAAGTAAGGATAACTGCCTGCCAAGGTTAAGAATACCAGCAAATATGTAGGACACAAGACATATGTTCTGTGGATTCACTACCCCGGAGCAGAGTATTGGTCAAAGTGCTAGAAAAAATAGACATCACTTCATGACAGGCTCAGGTTGTATTTTTTTAAAGATTTATTTGTTTGTTTTAGAGAGAGAGAGACAGCGCGGGCAGGAGGGGGAAGTTGGGGAGGAAGAGAGACAATCTCAAGCAGATTCCACACTGAGCGTGGCTTGATCCCATGACCCTGAGACCATGACCTGAGCCAGCCAAGAGTTGATGCTTAACCGACTGTACCACCCAGGTGCTTCTTAGAAAAAATAAAGAAGCAGAAAGATTCATTATTAATTATTGATCCATTTTGATCTCAGAATCTTGTTCATTCCCTGAAAAGCAACAATACACTAATAAAAATTATGCTTTAGAATATAATGTTTTCATGATTATTTTACAGGCCTCTGAAATGTTTTGTTTAAAACATAAGGTCCAACTCATGGTATGTTGCAGAGCTCAAGCAGTCCTCAGGGGCCATGGCCTGCCTGGGAGCATTGTGGCTCTCAGCTCTGCTTCTGTGTGATGGGATGGATGGTACCAGAGCCATGTCTGAGGTGCCTCCCAGCTCTCTGGTTCAGTGACTCCGGGAATGCTGACTGGTTTGGGGACTTAGGAAGAAGTCCTACTTAACAGAAAGCCAGGTTCTCAGGACATTAAAACTGTACATTACAAAAGAAATGGGGACAATCACAGACAGAGTGATATAGTTTTCCTGGTGGCCTGTGGAATAGGCTCCAATTCTGTGTCTGTGATGGGGAAGGGGGTAGGACCCTGGCCACAGCATCTACACATTAACATCTACCTTTGATCTTTTTAGAATCACCATGATATTCTCAGTCACCAATTCCATCTCAGTTTCAGAAGTTTGGGACGGTGAATTGTGGCTAGTACCCTGGCAGTCCCACGGACTCTCCCCGACTCTTCCCTTCCTTAGATCTCCTCCTCAAACCTTCCTCTCACTCCAAACTAAGTGGTAGAAACCACTTCTCTTTACTTGGCGTGTGCGAAATCATCACCTCCCTAGAACAACCATCATGTTATCTGATAGTCCTTTTCATCACTTATGATCTGCTTATGAGGCTTCATCTTGTCAATTCTTGAAATATAACTTTAAGGGGATTAGGAGACGGATAATTTGCCCTGGGAGCCCAAAAGCGAATAGAAGCATATTTTATCACTTTGTTATGCACTGGTTTCATGTGATTCCTTAGCAATTTGTGTGCAGCAAACTCTTTCAATAAATGTTTATCATTTGCTAAATCTTACCAATTCATGAACTTTGTCCATTTTCTCATTCAATTTTCTATGTCCCGTGTTCCCCAAGGGCCATAGCTCTTTTCTTGTGATGATACATAAAGGCCAGAGACCTTGGCTTTTTGGTTTACTCCATTTATCACATTCAAAGTGTCATTGAGAATCACTAGCCTGAAGAGATCCTTGTAACCTCACGTTCATTGCAGTATCATTCGCGGTAGCTCAAACATGGAAATAACCTAAGTGTAACTGATAGATGAATGGCTAATAAAAACTGGCATATATATTCCTGCCTTCTGTGACAACATGAGTCAACCTAGAGGGTGTTACCTTAAGTGAAATAAATCAAAGACCAACACTGTATGATCTCACTTACATGTGAGATGTAAACAAGCCAAACTCATAGAAATAGAGAATATATAAAATGATGTGTGCCAGGCGCTGGTGGCAGGGGCCTAAGGAAAATGGGGAGATATTGACCAAAGGGTGGAAGATTATAAAGGGTCTAGTTATAAGTGAGTTCTGAGGATCTAATGTATGGAAAAATGGTGACCATAGTTAACGATACTATATTAGATACTTGAAAGTTGCTGAGAGAGTAGACCTTAAATGTCCTCAGCACACATAAAACAAGTGGTTATTACGTGATGTGATGGAAGTCTTAACTTAGTGTGGTAATCTTTTCACAACATATACATGTCTTAAATCATCAGGTTGTAGCACCTAAACTTACACAGTATTATATGTCCATTGTATCCCAAAAATATATGTTACAAAAACTGTCATTGATTCAACTTTCTCTTGTATATGGAATTGGTAATAATAGATGTACTGAAATTCACTTCCTTTGTGAAAGCCTTAGTGAAATAATGGATCTAGTGGACAATCATTGGTGGACAACTGCATGCCCCAAGGAGAGATAAGCCAGACATCACCAGACTCCTGATGAACTACTACCTGTGAAGTATTATTGCCATAAAGTAGAGCTTGAATCAGATCAAGTCTTCATTTGTAATTACCAAATAACTGGAAATACAAGGGCCAGGAGATCCTGTTGTCACTAGGGGGATGGAATCAGCAAAGTCCAGAACCTGGACAATGAGACAGAATGAATGCTCAGACTTCTGCAATATATTGAATAGAAAAATAAGAGAGGAGAACAAGGAGAAGGTGCCCTGACTGAGAGAATTAAGTACACATCAACCATATGTGTGGGACTTGTTTGGATCCTGACTCAGACAAGCCAACTGTTGAAAATGAACAAGACAGAAGAATAACAGCAAAAACTTTGAGATAATAAGGGAAACATGCTTAGATATTTCATGATATTAAGAAATTATTGTTAATTCTGTAGGTGTGATTAATTATAAATCTGTGTGTGTGTGTGTGTATTTTTTTTTTTTTTGAAGAATCTTTATGTTTAGAACCAAGTATGGAAATAATTGTGGGTTAGATGTCAGGGTCTCTGGGATTTGTGAATGAGGTGGGGATTATAGGAGGAAACAAGAGCAGTCATTAGTTGATGGTTGTTGTAGCTGGAAGACAGATAAATGAGCGTCCATTGCTCTTTACTTTGGTATATGTTTGAAAATTTCAGTAATTTTTTGTATTAATAAAGAATCTTTCATTTGCCAACGCATTTGAGTTCGCCATCACATATCATGTATAAGATCAGTAATTAATAATTCATACCAACACTTGGAGCTACGCAATAGCTTACAAAGCAATTCATTTACAATCTCATTTCTTCCTCCAGGTTACTACTGGGCGTGGTCGGTGTTGTTCAAATCCCCACTTCTCAGAAATGAATGAACCTCAAGGAAGCCCAGGGCAACTGCTGCCTTGAAGCCACGGTCCAGAACTAGAACGTGGAGTCTTAGAAATTCCACATTCTGAGCTCCTCCCCCCACACCTACAAGCTTTAGAAGGGAAGTACAGGAGTGGGATAAAGAAAAGAATTGTTTACCCAGCGCTCGAGGACCGGGCAAAACGGCCACTTGGGGAGTGGAAGTCCTGTGCGGCTGGGCAGATACTCGCTGTGGCCACCAGATGGCGAAGGCTGCTCGCTGCCCAGGGGAGAGCAGCGCCCGCAACTGCGCTCAAACTGCCCTGAGACCCGAAGGCCAAGGGCAAGGCGCTCCAACAGTGCGTGGAAAGCCGACCCGAGGCCAAAGTTACAGAAGTTGGTGTGCGAGTCCTGCCGCCTCCACAGGCTTATAGAAGCAAGTTCAGGGCTTTCCCCGGAGGTGGGGAGTGGAGGGTGCACGCCCTGCTGCATAGAATAAGCAGTAACTCGCGCTTCGGGGTTGGTCAGGGATCCTTCAGAATCCCCGGCACTTTGGGGGCCATCGCTGGGGGCCTGCCCAGTATGTGGCGCAAGTGAATCCTTCCCCTGGGGAACTCGACGCTCTTCTTCTGCGAAGCGCAAAGGATTCCTAGGGCCGAAGGGAAAAAGGGCAAATGGACCTCCAGGAGGTCCTTTAAGCCGTAACAAGGGGAAATTCGGTGGCCCTCAAAGGTCAGCGTCCCCAACATGTTAAAAAAAAAAAAAAAGTTCGTAACTTCAGGCGGTATTCAGGTTCAGGCGGGCGAGAACCCCAAGAGTGTACGCTGAACCCAGTCCTCGTCCTCTTAGCCAGACCAGGATAGGCGCGGGTGGGCAAATTGCGCGGGTTCGAGTCCACACGAAAGCCTAAACCTGAAGGATGGGGGACGGAGGAGATGGAGAATTCATAGAAGGGGACTCAGTCGCGCTCACCAACAGTTTTGCAAATTGTCTTTAAAAGGTGCCTCCTGGTGACGCCGAAATCTCCGCGGGGTGAAAGCCAAACTCTTGGAGTCGGCGTGCAGCGTCGAGGGGCTGGGGGACATCTCGGCGCTAACGCGAAAAATAGGAAGGATGCAGCCAGCATCCAGGCGAGTGGAAAACGAGTGGTTCTAATTTCTGTCCCTACTGGAGGCTCCCTTTCTATTAAAATCAAGGGTCATGCGATACTGTTTTTACTCCGGTGCGTTTCCGTGACACCTGAAAATTTTTTTAAAAAATCGCATCATCACCCCCTCCCACCCCCAACACACACACACACACACACACACACACACACACACACACACTCTTGTCTGGATCTGAATGAAGGAAGAGACTGCAGAGGAAGGGACAAACTGTGAGTCTGCCTTTACCTCCAGGTTTAAAGCTAATCAGAGGTGTCTGGAGAAGGTGGCTAGGACCAAAAGCTGATTTGGAGCTTGAAATTCTCCATTACGAAGCTGGGAGACGCTTTGCTGCGGACTCCAAGCGGGCTCCAAACCCCGGCCCTAGTTCACAGTTTGGCGCGCTACTCTGCAGCTTCCCCCCATCAAATACTTCTTTTCATACTCTTCCTGCCTTTCCCGGTGGGCGGCTCCCCCAACCCCCAGGACGGCTTCCCCAGCTCCCAGCAATTCGCCGCTTCAGCACGCGGAAGGAGGAATCCTGGAACCGAGGGGAGCGAACTTGTGCCGGGGCGCAGTGGGGAGCGGAGGAAGGCCCCGCCCGTTCTTCCCGAAAACAGAGAAGACTTCCAGGGGCTGCGCTGGGACTGTTTTGTTGTTGTTGTTGTTTTTCGTTTGCCTTAAAAAAAAGAAAAAAGAAAACTCGAACAACCAAAAAATGGTTATGTAAAGGACAGGGGGGAAAATGGCAAACAACAGCATTTCCAGCTCAGAGTCGGGTCCTTTTTGCACTTGGTTTTCCTCGGGGCTTTCGTTGCGGTTTACTCACTTTACTGGGTGCTTTTGTTTGGAGCAGGAATGAAGGTGAAGCGAACCCCGGCGGAGCAGCAGACCCCCAAGCCGGGGTCTCCACCCTGCGCCGGGAACGGGTGCAAACGCGGGGACCCTGGCAGAGAATGTAAACAAACGGGGCGCCGAGCCCTTGATCTTTATTTAAATAGAGGCTTGTTTATCGGTGTCATCCTAGGAGGATTAATTAGACACATCTCTTCACAATTTGGTGTCTGACACTCCATCTTAGGAATGCCTTATCACAAGGTGTTAATTGGGGCCACTCAGCCACTTACGTTTCTATTAAACACTGTGAGGGACTTTTCACAAGTACCGGTTCTTTTTACTGTACGGTGCAAAAATATACAGGACTCGAAATAGACTGGGGCCAGAGTCTGCTTTATCCCGGCGGTGATCAGCATTTTGGGGCTTTCTAGAGGGCAGAGCGCTGTTTCGGAATTCCGTCGCAGCTCCCCAGTACGTTATGGTCCCTGCGAGGGGACGGGGGTGCTGACCAGATTAGGGGGGCTGCTAGTCCTCCCTCCAGAGTCTGAATCTGTCATCCATAATAAATATACATAAACCAGATTTCAAGCTTTCGCTTCTAGGGTCGTAAAATTCCGGGCGACTTTGGCAAAGCGTTTTGACCAGGCACCGTCATAGACGTGGGGCTAGAGTCCGGGCCCCCAAGGTCACGGGCGGCGCGGGAAGAACTCGGGCCCAGGAGGGGTGCAGGGAATGGGAAACCGGGGAGAGGCTCCAGGCGGCCTTAATTGGGCGCGGAAGAGGAGGAGGTCCCGACTGATTGCTCGCCTCCCAGCAGCTAATCCTCTTAGCAGCTGCATTTCCGCGCCGCGCAGTTTAGCAAAATGACCCTCCCGGCCAGACCTTTACCCCGGGAGGGTCAGGAAGGGGCTGGAAAGGTTTGCAAGCTGGGCCAGAAGCCGTCTGCTGATAAGCCTGGCGGGACGTCTGGCAGGGGGACAAAGGGCCCTCCGCCCCACTCCTGGGTTTAACTTTTCGGCGGGCCCAGGGCTCAGCCAGGGGATGGGGTGGCCTTCGCCCTCCTGGGGAATGAGAGTCAAATAAACGGAGCTAGACTCAGGGCAAACCGCTCCCCGGCCGCTGTTTGCAGAGTGGAGCTGCGCGGGACGACTTGGAATCCTCATTTGTAAGTGTCGCGCCCGCCCCTAGCCCGCGCCGCCGCTGCCGCCGCAGCGTCCCCAGCGTTCCAGGCCGACTTTGGCTGCCCGCAACGCGCCCCAGCCAGCAGCTACCGAGGCGAGCAGCCCGCCGGCGGCCGGTGCGCTTGGGAGCTCCGTGTAGAAAAAAGCCGCAGGTTGGAGCTGAGGCTGAGTTGTGGGCGGCCCGCTTCCCGCCGCACTGCAGGGACCAGTAACTCGTGGGCGCTCAAAGGGCCGCGGGGGTTCCCGGGGAGCCCACGTGGGTTCAGGGATGGGTGGCCCCCAGATAGCCTAGGAAAAAGCCCAGAGAACGAAGTGGTCACGGGCCGAGGCAGGGCCCGGAATCCAAGGGCTGGGGTCTGAGGTTTCCCAGGCCGGCTTAAGCCTAGCATAGGCAATTCTGCATCTCTGCAATCTCCCCTCTCCCCCACCCCCACCGGCCCAATACCCATTGTCCAGACTTCGCAGTGGGGTGAGGAAATAAACCCATTCATCTTCAAGAAAAAAAGAAGATAAACAAAAGCAACCCCACCCCCTCAAGACTACAGCGTCCACTCACAGATTCTAGAGCCTGAGGGTGGGGGTGGGAAGGGGGTGGGGGTAGGTAGGGGGACTCGGTGTTCATGCTGGTGAAGGGTGGAGAGGGAAGCAAAGTAAGATCTTTAACACAAAGATTACAACTCCAAGTACAGAAGACAGAGCTATACCTGTTCCCTTAATGAACCACATTTATTAAAAATGACTTAAGACTGTACATAAAAACCCAAGATCTCTAAAAAGCCTATAGGAGCTGTGGCATCAGGTTTTCAGTTCTTCACATTACCGAGCTGGGTAGTGGGGATGGCAAAGAAGGAGGGTGAAATAGAGGAGTTTTCCTTACACACGTTTCAAGTTAGTACAGAGTAGCTGAATACATTCTTAACTATCTAAGAAGTAAACAGAATATTCCCCAATATCCGGGATGATGAGAGAACCTATTCCCCACCCCCCGGCCCTGCTGTCAGGTGATCTGCGAATTCTTGACAAAGCCAAAGCACCAATTTTCATCATCTCAGACACAGAAGTAGACTATTTGTACAATATATCCCACAGTATTCTACAGTGTATCTAAGCACACACAAAACTGTACACTTTAAAATTCTCTTTTTTTTCCTTTTTGGCGACTCCCTCGCCTGCCCTCTCCTGAGTCCTACCAGCCACCCCAGCCTGCCGCAGAGGCCTAGCCGGTGAAACAGTCCCAAACTAGGGCCAAACATGGCTTGCTTCAAAAGCCTAGGAGGAATCAAAGTCAGGTAAAGCCAGCACCATCACATACGGTTTTTCTCACTTCCCAGGCCTAGCTATCTTTTGTCCCTAGCAGAAAGTAACAGCAAAAAGTCCCCTGTTGAAGCTTAAGGCCCAGCCCTTCTCCTCCAGAGGCAAAACACCTGGCCACTCTGGGATTCTCTTTGCTTACAGATTTACACATAGGAATGAGAACCAAAGCTTTCAACTCATTGGCTAGCGCTCAGCACTGGAATCTTCAAAGCCTGATTCTCTGAATGTTTAGTGCCTCCAATAAATAAATCCAGAACCTTGAATAACCGTCAACTTTTAAAATGCTTAAAGTCCTTCATTAATTTTATTTAAAAAAGAAAAAAAAATGCGAGGCTTGTTTCCGTTACCTGCAGCAATCAAAAAGCTTTGGCACCTTCTTTTAGAGGATTGCACAAAACGGGATGCATCGAGGTGCAATGCAAACGTCTTTTTGGCAAACCTAGGCAAAGAAGACAACAAAAAACACCACCAAGTCCATCTGCAAAAAGTTAGCTCATTCTGACGAAGTTAAAATAACTCTTTAGGGAGTTGTGTAAAAAGCGTAATAGCCCCCCATGCCTTTGGAGGTGTCTTTACTGTACTCTTCAGCATTAATGTCCTCACACTTTATGGAGGGAGAATTTTCATTACTAGAGGTGCTAGGAGACAGCCGCCGTCGCTTACAAGCACTGGTGTATACCCCCGAATCATTGGAATCCAGAGACTTGATGGAAGGGGGGGTCTCTATCCAAGAAGAGCTAATTTCTTCTTTGACTTTCTCTTTGGAGAGTTGATCTTCAGAGAACACAGGGGGGCTTGTTCTGGAGGTCCATGGGAGTCCAGCTGCCATCTTCCTCTGGTAAGAGCCTCGACCTCCCCACCCTGCCATGGCAGGGAAGGTTGGGTCAGGGTAATAGCCCAGGGCGTGGGACGTCTGGAGGGGCAAGGATTTAATACCATATGGGAGCAAGGTGCTGGAAGTGTATTCAGACTCATAGGAACCGATGTCTAGTTTGTTGGTCCCAGGTTGCTGAACAGGCGTGACAAGCCACCTCTGGGGAGGGTTGGCCACCTCTTCGCTCTGTTGGGGTGAAAGGAGGCCGTTGGTCTGTGGCACGGTTCTCTCGCCATTATAATATCGGGCTTGAGGTAAAGTGTTGACAAAGGGCTCCGGGAAGAAGGACTGAACGCCGTACCGACCTCCAGGGACAATCTGATGGGATCTAGGAGAATCCGTGGGAGATGGAGTTAACCTGTCATTTTCTGAAGCGGTGTACATGCTACAATATAAAGAGAAACACTTAAAAAAAAAAAAAAAAAAAACCTAATGTTGTTCCCAAATAACCACCTCCCAGAAATCAAAAAGGCTCACCACGTAGTGGGTTCTACTGGGCATGCTGATATGCTGGAGTGGAGGGAGAGAGGTAGGAGATGCCCTGGCCCATTTCAGCTAACACTTGGCTCATACAGAAAAAGTTTCCTCCCAAGCACTAAGTATTTAAGCTATAGAAAAATCCACCTTCGCAAGTCTTAGTACTTGAACAGCAGAACAGCTCTCCTTCTCGGTGTCGTGGAAGGAATGCTGGCTGTGGTGGTAGAAATCCCACTTGTAAGTGGTCTTGTGGGGCCTTGCTGTTTAATGTTGTGAAAATTACATCCTCTTAGTTTTAGGTTTTTCTTATGTAAAAATAATAATAATAATAAAAGAGGGGGAGTAATACCTATTTCTCAGAGGATACAAAAATTGGATCAAATGAAAAGGAATGTATATAAATGCAGATTATGAAAATTTCAAATCTCCCCTCAAATGTTAAAAAAAAAAATAGCTCCTCATTTTTTAGCCCTTCACCTTGCTTTAGAAAGTAACAAAGCCCTTCTGTGAAAATTCTAAAGCAAGATTAGCCAAGGGGAAAAAATGCAAAAATAAAAATAGGTGAAAATCCCCAACAAATGTGAAAGCTCGTTCTAGAATGTTTTCTCGGAAGTGTCTGGTGAGGTATGTCCTGTTCAAAGATGACCACGCAAATGTGAATAAAAGCTGCACTTACGAATCATAGTTGTCTCTGAAGCCTTTTGCAAAGGGGTTATGATCAATCTTTAGTTGAGTTATCTAGAGAAGGGAGAAAAAGAGTCAGTCGTTGAGTGCTTTATCATGCTGGACCTAGCTGTAGAGTCTTGGGACACGTGTGACACTCACATCGGTGTTCTGGTAGGCAGTCACTGCAATGAACTGCGTTTCGGAGAAGGTAAAGGTCTGAGTCTTTGAGGGCTCGTTCAGGTCTTCCACGCCGTCCTCTGTCACCTCAACAATATGCAGTCGCGGTTGGTACTTGTGTAAAGACTGCAACACTATCATCTGGAAATGGTAGAGAAAAAGAGCTGCCGAATCCAAACAAAGTCTCTTAGAGGTAAATCTTGACAAACTACTTGTTTTGGAATGGGACCCCTGATTTCCCACTGACAGTTACCTTTTTCTAGAGCCATTTTTAAGATCTTATCATTGTTGCTTTTGAACCTTAAAACCTAGCTGGCTGGGTGTGCTTGTTTGACAAACACTCCTTCCTCTGTGTTTTCTAAGTCCCCCAAAGACTTTAGTATTTCTTCTCCTAATAGTCAACTCACTGTTAACTGAAATCTACGACAATGAGAGAGGTCAAAAGAAAAAAAAAAGGTTAGAACTAGGTGAGCAAACAGGTAACAACTGCAGATATCACAAATACAGTGAAGAGTATGGAAACTTGTTAGGAAAAGAGATCTATGGCCGGAAGCCACCCCATCCTCTGTCACTCTACCTGGGTGTTGTTGTTATTTGCGCCTTTGTTATTGGTGAGTTTTAATTTCCCAAAGGAAATCTCCTGTCTCATCCAGTGGGAACCAGTATTAGGAGACTCTGGGTGAACATACATTTTGTTGCCTAAGAGAAAATGAAACAAAACACAAAACCCAAGCAGATAGGGCTGATTACACATGGACACAGGGGAGGGATGAATGTCTGTCACTTTTGGGCAAAGATTTAAGAGTTAGTCTTCAGGCACAAATCTCCCCAGAGTTCGCTCTCCACCTAGACTGCACTAACAGCCCTCCCAGGGCCCCTGTACTTTGGGCGCCTTCCTTGGACAAGGCAGTCATCTTAATGCTACCTCAAAATACATAAAAGGAGCCACCAGGAAATGTCTCTTGAAGGTCAATTTGGGGGCCTTCTAAAGCCGGAAGGGGAACAGCGGATGCAAAGTGGTTGGGTTTTCAAGGGTAGACCCAGCCTTGAGGAAGGCTTTCTCAAGTGAAGTTTGGAGTGTCAGCAGCCCTTTCCACCCAGGAGCATTTAGTAGGAAAGGTGGGGGAGGGCGGGGAGAGGTAGGGTCATGATTAAAATACCAAAGTTTATATTCCTAGGCAAGAAATCTGACTTGGCAATTCTCCCCCCCTCTCCCTGATTCCAACCATCAACATCAAGGAACTCATACTAATACCTCTAGGCCCCAGATGAGGGGCAAGTGCTCGATTTAAATGTGAGTTTTCAGAATCAAGAGTTCACCACCCTCCCCTCCCTTCCTGGGCCTCCTCTCTCCTCACCCTGCATGTTATTGTCCGCTTTGCCGCAGGTCACCCACTTGCCCCCCTGGAATCGCCAGTGGTTGGGGTCCGCCAGCACCACCTCTACAAACACATTGTAGTGGGCCGTGGGATTGAGTCCGTTTATGTTGAAGCTCAAGAAAGGAAACATGCGCCTGGGCAGGGGAACAGAAGCAGGATAAGCGATTTAAACCCAGATACCCGAGAGCAGGCCCGCAGCAGACCAGGTTTGCCGGCACCTTGGGGCCGGTAGGTCGGAGTGGGACATTGAAAAGCCTACAGAAAGAACAGAATACCAGTCCAAAAAGTGACCTTACTCTGCAAAATACTTGAGTTGTCAACTCCGGGAACATCTTTTTTTCTGAAACAATTTGCCCCAAAGTCAGTATTTCCCAAATTGAAATGCCACCGCACCCTCTTCTCAATCAAGTCCTTTTTCTTCCAGGACGTTAAAAATCATTCGTTTTTCTACGTTTAAGTACCGGAGAACAAACAACGTGCAGTTGTTTGCGTTTAAATTCTTAAATTGTCAGGCTAAAAGTTCTCCTGAGCGCCCCTCTCCCAGCTCCCACCCTTCTCTTTCCCCAGTTGTACCCGCTGTTAGCAGTTGGATAGGTATCAGAACTTTCTCAAGTCCCGAACCGCACCAGGTCTGGCTCCAGGGCCTGCCTAACCAACTACCCAGACCAACCCACCCTCCGATGGCCATCTACCCGAGACCCCCAGTGGAGACTGAGGCGCCAAAAACTGCGGGAGCCCATCTATTGCGCTCAGGAAACCAACCTTTGCGCCTTAACCCACCCGCGGCTCCTCTCCGGTATGCAGGGACCAGCTCGGTATGCAGAGCGGGCGGATCTAGTAAATCCAGCTTTGTGGACAAGCCCCAATTTCCATTTCCGCCTCCTTCTCGCCAGTCCAGGTGAGGGTGACCGGAGGGGAGGAGGAACAGCTCTAACATCGGGACCGTGCACAAGCCGGTGCGCGGACCGGGAGGGACACCGGATTGGAGATGCGCGCGGAAAAACACTTTTCAAGCAAATCGTGGAGAGAACGGGCCCAGCTCCCTCACCCCCGGCCTTCCCCACACAGTCATTCAACTGTCATTCACCTCGGGGCCCCTCCGCGCTGCGCTCACCTGCCCTGTTTCGTAATGATCATCTCGGTTTGGTGGCGGTGGAATTTGAGCCACAGAGGCCGGTTGCACAGGTAGACGTGGGCACGGAAGCCGGAACCAGGAACCCCCAGTCCCCCCAATCCTCCGCAGGACCCCGCAGCTGCCGCCCCAGGGTACGGCCCATAGAGCGGAGCCCCCTGGCTGTACTGATAGGCCCCCGGGCCGCCTGCCCCGCCGCCGCCGCCGGCGCCCGCTCCGCTACTAGCGCCGGCTCCGGGGCCGAACTGTGCCCTCCCAGGTGGGCACACAGCCGCGGGGAAGCCGCCGGGGGGCAGCATGGAGCCGTAGGGGTAGCGCGCCCCGTTGGGAGTAGGGTAGACAGATCCGTGGGGCGCCCCGGCCGTCGCCTGGTAGGGAAAGAGCGAGCAGGGCGCGGCCAGCTCGGAGCCCTGAGGCCCGGGGGACTGGAGGTAGTAGCGCTCCGAGCTCAGGCTGTCCATGGAGTAGCGCGCGGTGGCTGCGGCCGCGGCGGCAGCGGCGGCGGCCGCGGCGGCGGCTGAGGGCAGCTCCTCCTCCCCGCAGGGGGAGCCCTTGCGGCCGTCCGGGGGCCCGGGCTTGGCCACTGCCGCGGCGCTGGCGAAGGCGTCCCCGGCGTCGGCGTCACTGAGCATGGCCGCGGGGGCCCCCGCGCTGGCGGCTGTGGCTTCCCCGCTCCCAGTCTCGCACGAGAGGCTGCCGGGGAACTTCTTGGGCGCTTTGTCTAAGTCCAGCCTCTGAGGCGAGGGGGCCGCGCCAGGGAGGTGGCCTGCGCTCCCGCTGCCTCCGCCTCGCGCACTCTCCAGCGGGTAGAAGTGCGCGCCGGGCAGGTTCACCGAGCTCACCAAGAGCTGCTCCCCTAACTGCATGCTTTGCAAAGCGCAGACGGCAGCTGGCTGCTTCCTCTCCTCCCGCGGCCTTAATATAAAGGCAGGATGGGGGAGCCAGCGCCCTCTTCCGAGGGGAAGGTAACTTCCCCTTCCTCCGGTGCTGGGGCTACCCACCTGGCCGCACGCGGGCCACTAAGGCGCGCACTGGCGCGCCCTGAACCCAGCGTCCTTTCCGCGAGGAAAGCGCACTGGGTTTCAAGGCAGGAGGTGGCAATGGACCGAAAAGCACTCTTTTCCCTTCCCGTCTTTCTTGCCTTTCTGGACCCCCGTCCTCCTCCGCACTCACACCCAGGAAGAAGAGGATTTAGATCTCTGTCCCCATCCACCCACCAGCGCTAGCCTTTCTGCCCTTCTCGACTGCCAAAGCGTGGGTCAAGTTGACCACTTGGAAACTTGCGGGCTGTCATTGGCTGCTTTATATATGTGCGGCCAGGGAGGGGCTTCGCGGGCCCACAGCCCGGGGACTCTCCTATTGGCTGATGGAGGTGACACTAATTCAATTAGGCATTTACTAATTGGATCATGTCGACTGCGACTTTCTTTTCCTTTAGTCTTTTTTTTTTTTTTTTTTTTTTGAGACTCTGTCCTACTATGAGAATCAGTCCTGATGTCCGTATTTTGCTGGGGTTTAGGGGGAAAGGATTTGGGGTCTCCGTAGCGGGGTTCAGTCCTGCCACAGAAGCCATCTCAGAGGAGGATGCGGAGGCGGGAGCAGGGTTTAGAGGCTGGCTCGAGAAAGGCTCTGCAAGCTGAAGGTTTGAAGGAAGGCACCCGTCCCTGAGGGTGGGGATCTGGGGAGAGTCGGAGAGAGGCCAGGCCGAAGCGAGGTCTCTTTCCTCATCGGGGGCTGTAGCTTCAGGCACACTTTCCTCTCGAAGGAGGAAGGCTCCCAGGCCTTCAACACACAGGAACCCCATTTTGTTCCGTCCCACTCATTTACTCATTGGGAAGGGTGCGCGACCTTGAGCTCGGCTTTTGGGATTCCAGGGTCGGCGGGAGCACATTGCCATCCTTGAGGACCAGCTTGAGTCCGAAGCCCTGGTGGGGTGAGGTACTGGGGACACCCTCACCCTCGCGCCAACACGCCTGCTTTCAGGAGGCAATCGCTTTTACTCTCCACAGTTTAAAATCCACCGCAGCTCAGTTTCCCTGCATCCCGGACCCCCTCCGTCCCACACACCACCTTCAGTGGGGCCTGGCACCAAGAAACAAAGGTTCTCCAGCAGCAGTGCGGTTGAGATTCCCTGCGCCTCTTCTCTGCGGCGCAACACAGAAGGTAGAATAATTAGTGAAATAATCAGTTTGATATCGAATTAAGCCCTTTTGCCCCAGCTGCTTGTTTCTCCCTTGCGTTTCCGCAGACCGTGGAGTCAAGAGCGGTGCCGTCTTATTTTATTGTTTTTTTTACCGAAAAGGGGGGAGGCACATTTCATTGCGGATAAGGAAGAGCATGAATATTCGCTGTTAATAAGCAATTACAGACGCGGCTTGTAATCGCTCCGGGAGCGCATTTTCCGGCTGAGATGTTGGGACTCTGCTTCCCCAACCGAACACGATCACACGGGAAACTCTTAGCCCACAACAGATGAGGCGGCCTCCGGATTTCTTGAGCGCGCACACGCCAGTGCAGAATGGCTCGAAGCCTTCCAAGCCAGGTTCAAACCACAGCAGCACAAACCAACAGCTGCACGTCTGGGTTAGAGAGAGCGAGACGGTCCGTAATACAGTCGGAAGCTCCAGGGAATTTACCAGTTTTGGGGGGGGGGGGGGAAAACAGGGGGAATGAGAAGGTTTTCAGGGTCAGGACACAGCCCGTGGGGAGGCAGCACATTCAGAGAGTGGGCCGGGGCGGTGATCCCGCAGGTCCTGGGCAGAGCAGTCCAGGAACAGATCCCTGGAAAGCTGGCCCAGAGCGCACTCAGCCCAGCGCCCCTAGCATCTCGTCCTGCTAGTTGAGTTCGGGTTTGGCGTGGCTCTCTGCTCCGAGCACCCCACCGACCACTCCCACCTCCCGGCTTTTGTTTTATTTTGACCCAGGAAAGTCTTGAACTGAATTTTTAAAGTACTTTGTGTGTTTGAAAACTTCATGATTTTCAAAGTGGAGATTCCGTGAAGGGGACTGGAGAACAGGAAAGGAAGGGACTGTGCGGTCGGGGCAGTTTGGCGACGTAACTCAGATTTGGGGGACCTGGTTACTACTCGTGTGCTCCTCCGCGTTAGGCTTGACCGGAGCTGCAGGCTGTTTGAGGAAAAAGTAGGGGTGAGATGGAATCTCACATTATTTGGAGATAGGGTGGCTGAGGGTATGTATCGGTTTTGCGCTTTATCACAGAAAGCGGGCCTCCGTGTACCATCAAATTGCTTTCGAGGCGACCAGGGAAGCTCTGCGCGTGGCAAAGTGCCATAGCAGGCAACAGGCATCGTTCCGACCCACTCTGGCGCAAATAACGCGGGCCAGCTGTCCCCCGCGCCACATCAGAAAGGGCTGATTTTATTCCAGCCCCAGAGCAAGCTCTTGAAAACGCGTGGGTTCATTCTGAGGGCTACTTTATTATTAAATATATACACGATATGCGTGATCCAGATTAGTGTTGACTCCTGGGGCAGGAAATTGCAGTTTACATCTCCCCACCTCTCCAGAATTTCTAGAATTTGACCCAAACTTTAACACATTTTACAGATGAGGAAATAAAGAGGAATTCAAAGAGAATCAAAATTCGGGCTGTACAAAACTGCTCTGAGACCTGGCATTTTGGGAACATGGAAGACATATACATGATTTATATTACATTTTTAAGTAACAAATTCTTTTTTTTTTTAACATAATGAAGAGCAGCGTTTCAACTAAAGATGATTTTTTTTCTGACAACAGAGAGATAAAAAATCCTCATTGAATGATTTTTCCTGTATTGATTGACTAACTGCATTATTATTATTATTATTATTATTATACATGGAATATACTAGTCTAAATGCCTGGAGAGTTATAGATGAGCAAATCTGTGATTTCCTACTTAGAATGGATTTTCTTTTGCTGGCTCCATTTTACTTATAATCAGGGAAAGAGACATAAAAAATATTTTCATGTATCCTAGCCAAACTTTAAAATCTAAGCACTCTTTTCCAGAAATAGGAACAGAGAAGAAAGCTAAGCACTGGCTTCCCTGAACATGTCAGGCAGCACCCTCCTTAGATTGGGTGGGTAAATAACAGCCCCTTCCAGCCTGCTTGCTGTTTGATTTCAATTACACCCCAAGCTTCATGAAATCCAAATGAGACATTTATTGAAAGGTGCCTGGTTTTATGTGGCTCAACTGACAGTGTATTGGAATACATTGAACAAAAACATCAACACTGGGGAGGAAACGTGGAGACCCCTTGGAACTCCAGCCCCAAATGCTGGCTGGATTAACTCAAATCTTGCACCTTCCAACATGAGTTGGAGCAAGCAGGACCCTTTGAAGGCTACAAGTAAGTCAAGGCCAAGCCTGTAATGAGCCTATGGAAGATCTTATGCTCTGTTGATTCAAGCAATCCTATCAGCTTCCTGCCACCATCTCATCCTGAGAACACAAAATTATTGACAACTTGGCCAGGTGACCTCTTTACCCATTTCTCCCCCTTAAAGGTAACCACTGTCAGTGCATTCATATTTTAAAATTCACACCGAGAAGCATTTTGCTATAACATTTTACTATAACTATGACATATCAAATACATATACATACATATATACATATATGAGTAAGTTACAGGGGTGAGTTATAGATGAGTGCAATGATCTATGGTTTTGCTCCTGCCCTGCCCCACTCTCGACACAACCAAGGGGGCCCATATAAATGTCCCAATAAATTCTATTATTTTCACCCCCACTAAAAATGTGTTATCAAAACACCGTCCGTGTTATTCAAACACTTTGTAAATTCTGAGCAGACTTGCTGCCGGTTCTCCTTTTAACCCTAGGAAAACATTCCAACATTACCCGGTCACCAGCGCTTCGCCTGGACTCTGGGAAAACGTCAATGGGTGTTTTGTGGTGAGTTGGTCCTTTTACTATTTATCTATGGCCTTTTCTTTGTTGATGTTACATTTTATTTCACCATCTCAGGTTAACTCTTTGGCCCTTTGTTCTCTGCAGGCCAGATCTACCACCTCCACTGTGCTTTCCAGAGGGGGAGGGAGTTTTCATCACTGTAAGGTTGTTCATGTTTCACCTTTTTCTTCTTTTAAAGAAAATGTCCTGTAAGATAAAACATTTTGGCAAGGACAAGTAGTTTTGATTCTGCTGACAACAGCAAGATACTTCCACCAACACAGTTTCACTTTTATAAGAATTTATAATTCACCATGATGCTGGAATTGACTGATCATTTGCTTAAAAAAAAAAAAAAAATTGCCAGGTCCACAAATGTGTGAGGCAAAAGTTTACATTAAACTCACCGCATTTTTCAAACAAACATGGCAAATTTAAACTATTTTCTTAGCTCTCCATCTATGTATTTAGATTGCTAAGTACAATTGTAGGTTATTGTTAAAATTCGAAGAGGTGGGGCCATCCTGGAATGAAACATAAGAAACATACCCGAAGTTGCTTATTACAAGAAATAATCGATCCTTCCTTAAACGTCGAATCAAGATTCTTTTTTTTTTTTTTTAAATGAAAGCATTTTTCAAACAGCAAAGGAATTCCTGGATTTCAGTGCTGCTTTATCATTTTTATATTCACCTTTATGGAAGTACATAGATTCACCTAAATACAAGACAGCCATGTGGGACAAAGTAAATAAAGTAAAAAATTCTCAGAAATAAGTTATCGGACTGTTTGGTTAATTATTGTTACATTAAAATATGAAAGTTATACAGGGTTCCACCTATCTTGCTTACTTTTGCACCTTGAAAGTTCTGACACTTAGTAGGGGCTCATCTGTTAACTGAAAGAAAAGGTTGCTGAATTCGTAAACTAGAACAGATGAAATAGCCCAAGGAAAGTGTCAGGTCCCAAGCTTTATAACTATGAAGATGAAAGTGAAAATGCTATTTGCTCCCCATGAGAAAAAAGATAACACAGATCTTCCTAAATTAATGGACATGGCATTTTCAGTTTTTTAAGACTTTTCAGGATTTTTTAAATCTTCCCTAGACCTTTCCTAACCCAATGTTCTTACGTGATTGTATGGCTTCTCTTGTGTATTTCATCAATGTTGACACTTTTCCACAGTGAAATAGAAAAGTTAGTGCTGGAATTGCAGTATAGCTCTTAATGGGAGCAACCAACATGTAGCCAAGGAGAAACATCCTCCTAAACAGAAATCACTTGCATATCACTAAGAGAGTCGGTAGAGCCTATGGCAGTGAATGTTTCAACAGAAGCCACCTCTTTGGTACAGGTGCGGCAGGATGTCTACACAACAGGTGGGCAGAATCCAATCCTGTTGACCAAAGCTTCAAAATGACAGGGCAGCTGCAACCTCTCATTCAGGCCCCCTGAGAGAAATGGGGAGAGGGGCAGTCTTGGTTGAGGAGTTACTCAGCAGAAAGCATTAAGCCAGTAAGATAACCGAGGAAGAGGGGGGAGGAGGAGGGAGGAAAGAAGGACACCAAAGAGATCATTCCATAAACTAAGAGAAAAGCAGAATGTTGTATGCAAAATGGTATGTATTTGGGGCTTTTTACCTTTTACTAGCTTTGTGAATCTGGGCAAACTCCTTAAGCTTTCTGTTCCCCAGTTCCCACTTGTAGTAATAGCATATAGAATGCAAAGCAATTAGAACAGCACCTGGCACATTGGAAGGTCCGAAGTCTTTCCTATTGTTCCCCATCACACTTAAACTGAGCTCATTTTTTGCTCTTTTCTTAGTAGTTGCTGGGGCGAAATGAGGATGCATCCTTGTCTGGGGAGAGGTCAGGAACCTAACGGTCAAAAGCAACGTGAACTAGAAGTAGGAAGCAGGACTGAGTTAGGTAGAACCTGAGAGGAGATTCCCCAGTTGTTTCTACAGCTTCTTTCAATTTCTCCAAAACCTTGCGGGATGGAGGGGGGTGGGGGGAGGGGTGGAATCCAGTGCCCTCCTCTTGAGCGCCGCTGGAAAGGTGCACTTCAAAGGGAGGCGGCTGGGGCGCCCAAGCCCGGGTGCGCCTTCCGCCCCCTCCAGGCCCCCATTAGCATTCTGTTTTTCCCAGGCCTCCTTGCCCTCCCGCCTCCCGCCGGGATTTTGCCATTCTGGCCCATTATTTGTCAAAGAAAAAAAAAATAGGGTTTTTAGCTCAGGTTTTGTTCTCCACTTACTTGGATAAAAGGCTCGACCACGCAGGAGTTAAGTGAATGGTCCGATGCCTCCCGCAGGGCTCTCGCTCCTGGAGAAGGCACCCTGAACTGGGGGTCCCCAAAAGGACACCATCTGGATCAGCTCGAGGCGGGGGAGGTGGGGGTTGGCTGCGGGCCTCAGTGGCCGCATTTGCAAACTGAGGGGACTAGAGGGCTGCTCTTAAAGAAGCCCCCAAGTCCTGATCAGCCTGGTCCGCTTAACCACTCGGTAGGGCCAGGAACTTACGTGGAACCCCCTCCTCCGAAAGATTCCAAGGGAAAAGAGAGCAATGAAGGAAAATAATAAAAGCAGCAACAGCTGACAATGTGCCAGACTCTTCTGCTTTATCTGTACGATCTTTTAAAATCGATACCTTTAAATGTTTCGACAACCCATTTTACAGAAGGGTAAAGCCATACTTGGGGAAATGAAGGCCCTTGTCCACAGGCACACAGCTAAAAATGGTAGCGGGGGAATTTGAATCCTGGCAGTCCGAGGTGCGGGGCTCCCAGTGAAGGAGTTAAGGATGTGTAAATGGGGCGGGGTGTGGGGCGTTGTTTTCTTTGAGGGGTAAGGCTTCCAGCTAAGTGTTGGAATGGGGGTCATGTGTGGCTTCGAAGGAAGCGAGTGGACTGCGCTAGGTGCACATCTGCAGCCGCTGGACCTTTAAAATGAGTCTCTTTTATGGAAACTGGGCCTCATAACTCCACCCTATATCCCAGTTCTGGGCTCTGGCTAGTCATTCTTGCTTGGGATAACCATAGGAGGGGTGGACCTCTCTCTACAATCTCCGGCTGGTCCAAGCCCGTGCCCTACAGTATTCCATTTAAAGCCTCACTACCACCTCACAGAGGTAGGTAGTTTTATCATCCCCATTTTACAGATGGGAAAACCGAGTCTGAGAGAGGTCAAGTAAACTTCCCTGAGAGCATACAATTTGTGAGTAGCTGCTCTAGCGGACCTGGAATCTGGGAAGACGGAGCTCTTTCCCCAGAACCCTGAAACCTTTACTAGAAAACGGGTTTCTGGGCTCGAGCTTAGACAGAGGGGCGATCCGCACAGAGAGCGGCGGCGAAGCAACAGCCAGTTCTCGACTCCCCTGCCTGTCGCGTTTCAATTTCCCTGCCCATTCCCAGCCGCGGAGCGCAGCCGAGCGCCTATCCCACGGGCTCCAGGGCTGGGATTTGCGAGCTGTTGGGGGCCCTTCTAGCCTATCTGACGGATGCTCGAAGCCGTTCATTTGCGGATGGGCGGGGAAGCGAGGCGCCTTACTTGAGTCTGTCCCTGGTGCGCCCGGCTTCTGCGGCCGCCCTAACCCGGCGACACGAAGCCCGAGGACCGAACAGCCGCGGTCAGAGAAGCCAAAGAAGTTTTTTAGACCTCAGAGCGCGCGGCGAGTGCCCCTTCCTGACGCAAGACAGAGCCTATCCACGCCCCGGTGTATGTGGCCTGAGAAAAAAAAAAAAAAAAAAAGAAAAGAAAAAAAAAAGCCAATTCCAGGCAGAGGCTGAAACCCGGGATTCTGTGCCCCAGGCGTGGGTTGTCGGTTTCTGCCCCGCCACAGGCTTAGAACTCATAATGCAGTTGGAGCGGCGCTTGGGTGGCGGAGAGTGTCAGTTTCTTCTGTCCCTTTCCCCATAATCACCCGCGCGCTTTGGGCGAAAAGATATGGGGGTGTCCCACATACTTCTGGTCCTCTCTCTTTGCCTTTGCACTCCGCGAGCCTTTCTCTCTCTGTTAGGTAAGCCTGGAAGGCAGAGGACAGTTTGAACTTCTTTGACTCTACCAACCAGAGATAAATGTATATGTGTATTAGATAACATATTGTGTGGTGTTATAATAAGATATAATATCTTTCACAATAGAAGACATTATCTACAACATCATACAATACGTAATGCAACATAAAATCTATCTATCTATCTATCTATCTATCTATCTATCATCTATCTAAACACACTTGCATAAGGCTTTTAAAAAACTCAGCCACCTGGTTGCAACATCTCGCGCGCACCCCGGTCTGATGGCAACCACCATTAATTTCTTGTATTTCCGGGGCTTATTACATGTTTTGCACCAGCATGTATGTATTACATGTATGCACCTGAATTCCTCCTTATCTGTCCCCCACCCATCTGCATGCTTTTTTGCGCACTCTTCAACAATTTGCTTTTTTCACTTAAAATACGTCTTCAAGTTAGTTCCTGCGTTAGTCTGAGGTTTTGCTTGCTCAACACATCCCAGGGCGTGCCCGAAAGGCTTAATAAAATTATATTGGTGTTTGGGGGCTTTCCTCGCAGCTGCACGCGCCCACTCCGAGCCAAGCTGCGATTCCCTGATCCGCTGGGAGGCCGCCCGCCTGCCGCTCTGCGCCCCCGGAAGCGCGCGCCGCGGGAGGAGCGGTGTGCGCCGCGGAAGGTGCAGCGCCCCCTTGCTCCGCGTGCGCGGAAACCGGCCCGGGCCTCGCTGTGGGAGTTTTCTTGCCTTTGAGACCCCTCTTTGTTTGTACTCTCAGACCCCAGAATCGGGTAAACAAGCTCTCGGACCCTGCCCTGTGCTCCTGGGGCTCACGGGCAGGGGAGTTATCTGCTAGACAGTCCCCAAGCTGATCAAAGAGGAGGACCTGAAGGGGACCGTCAGCCCCATTAACATCCCGCCTGGCCGGGCTGCTGGGGGCGGGGATGAAGTTGGGCAGACGCGGGCCAGAAATCGCGTGTTGCCAAAGGCCCAAGAAATGACTCGGTCTGAATTATTTTCTAAATAAATCTCTTAAGGCTTAATGGCAACTCTCGAAGAAGCCGAAGCTCTCTGTGCTGCTTAGAAGGCGCACTGTGAGGCTCAGCTCTTAGGAGGGTGCTCGGATACGAGACTGGACAGTGATGACAAGGACAAGCTTCCATGTCCTCAGAAGCTGGTGGGGGATACAAACAACAGCCAGTAAGCAATTAAAAAAATATCGGAAAATCATCCAGCAGGGTAATGCAGGGCTTTCCAATCTTGGCAGAATCACCCGGAGCGTTCCTAACAAACCCAGTGCCCTCCTGGTAGGTAGCATCTCAGGAACAATGAAATCAGGATCTTTGAGAGGGAGACGCAGGCATCGGTATAACTGGAAGGGGTCTAAATGGTTTCGATATGTAGCAAAGTTGGAGAACTACTGGGCTGATGGGCTCGGGGTCGATGCAGGTCTTTCTGAAGAACTGACACTAGAGCTCAGAAGGGAAGGGTGAGAAGACTGTGAGGGGACACTCTGTGCCTGGGTCCTGTGCTTGCTGGTGCTCTGGGATTGGCGGTGGAGGTGGGAAAAAAGGCATTTTAAGACAGAAGGAAGCAAGTGATAGCTGAGCATCTGGTCACAGTGCTGTGCATCCCTGGGAAGTCTTTCAATTGCCCAGTTCCTAGGGAAGCTTTAAAGATCACTGGAAAATACCTAGTTTAAAATGATTAATTTTAAAACATAAAAGTCAAATAAAGTATGGAAATATTTTTAAAATAGAATAATGCCGAAGGACTTCTCCATGAAGGATTTCGTGACAGTTCATGAAATCTAAGATGCCATCCATTAACATACTCCGTTATTTTGTTTATCACTAAGAAAGAAAAAAACAGCTCCTAACCTTTTTATTTCATGCTTATGGGAAGAACTGCTTTTTTAGACAAAGTGTTATTTTCATGTTTCCTGCATATATACATAAAAGGAAAGTAAAAGTCAGAATCCCGGGCAGTGACAGTTGTGTCACAACTGTCACCTGACCAACAGTGATCGTAAGACATCATTGATTGTAGAATGTTTCCGGATTTCCAGAAATTAAAAGGAGCATCCTAGAATTTATGCAAATCAGCATCTTCTGATGAGCTCACTGCTCAGTGTTTTACATCTTTAAGCTCATTCAATCTGCACAACAACTCTATGAGGTAGGAACCATTCTTTATTTTATTTTTAAGATTTTATTTATTTATTTGAAAGACAGATGGCAAGTAGGCAGAGAGGCAGGGAGAGAGGTGGGGGTGAGGGGAAGCAGGCTCTCTGCTGAGCAGAGAGGCCAATGCTGGATGGTGGTCTGGATCCCAGGACCCTGAGATCATGACCTGAACTGAAGGCAGAGGCTTAACCCACTGAGCGACCCAGGTGCCCCTGAACCATTCTTTATTAAAAACATTTTACAGATGAGAAAACGGAGGGACCGAAGGCTACGTTATTTCCCATCAGACCACTACCAAGTTGCAGAGATAGGATATAAACCAACAGGGTCTTAATCTCACATTAAGCTGAGAAAATGGTCTCTGTTGAGTCAACTAAAACTCGGAAGGATTAGAAGGGGAATAGGGTTGAGGGGGGAAAGAAAGAACTTCAGGGCTCAATTAAGTGGCACAGTGGGGTCTCCATTTCAGTTGGACCTCAGTTTTATAACTATTTGTGGGTGGAAAAAGATCACATGGCAAAACAACATTATACATCCAAGAACATTCATGTCATCCATTAAAAAGCCTTATAAGGAAATTATAATCTGTGTATTCCAGCCATATTTAAAAAATAAACTCCAAAAAGTCCAGTGTAGTACATACCAGAAAGTACACATATTCTAAATACATAGCTCAATAAAATTTCCCAATTTGAATGCACTTGTATAACCAGCATCCATATTAAGAAATCCAGTATTGCTTGAACTCCAGAAGGCCCCATGCCCTCTTCTGGTCACTGCCTGCTAAGAGGATGCCACCATTTTGACTTCTATCACCATCAGTTAGATTTCTAATTTCTTAAATTCTATATACGTGGAATCTAGTGCATTCTTTGTGTCTGGCTTGTTTCATTCAGCTTGGTTAGGAAATTTGCTCATGTTGATGGGTGTAATTGCATTTGTGTGTTCTTCTTGCTGTGCAATATATATGTAATATATGTGTAATTTATTCATTTTGCTGGAATATATAATATATGTAGCATTTATATAATTTATAATTTATATATATTCTTTATTCATTCTGCTGGAGGCATTTGGGTTGTTTCCAGGGAGGCTTCTTATGGAGAGTGCTGGTATGAACATTCTTGGGCATGTCTTTTGGTGAACATTGGTAGTGCCTTTCTGTCAGGCCTCTGGGATTGGTGGGTGATACAGGTCAGACGATATATTTTTATTTTTATTTATTTATTTTTAAATATTTTTACTTAAATTCAGTTAATTAACAAATAGTGTATAAATAGTGTATTACTAGTTTCGGGATGAAATTAAGTGATTCACCAGTTTCATATAACACCAAGTGTTCCTTATGTCAAGTGCCCTCCTTAATGCCCGTCACCCAGTTACCCCATCCCCCCACCCACCAGACCATATATTTTTAAACAAGGTCTGTAACATTTTAAAGACTTGGGCTATTCAAGCATGACACCTTTTACTCTTAGGACTGGGTTAACATGATAACAATGCTAGAGAGTATTAAGGGAAGGGATATCAAGTTAAAGAAAGGAGGAGGAGAGAAATAGGAGGCAGGAAGATAGATGCTAATTTACTTTAGCATACATTTATTGTTTTGTGATCTAGTATCCAACACTAAATGTTTATGATTTTTTTTAAAGATTTTATTTATTTATTTGACAGACTGAGACCACAAGTAGGCAGAGAGGCAGGCAGAGAGAGAGGAGGAAGCAGGCTCCCTGCTGAGCAGAGAGCCCGATGCAGGGCTCTATCCCAGGACCATGGGATCACGACCCAAGCCGCAGGCAGAGGCTTTAGCCCACTGAGCCACCCAGGCACCCCAATATACTTACGTTTTTTCTACAAATTGTTGAGCACCCATAAGTGTGTTGACAAAGTAGACGGATAGGGAAAGACTCCGAATGCCAGAGGGAACACCATCATTTCCTTTCATCTAATGTTTATGACTTCCTAGCAATTGCCTCAGTTGAAAATTTCTAGCATAAAGGTGGAGGCACTGATATGAGTAGATTCTCAAGTCTAGGTTTTCCACTGATATTTCATTTTTTTATAATCAAGGAAAAACTTTTTCCCCCTCTTGATGGTATATAATCTCTGTTCAGAAAAAAAAAAAAAAAAGAAAGAAAGAAGAAAGATATAGTGAGAAAACCAAAACCCAAAACAAAAACCCTGAGCACTGGTAAGCAAACCTCCAAGTGATAACCACTTTCGGTGTTTTGTGATTACATATGGGGCACCAATCAGTGTCTCACCTAGTGTCCATCTTATCCCACTTGTATTTCCAAAAAGAATTCCATTTTTTAAAGGTTTTATTTATTTATTTGACAGAGAGAGATCACAAGTAGGCAGAGGCAGACAGAGACAGAGGGGGAAGCAGGCTCCCTGCTGAGCAGAGAGCCTGATGTGGGGCTTGATCCCTGGACCCTAAGATCATGACCTGAGCCCAAGGCAGAGGCTTAACCCACTGAGCCACCCAGGCACTCCAAGAACTCCTGTTTTAGTCAGGCATCTGTTCCTTATGTGACTCAGGAAAAAGTGATCCCAGACCCAATATGGGGGAGAGCCTCGTTAATTTAAGTCAATCAGTACATGTTGTTTCTATGGAAATTGCTACTCATCCAGACTGAAGGGGATGACTTGGAGTCAGTGGTTAGGAGCGAGGTTTCTTTTTTCCTTTCATTATCCTGCTTATGTAGGAAGCAAGTAGCCTGATGGCCTCTGGCACCACTGTGGGACAGTGAGGGGACTCTCTTTAAGAGAACCCAGTGCTCAAGCAACAGATAAGAGAGAGGCAAAGAATCTGGATCCCTGACTTCTTTGAGCTGTTGATGGCTGATCCTGCCCCCTTCCGAGATCAGAACTAGGCTAATGTGTAGGTTAATTTGAACCAACATCCTAACTTCAACTACTGTGTGCCTTTCCGGATATGCCTGGACATAATGTCACACAAATATAATACTTCTGTAATCTGTAAATATGCAAACAGTGTTCAGTTTTTCCTGTTAAAAGCAACACTACAATAAACATTCTTGCGTGGAAATCTTTGCATACATGTCCTACTATTTCGTTGGGATGAATCCCTTGAATTGGTGTTATTAGATCGAATATATTTGTTTAAAATTTTGGTATACATTAACAGATTCTTTTTGGTACCAACTTACATTCCTAATAAAAATGTTTAAGAGCATCTATTTCTCCTCATTCTTACCAACACCAGCTATCACTTACCCTTCTAGTCTTTGTGATTCTGGTATGGGAAAATATTACCTTGCATTTCTAAAATAACTAATGAGTTTGTGCATCACATTTAAGTTTAGTAGAGCTCTTTAAATATCATATGTATCCTACTTCATGGAGTGATGCAAATATGTCCCCCTATTTTAGCATTTATCTTTTGACGTAGTTTATGATGCCATACTCTGCACAGAAAATCTGAGTATCTTTCTTGGTACAGTTGGACTTTATGTGAAACTGCAGAAAAACTTGACCTTCTCCAAGATTGCTTTTTCATATCATATGTTTTTTTGGATACATTTGAAATTAATTTGAGGAAAAAATTGGTAGAAGTTCATCTTTATGTTCGAAGTAGCTGACCAGTTGTTTAAAAACCATTTACTGATTAGCCCTAAACCGAAGTGCTTCTAAAAATATATACCACATTTTCATCTATATTTGGGTATAATTTTGAACTCTATTAACAGCACTGAATATTTGACTGTTTCTGTTTTAGTGGTATGTAATTTTACTTAGATTTATAATTTTCCCCTGTAGTACCAAAATATATACCATGTTGTTTCTTTATTTTTTTTAAGATTTACTTATTTATTTGAGAGAGAGAGAGCAGGGGAGGGGCAGTGGGAGAGGAAGAGAGAGAATTTCAAGCAGACTCCGCACCGAGCCTGCGCTCAGCCCCAGGAGGAGTGTGGATCCCAAGGAGTCCCTGGATCTCAGGACCCTGAGGTCATGACCTGAGCTGAAATCAACAGTCACCGCTTAACCCACTGAGCCACCCGGGTGGCCCTACACCTTTCTCTTTTAGGCAATTTTTTGGCTACTCTCTAACTGTATTCTTTTACATGAAACTGAGAATGAGTTTTGATCAGGACTGCATTGAATCTAAAAATTTATTTATAAAAAATGGTGTCTTTACAAAATAAACTTTATTTCCAAAATTAATGTATGTCTTTAACATTTACTCAAGTTTCTCTTGGTATAACTGTATGTTTTGTTCATGTGGGCTTATACCTTTCTTGATAAATTTATCTGTACGCATTTTTGTTGTTGATTATATTGTCATTCCTGATAAAAGGGGATTGTTTATTACATTTTTAAAAGATTTTATTTATTTATTTGAGAGAAAGAGAGAGCGAGAGCACAACTGGGTTACGAGGGGAGCAGAGGGAGAGGGAGAAGCAGGTTCCCTGCTGAGCAGAGAGCCTGACAGAGGGCTCCCAGGACCAGAGCCCAAGACAGAGACTTAACTGACTGAGCCACCCAGGTGTCCTGAAGCTATTGATTTAAAGAATAATCTTGTTATTAACTACTTTCTGAATTTCCCTATGACTTTGAGTAGCTTTGCATTAGATTATCTTTGGTTTTTTTCATATCACTCACCTGAACATAATCATTTTCCTCTTCTTTCCCAATAGTTCAATTCTTGAATACTGAATATCTCTTACAACAAATGTTAAATAATAGTATCACTGAGCTCTTATATCTAATGGAAATGCTTCTCATGTTGAATCATCTGGTCTGATACTAAATTTAGAATATATATATAACAAATGTAGGAATTGAGAATACATTTGAATATTTTTTTGTAAATAGATTTTGTGTTGGTATTTTGTGGATACATACAAATTAAAGAATTTGCTATCTATTATTAATTTATCTGTGATAATGTCACATGTTAAAAAAATCAAATAAAAAATCAAATAAATAACATGTTTATTCAAATGAATTATTTTTAAAGTCAAATATATTAAGGTATACTTTATACAATATTCACCTTTTTTAGAAGTCTGCAGTTTGATAAGTTGTGACAAATGTATACACCTATGTAACTAATGCCATAATCAAAATAAGAAACATTTCTATCACCCTGAAAACTTCCCAACTGCTCCTTTGTCATCAGTCTTTTTTCCCAACCCCCAGTCCCTGGCAACTCTGGTTGCTATGGAAATTAGTTTACTTTTTCCTATTTAATCTATTATTATGGTGAATTTTACTAAGAGACTCTCTAATATGTAATACCTCCGTGTTCCTGGAGTTAACTGGCTATAGTTATATTTTATATCCATAATGCATTACAAGGCTCCTCATGCTGAACTACTATTTGAAAATTTTGCATAAGTATTTAAAAAAGGAATCAGTTCATATTGTCTTTGTTGGGTTTTGATCGCAAAAGTATGCCTTTTTTTTTTTAAAGATTTTATTTATTTGATAGACAGAGATTACAAGTAGGCAGAGAGGCGGGCAGAGAGAGGTGGGGAAGCAGGCTCCCTGCTGATCCCCGGACTCTGGGATCATGACCCGAGCTGACGGCAGAGGCTTTAACACACTGAGCCACCCAGGTGCCCCAATTGTCCTTTAGAGCTTTTTTATATTTTCTCTTATTCTCATTTATCTATTTAATTCTTAAATTTCAAAACATTTTAGCAGAGTTATATCAAATAGTATAGCTGTAAAATATAGCAATCTGTTTCACATAGTAATATAGTCATGTTTGGCCTTGATTCTGCCATTTTATTTTATGATTTTACTTCTTGCCTGCTCATTTTTTTGTTTTCTTCTTTTTCGTATGTGATGCAGTCTCTATCTTTTGTCTTCTTTTCTCCCTCTCCATACTTCATTAGTATTTCAGAAAAAAAACCTGTCATCAGTGACTATTTTTATGGCTTTAAACAATATACTTAGGTTTTTAAAAAAAAATTTGTATTTATTTATTATTGATTGATTGATTTCTTAGAGACAGGGAGAGAGAGAACATGTGTGCACAGGCAGGAGGGAGGAGAGGGAAAGGGGACAGAGAGAATCTCAAGCAGGCTCCACGCCCAGCACAGAGCCCCATGTGGGGCTTGAGTTCATCACCCTGAGATCATGACCTGAGCCAAAACCAAAAGTCTGGCACTTACCCCAGTATGCCACCCAGGCACCCCTGTACTTATGTGGAGGGTTTTTTGTTTTGTTTTTGTCTAAGAAACAAAACTCGTTTTGTAGACTATTATGAATGATTATGAATCATTATGAATGAGGACAGCCAGGTGGAATGGAAATATCATGACATAATGGTTCTTGTCTATTTCATTCACGCTGGGATTCTCAGCCTAGACCAGGGCCTCAGCCGCAGCTCATGTTTCATACTTGAAAATGGCACTGCCTCCTACCCTTGAATTTCTGACAGCAGGCTTTGAGATTTATGTACCAGTTCATTATATCTACATTATACCTATCTTCTTATAAGTTTGACATTATGATATTACCCCTTCAAAAATAAGAACATTTAGGGGCGCCTGGCTGACTCACTTGGTTAAGCATCCAGCCCTTGATTTGGGCTCAGGTCATGATCTCAGGGTCCCCGGTCAGGCTCCTTGAGTTTATAGGGAGACTGCTTCTTCCTCTCCCTCTTACCCTGCCCATGCTCTCTCTCTCTGTCCCAAATAATTAAGTAAAATCTTAAAAAAAAAAAAAAGGAACATTTAACATTTGTTTTATAATTGCAATTGTTGTAATGATTTGTCATTGTTTATAATTAAATGGATTCTGAGCTCACTGCCAGTCCTTTTGTGTACTGCCCTCTGCATTTCCAGTCTCTTGCATGACTGGATTGTGTTATTATACAGATTTTCTCAGGAAAACTTTGCAGGTGCTATTTTCTAATGATTTGATCTTCTATCCAAACTCTCTCCGTCCCTCCCTCAAACTCTCCCTTCCTCCCTTCCTTTCTCTCTTCCATTTCATTTTCTAAGACATTTACTCATTTTAAAAAAAATAATGATAAATTCATATAGTTCAAAATTCAAGGGAAAAAAAGGGGATATCTTTGGAGTGCTTCGGTGGCTCAGTGAGTTAAGCCTCTGCCTTTGGCTCAAGTCATGATCTTGGGGTCCTGGAATCAAGCCCCACCTTGGGCTCTCTGCTCAGCAAGGAGCCTGTTTCTCTCTCTGCCTGCCTACTTGTGGGCTTTCTCTCTCTCTCTCTCTATCAAATAAATAAATAAAATCTTGAAGAAAAGGAGGGGGATATCTTCTTTCTATTTCTTTCCCAGATGCTCAGTGGCTCTTCCTAGACACAACCAATATTACCAGTTTCTTATGGATGCCTCTGGAGACATTTTTTATTCAGATAGAGAGGCATATTTATATTTTTCCCCCAGGGGAAGCGTATTAAAGCACTATTTTGCATCATGCTCCCCCCTTACCTCTTCACAATGAATGTTGGAAATCACTCCATATCAACACATAAAGAACTTCACTTCTTTTTTTTTTTTTTTAAGATTTATTTATTTATTTGACAGAAAGAGATCACAAGTAGGCAGAGAGGCAGACAGAGAGAGAGGAGGAAGCAGGCTCCCCGCTGAGCAGAGAGCCCAATGCAGGGCTCGATCCCAGGACCCTGAGACCATGACCTGAGCCGAAGGCAGAGGCTTAACCCACTGAGCCACCCAGGCGCCCCAAAGAACTTCACTTCTTTAGCCAGCTGCAAGAGTATCCCCTTGCGTGAATGCACCATAGTTATTCATCTATTTCCCCATTGATGGCCATTTAGGTTTTTCCAGTCATATGCTATATGAACAATGCTATAATAGGTGACCTTTTGCATTATTCAGGACTGACTGAATCAGAATTTCTGGGATTGTGCCTTTTTTTTTTTTTTTTTTTTTTACGAGAGCCTCTTGTTGAATTTGATATATGGTGAACCATACCTCAGTTATATTCCTTAACCCCTCTGAAAACTTCATTTGTATACCTTAGCACTTCTTTAAACTAAGAAACTACTCCCTGCTGATGATGGGAAGAGGGCTCGCTCCCTTTGACATATTCTTGAGGCTCCCTTGGGCCAGATCTACTCCCAGGCCTGGTGAGAATGTCCAGAGTTGTACATCTTCAGTTTGACTTACAACCCAGCATTGATTCTGGGAGTCCTCTTCTAATGGGCTGCAGATCTTTCTGTCTCTGGATTTTTCTCCTCCTCCTCCTTCTTCTTTTTTTTTTTTTTTTTTTAAAGATTTATTTATTTATTTGACAGAGAGAGATAACAAGTAAGCAGAGAGGCAGGCAGAGAGAGAGAGGAGGAAGCAGGCTCCCTGCTGAGCAGAGAGCCCGATGCGGGACTCGATCCCAGGACCCCGAGATCATGACCTGAGCCAAAGGCAGCGGCTTAACCCACTGAGCCACCCAGGCGCCCCACCTCCTCCTCCTTCTTTTAATTTTTTAAGATTCATCCATTTATTTTGAGGGGGAAGGGGCAGAGGAAGAGAAAGCATCTTCATGACCTGAGTCGAAGGTGGACACTTAACCTACCGAGCCACCCAAGCATCCCAACCCAATCTTTTCTTTAGATAATCTTTTCCCACCATTCTTCTATACTTCTGGTTAAAGCTCTCACTGTGCACTGGCTCATAATGGTGTCATTATATGCATTTTCCACATGCAGGAATAGGCTTTATTTTCTGAGGCTATTGTATTTTTTTCACTTTTGATAGAGACAGAAGGTTAAGGCCTACTTGGTTTTTTTCTTAAACCCACCCCCATAAGAAAACACAGCTCAGGCAAGAAGGTGATAATACCTGATATTTACCAGGTGTGCTTGCAAGGTGGGAGGGGGCACTGTTCTAAGTATTTCATGTATAGAATCATTTAATTCTCATCACAAAGTTGGGTAACAATTATTGTCCTACTTAACAAATAACAAACCAAGGTACAGAAAGATCAGGTGACTTCCCCACAATGAGCACTGGTCAAAAATGATGGAATCTAGATTCAAACCCAGGCAGGCTAGTCCAGAGTCCACAGCCTTAGCCACTGTGCTTGACTGCCATCTGAAATCCAACCACCACAAGTGCCTCTGACATTAGAGGCAGGGTGTCTCTGGCACATTGGCTGCCCCGCCCTGCTTTCACACAAAGGGGCAATAACAATTCAGCCCCAGCCCACTGACACCTGGTGAAAATTGGATAACACCTTTGTCAATTCTACTGATTTTTATTGAAGAGAAGTCAGAACTTAGATATTTCTGCAAATTTTCTGGATTTTAAAATATTAAAAACTATTTAATTATCGTAAAATCCAGAAAAATATTGCCTAGGGCCAAGAAAGCATATCTGTGGGCTCAATGTGGACTATAGGATATCTGATTGAACACCTGGTATATAGACTATCTCTTCTGGACCCAAATCCACTTCTTGGGTGTCTCATTATGAGCAAAAAGCAGTAAGAGAGAGAAGGTGGAGAAATGCTGTTTATGTACCTTCTTCCTTTTATTTTCTCTCCTCACCCCCTTGTCCCTATTTCTACTTCAGTGGGATTATAAAGAAACTGTTAGCATTGAAGAATTACAGTTGGATAAAATAAACTTCCCGAATGGAGTGAAAAACTTTAGCAGAGTACTCAATAGTTCAAGGGATCTTAACAACTGATTCCACGTATGTGATTTATCTTGGACAATATAATGTTTTTTCTAGGACTACAGCATTTTTTCAGTGTCAAGTAGCCTCATTTAACACAAATTTATGAAGGACTGCGTAGGTGTCCGGTTCTGTGCTCACCTTGGGGATGCCAGAATGTTAGCTTTATATCTTTAAGGATTGTTACATCTATTAAGTCTTTAACATTGTTACTATTATGATTATGTGAACTTACAAAGTTTACTGGTACTACAAAGTGAACCAAACAATGGCGACAGCAGAAAGAAGACAATTTAATACGAAAGAAAAAATTCTATTTTTAAGATGCTACCTAGAAAAAGTCTGAATTAAATGAAAGAATGATTACTTATAGATTGATTGTTATTTATTGATTTTTTCATGCTTAGTTCTTTTTTTTCTTTTCTTTTTTAAGTTTTATTTCTTTGACAGAGAGAGAGAAAGAGACAGCGAGAGAGGGAACACAAGCAAGGGTAGTGGGAGAGTGAGAATCAAGCTTCCCACTGAGCAGGTAGCCTGATTTGGGGCTCCATCCCCAGACCCTGGGATCATGACCCGAGCCGAAGGCAGATGCTTAAGGACTGAGCCACCTAGAAGCCCCACATGCCTAGTTCTTTAAACATCTAGTCGTACTATTACTGAATGCAATGCTTAAACTTGTGATTTCCAAGAAAAGGGGTGGGTGTCATGTCAATCTCTTTAGCTGTGCTTATAAAGACAAGAAGCAAAACTGTTGCCAGTATCTTCTCTTTGTCTAAGAAGGACCACAGTATACTTTCAATTAACTTCTTACACTTAAGAGTTTATAGTATACCCATTAATGCAAAGTGAACGGCAGCAACTGGATGTGGAAAAGAGGATAGTAAGTATCCCAGATTGATGAAAATGGTGCAGTTCTCCCCAGATTTACCCTTTCAGAACATGAGGAAAGTGGCCAATTACTTTACTGTTGAAAATTCTCAGATGTTGTGTGACAGAGTGTGATAGCTTAGGGAGTGAAGCCATTTCTTCATTAAGAATAGCTACTGAACCTCGATTTCTTCTCTCTCTGAAAAGATTTGATGGCACAGGGCATAGAGAACCAGAGAGTAATAACTTGGTTTTTATTCTTAGGTTCACAGTATAAGATGGGCAAAATGCAAGCAATTAGATGATTGAAACTTAAGCTGATATTTACTTTTAAAGATATGGGGGCAGGACATTTCAAGAATTTGATGTAATTTTATAAAAACATTTTCAAAAAAGAAACCTCAGATTTCCTTTTTCACCTCCAAAATGGTTGAAATTGCAAGAACATATTTTGGACTCTTGTCAAAAAGAATTGGCAATATAAATTCGAATGTTTAAAATTCTAACAACTTTGGAATTTACAGAAGCTAAGAATTCACTCTTTTCTAACAATATTGGGAGCAAAGGCGGACTTAAGAATAGACCTACTGTATATTTAAAAGAGTAGTGAAAGCTTATGAATAGCACATGCCCACAGTAATAGGATGCTGCCCAGACTACAGCTGTCCCAGGTCCTGTACACTTCCAATGCCTTTTAGAATTAACTTGACAAATATCTATAAAGCTGTGGCTTTGAGTGAGTTTATAAAAACAAAATGAAAGAGACAAAGAAAATAAACTGAACATTTAAATTACTATTTTAGAAAAAGAAAAACTATGCATTCGTGAGTATCTTCATTTACCTTTGTTAATTTCTTCCTTTTACTGTTGCTTTTGCTATGAAAAAAAAAAAAAAAAAAGCCCGCTGGGATTCTCAGTGGGATTATACCAAATCTAATTCATATCTTAACAATATGGAAGAAAAAGGCAGAGTCTTCCCCAGAAGCCCCAAGCTTCTACTCTAGTCTCAGGCCTGAAATAGGTACCCTATCCTGCTCATCACTGAACTAGTCTCTGTGCCTAGAGAGATGGGGCCACTCCTGGGCCTGGAGAGGTCACACCATACCCTCACAAATGTAAGGCTGTGAGGAATAGGAAAGGGTAAAATGAATACTTGGGAGGAACAAACACTAAGTCACTGCATAAGATGTTAATCAAAGGATGGAGGTGCTGGGGAAAAGTGCCAGGGGATATCTAATTGTCCATCCATCCACTCAACTATTCCCGCAGCCATCCATTCACTCAAGAAACATAGGACACTTACTGGGTAACATTTATTATTCTAAGTACTGGGTTTATGGGAATGAAGAAGGCACACAAGATCTTTCTTTTCAAGGAATTTATAAGAGAGGTACAGAAGATGAAGTAGAAAACAGGAAGGTGAGGCAATTGCAGATCCTCGAATAAAGCAGGTTGGTGTGAAAAGCTGATAGGAGAGCTGCTCTGGACTGGGAGCTCAGGGAAGCCCCGCCTCAGGAGTTCCTGTCAGTGGGCCCCAGATGACAGGCTGCCTCCTGAATCAGAAGGAGGACATTCTGAGCATGGGGACAGCACATACTGCACCCATGGTGTGACAACCATGTATGGTGTATTTGAACCTGAAAGGAGACAGTTCTGGAGACTGTGACTAGACAATGATATGAGCGATAAGAAAGGTGGTCAGGGACCAAATCATCTGTGAGCTTGTGGTCCCTAAATAAGCATGTTTACATTTTAGTCTAAATGCTATAAGCAGCATTATGAGCAGCAGCAGATGATAAGCAGGGTTTGTATTTTTAACGTATCCCTCTGGCTGTCATACAGAAAAGGAATCCAGAGTTAGTGAACTGGTCCAAGCAAGGGATGCTGGTGGCTTGAGCTTTGATATTGCCATCAACATGGACCACTCTTTTCAAGAGATGCTTGGGTTAGACACTGTTGGGCTTCATTAAGTAGATGACATATATTTGGGTTTGGGGTGGGACGGTGACCACAAATGAAACTTGAACTGGGTTCTGTGAAACACTCTAATGAAATCTGCAGAAATTTTAGGATATAAGAATATGCAATGAGACAACCACCGCAAATGAGTATAGAGAACAACTCTTCATTAAATGATACTGACAGCCCAGCTCTGCAATTGTGGGGGGCAGGAAACTTCATTTTCTTTTCTTTTCTTTTTTTTTTTTTTTAAGATTTTATTTATTTGACAGAGAGAGAGATCACAAATAGATGGAGAGGCAGGCAGAGGGAGAGGGAGAAGCAGGCTCCCCGCTAAGCAGAGAGCCTGATGCGGGGTTTCATTTTAGGACCCTGAGATCATGACCTGAGCCAAAGGCAGAGGCTCAACCCACTGAGCCACCCAGGGACCCCTTATTTTCTTTTTTTAAACATGTTTTGTTTTTTAAGTTTTATTTATTTAAGTAATTTCTATACCCAATGTGGGGCTCAAACTCATGACCCCAAGATCAAGAGTTGTGCTCTCTTCTGAATGAGTCAGCCAGGAACCTCAAGGAAACTTCATTTAAAAAAAAAAAAAAGATTTTATTTATTTATTTGACGGAGAGAGCGAGAACAAGTAGGGGGAGCAGCAGGCAGAGGGAGAAGGAGAAGCAGGCTGCTGGTTGATCTGGGGGTCCAATGCGGGCCTTGATCCCAGGACCCTGAGATCATGACCTGAGCCACAGGTAGATGCTTAATGAGCCACCAGGTGCCCCAGGAAACTTCATTTTAAAATATATACCTTAAATAACATGTCAAAATTAATTCCCGGTGATTTCAGAATGGGAGATTTTAGAAATAAGAAATATCCCTATGGGGAGCCTGGGGTGGTTCAGTAGGTTAAGCATCTATCTGCTTTTGGCTGATGCTTTACCAAAAAGACGTTTTTAAATGATGTTTTAATTACTGAGAAAAAAAGACAAATTAGACTAAAGAAATAGAAAACTTGTATAATTCAAAAAACATCAAACCAAAATGAAATACAACAGTGATATAAGGAATACTCATAGCAAATATCATATGTCAAATAAAGGAATAATATATGTGATAATGAACAAAATTGTTCATAAAAGACTGCATCTGTAAAACAAAGATATAAACTAGTAGTAATTCAAACAATTCAAAACAACAAAAGCAAACCCACGAGTCCCCTTTTTGCCTAAAGAATATTTTTAAAATGATAAAATCCAACACCGCTGTAAGTATCAACTGAGGTGATGTAAATGAATTTAATCTTTTGGGAACCAAATTTACCCATAGGAATAAGAACTACAAACATGTGGATATCTTTTACGCCAGCTGAGGTTTGCCTCATTAATTCTGGTCCGTTCTCTCCCACACCTCCTCTCCAGCCAATCCAATGGAAATATCTGTGCATTTGAAATGTTCTCCATTTCTGACTTCATCATTTAAAAGTGACTATGTATGGGAGTGCCTCAGTGGCACAGTTATTAAGCATCCAACTCTTGATTTCAGCTCTGCTCTTGATCTTGGGGTGGTAAGATCAAGCTCTGTGCTCAGGGCAACGTCTGCTTAAAACTGTCTCCTTCTCCCTCTGCCTGCCCTCCTCCTGCCCCCCCCACCCCCCGTGCGTGTGCATGCTCTCTCCCTCCCTCTCAAACAAGTATATCTTAAAATAAATAAGTAAATAAAAGCGAATATCTATGTAAAATGTATGTAAAATCGGGAGAGGACTACCTAATTTAAAAAAAAAAATTTATTTATTTGACAGACAGAGATCACAAGTAGGTAGAGAGGCAGGCAGAGAGAGAGGAGGAAGCAGGCTCCCTGCTGAGCAGAGAGCCTGATGCGGGGCTCGATCCCAGGACCCTGAGATCAAGGCAGAGGTTTTAACCCACTGAGCCACCCAGGTGCCCCTAACCAAGATGCTTTTGACCAAGATGAAAACCCAAGGTCCAGCTGCAGGAGCCAGTTCTTGTTGCTTCCTTAAATGTCAAAGAACAAGCTAAGAAAGGAAGGTATAGCAAGTAAAGGTCAAGGTGGGAACGAGGCAAGACCATCTGGGTCTATTTCTGTCACCATTTGAATTGCTTTGTATTTTTCTTCCTGGATGTTGGCCAGATGTCTGGAGAGCAAATTGGCTTAGCTCTGGGTAAAGCAAGAGTTGGGGGAGACATTGTGCCACTTGGTTTCATAGGAATGTATATGATATATCTTTTTAAGGCTTGCACATCATGCTAGGAATCCCATTTTGAGAGTTCTGTGTGTAGGAGAGAAGAGTGGTAGCAAAAGGCAGTCAGAAAACCCAAGTATGAGACAAGAATGCAACGAGAAGAGGATCTACCCATGCACCATCATTTACTAGCTGGGTGACTTGGCAGGTTTTTACATTTCTCTATGCTTCAGTTTCCTAGAGATAGTAATTCCTATTTTCTAGGTTTGTTGTGAAGATTCAATGAGTTCATTCATGAAAAGTGTTTTTAAAAGTATCTGGTACTAGTAAGTGGTCAATAAGTATTAGTATCATCAGGATCATCATCTTTAAGAGGCTCACCAAGGTCCATCTATGACAATGCTCTTTCCCACCAGTTGAAGTCTTTGAAGGTGGATGTTAGAGATTGTTGGGCTAAAGAAAGAATGAGACTTTCCCAAGGATTGGATGTGGGAAGAGAAGAGAAAGAAGGGAAAGACTTTAAACCCTGTCCAAAAAGAGGGCCACCTCTGGGGGCCATGAGGTTACTGAGATGAACTATGAGGAGTAGACTGCTGGAAAATTCCTAATGGGCTGGGGGTGGGGGTGGCGGGTGGGGGCAAAGAGAGAAAAATGCATCACCTGTGTCAGAGGAAGCTCATGTTTTCCCTGGTGGTCTCTGAATAAACCATGAAAGTTCTCAAGAAGGAGAATCAGTTTTCTTCAATTGTCTGGCTCAGAGTCATTATACAACAATGACAGGACCAGTCCAGTGACATTTTGCTGCTCCTTTTCACCATCTTCTCTCTCGGCTGCTTTGACTGCCAGCATGAGTCAGCAATCCTGATGGTGGGGGGCGGGGATGAGGAAGGAGGGCTGGGGATGAAGGGCGCGTATAGGCAGGTTCATGCTGCTTCCTCGAGCTTCCTTTCTTCAGAAACCTTCAGGGTCCAGAAAGAAGAATATTTTGCCTTAAAATCATGTTCAAATTTTGTGATTATTATGTGAGATTACGGACATTTAGCTACTAAACTTAGACAAGTTTTCTAACTTAAAATGACTGTAGGCCTCGCTCCTTCCTTCCTGCCTTCCTTCTTTTCAGAGTTATTAGAAAAATCATAGGACTGCCGCAGTGCCCGAGTTTTCATCCTCAGAGGGCAGAGGGCAAGTTTCCACCTTGAATGAGTTTTAACACGAGAACAGGAGGCCTAAAAATAAAGATGAGATCTGATTACATGCCATAACTTCTCTTTGTTTAATATACTGGTAATTTTTTTTAAAGATTTGTTTATTTATTTGAGAGTGAGAGAAGGTGTACCCCCAAGTGGGGGGAAGGGGCAGAGGGAGAGACTCTCAAGCAGACACCCCGCTAAGCAAGGAGATTGAGGGGGAGCTCGGTCTCAGATCCCTGAGATCATGACCTGAGCTGAAATCCAGAGTAGGCTGACTGAACCACCCAGGCACCCCGACGACGACATTTTTTAATGTCACTAAGAAAAGACGATAATAAACCATGGGAAGGCAGCTTCTCTTAACAGGATTATGTATGTAAAGCCAAGTGTCCACATTTGTACGATGTTATTTTATTCTGGTGTCACTGCTAGTTTTGAAGGATTTATATTTGACAGATGGTACCTAATGCAGCTTTTCCCCCTTTGCCTATTGTGAAGAGGAAACCGTTGCCAAGATTTCACAATATGAAAATTGCTCCTGTTTCCTAAAGGGCAAAAATGAATCACTTTCTTTCTGGATTCTGAACAAGTTAGGATGGCTCAGAGAGACATTGTCCTGGTTTACTCGCCAGAGTGCTGAAATTCAATGCTGTATGGACTTCTGGGAGAAAATTTCTAGTTGTCTCCCTAGAATAGTCAGGTAATGTTAAAGTGTTAAAGTTGGAGTTAAGGCATTTTACACTGTATAGATCTCCATGTGTGGAGTTACAAAATTTAAAGTGTTTTTTTTTTTTTTTTTTTTTTTTTTAAATAAAGCACTTTGCAATATGTAAAAATTATTACTCTTCGACTCCTAATCTTAGCATTGTTAAGGAGTTCTTAGTTCATCTCCGGGTACTTGAAGAAAGTAATAACTTGTTTTCGGGCACCTGGGTGGCTCAGTGGGTTAAACCTCTACCTTCAGCTCAGGTCATGATCTCAGGGTCCTGGGATTGAGCCCCACATTGGGCTCTCTGCTCAGCAGTGAACCTGCTTCCCCCTCTCTCTCTGCCTACTTGTGATCTCTCTCTCTCTGTGTCAAATAAATAAGTAAAGTCTTAAAAAAAAGAAAGAAAGTAATAACTTGTTTTGAAATGAGAGATTGAAACATCAACTCAGCTTATTCTTGTTTTATCTAAATTCTCATTTTTACAGACCCGTACAAAGTACCACTTCTTTCAGAAGGCTTTCCTAAAATTTTCATTTTTAGCAACACATTATTCTTTTGGTATTGACTTCTACTTTATCTCTAATCTACTTTGTTCTCTTGTTTAATTTATGCAACATTGCCTTCTCAACATGTTTATACACTTCATAATTTTGACTTTGATATTTATGATTTATCTATAATACAGATTATCTGTGCAATTTATGATCTATATTCCCATAACCTAGTGCCATACCTTACCAGGCATTTGGTAGGACCTCAGTGGGTCTGATTTTGAGAGGGACCACTCTCTAGGGAACTAGTCTTAAGGAGGAAACAGTTACCAATTAAATAATTAGGCTAAAGAAATAGTTCATAAGAGCAGGTTTGCCCTTTACCTCCGTTAAAGGGTCCCTCTCCCAGCCTCCGTCTTACCCATTTTGATGCATGTGTCATGTGACGTCAGAGAACTTTTTTAAGCTGCACACCTGATTACACCATGCCACCGGTCCACGGCTTCCCATGATCATCAATAAGAGTCAAGTGTGTCTTTGGCACCCCTCGCTCTCTGTGATCTGACAGCCTAGCACTCTCACAGGCTCCTTCCACTTTTTTCAGCACACATTTCAGGCCCAGCTCAGAGGCCTCCTGCAGTGACCATACAGGAATTTATACCTCGCTTTGTTGGCTTTTCACCCTCTATGATAGGTTGAATTTTGCCCCCACCTCCACTTTGTCCTTTAAGTCCTAACCCCACTACCTTCAGCGTGTGGCTTTGTTTGGAAAGAGGTTCCCTGCAGATGTAATTAAGTGCAGATGAAATCATACCTGAGTATGATGGGTCCCTAATCCAGTGTGACTGGTGTCCTTGGAAAACGGGAAAATTTGTACACAGACAGGCACACAGAAATGTGATGATTGGGGTGATGCTATCACAAGCCCAGGAACTACCAGATGCCAGAAGGCAGTGCCCTCAGAGGGAGCACGGCCCTGCCAACACCTTGATGTCCGACCACAGCTTCCAGAACTAGGAGACAATAAAGTTCTATTGCTTGAAGCCACCTGGTGTGTGGTTCTTTGTTGTGGCAGCCCTAGGAGCCTGGGCCACCTTCTTTGCACTTGGTGTACTCCTACCCACTGTTCTGTATTTGGTTCAACTGTCTCCTGTTTTGGAAGCTGCTTCTGACATCCCCACCCTCTCTCACTGCTGAATGAGGAGTCCCTCTGTCTCTTTCTTCACATCTTTTAAATTTGACCACTGACTTCTTTGCTTGTTTCTCACCATGATCTGTGTCTTGTTCCTCTCTATATTACAGCTCCCTGCTTTCACGTCTCAATACATGTTATTGAACAAATGGATTTTTACCTTTTTGATGACTTTAGCATCATCTTGATAGATAAATATTTTCTCAGAGGAATGTGGTGACATTCATTTTCTAGAGGGAAATCTAGAGGTATCAAAAGCTGGAGTGAAAAGAAATGATCAAGTTTGGCTGTTCTGTGGAGCAGCCAAGAGCAATCTTCCGCATTTGGGATTTAATATCAAAGCATTCTGGAGACTTCCAAAACTTCCCTTTTCAGATGGAGAGGATGGGATGCAGTTTTGTTAGCTGGAAATGACTCCTCATCTACATGGGCAAAGAATCCAGAAAAGAATGAAGTTCATTCCTTCCGATGCATAGGAAACTATTCATAAAGTTGGGGAAATCTGAGAAATTTAAATGAAGATTCAGAATTTAGATTTATCTTCGAATGTAATCTCTTTTTATCTCATCCCAAGAGACCCACAGAAGAGTGTCAAATTTCATTTAGAATGCATGTGAGTATGCTTTTTCCCCCAGCTCTTCCTGGCCCTGATTTAGTCAACAAATCTTTGTATACTGCAAAAGAAAGTTCATTGTAAAATAGGAGCTAGAATTAAGAATCCTAAAATGGCCCAGTTCCAGGCTCTACTGACAATAATATTGATATAATCTGAGTCACAATTCTAGGGGCATCTCCTAATACAAAGTAGTAAAGATTGCTTGGCTAGCCCTGGGTACCTAAGCATTTTTTGCTGTTGGTCTGCTGGCCTCAGGAAACTCACTGTGGACGTAGTTGAAAAACAAAATGGAAGAGAGTGAAAGGATCACATTTGTGTCATAAGCAAACCCTTTATAAATCATCAAGAGACTGCAGAGATGGCCACAAAGAGATTTTGTCAAGGGTTTTATACAACTAAAATCAATGCATCCACTTTATCTGTTTTGAGCATACTGGGGACGCAACTGGAGATGTCACTAAGAGTTAGAGCTGCTCAGAAACCTTTAAGGTGTCAACTGACCATATTTTTAGGTGCAGAAATGTTACATAGACACACCACAGATTCACCAGTGATTTACTTTTAAAATCTGCAACAAATGGACCCAGGAATCTACAAGGGAATAAAAATATCATGAGAGCAAAGCTGAGTTGAAGCAGGGTAACTCAAAATCAATATTTTGCTTTTAAACTCTTAAGGGGAGACCCAGGAGGGCTGCACTCATTTTGTCCTTCTTACTTATTATCCTCAGAGGATGGGGTAAAAAGTGACAGGCCTGCTCCTTACTGCAGTCAGGACATTCTCTGCTAACAAGCCACTTGTTAGAATCCTTAGCTCCAATTTCCTGGCGAGTAGGTTTTTAATAGGTAGGCTATCAGATGCTGGTTTAAAAAAAAAAAAAAAAAAAACAAGCTTACCTTCCATATTATATGAGCGAGATTGCATTTGGGGAAGCAGGCAAGAATGTCAATGTCAAACCTGATGGAGGAAAGGGAATCCTCTTGTTAGCTGTTCCTGGGCAGTAAAGGGAACTGAAATGCCACCCATTGCCGTTGGGCTGACTTTTCCGCTATGAGTTAGGATTCCTTGCTATTAAACTATTTTTTGTCCTTGTGCATGGACAAGCAAGACTGCATTTCTATTACGTTGCTGGTGTTTTCAGTAAGTGCAAACAGTAAACCACTGAGTAGGTGGGAATTTTCTTTAAGAATAGCCTGGGAATCATTTTTATTCGGAGTGGATGACATTATTTAAGTTTCCTCCTTATAAAGCCTACTTTTCAAAACAAAACTGGAGCTCTGATGATTTCAAGGGCTGAAACTGTTTAAAATCAAAGACGCAGGTCTTGGTTCAGTGTGAAATGTCCCCTCAACACTCAGCTCCTTGGCTTCTTGGCTCCTTGTCCTTGCTCCATAAGCAATGCTGGCTTGAGCATTTCCTTCATAGAAAAGGTAGGAAGAGACAACTTCAGTGGCTTTAACTTTTAATTTTGTGAAAAAAACAAAACAAAACAAACATACAAACAAAAAAGCCTGGGGGAAATACTAGGCAAAATGTGTGAGGGAGAGTTTAAGCTCAATTAACTCACTTATAAAAGTATTTCTTGACATAGGGCACCTGGCTGGTTCAGTCGGTTAGGCGTCTGCCTTAGGCTCGGGTCATGATCCTGGATTCTGGAATCGGGTCCCACTTTGGGCTCCCTGCTCAGTGGGGAGCCTGTTTCTCCTTCTGATTCTGTCCCTCTCCCCTGCTTGTGCATGCTCTCTCTCTCTCTTTAAATAAAACATTTAAAAAATATATTTCTTGGTATAGTATTAGGGTCCACACAGAAAAACAGAAACTGCAATGGTTATGTTGGTAGAGAGAATTTCTTCCTTTCTTTCTAGTTTTCTTTTTTTACATAAGCTCTACACCCAAGGTGGGACTTGAATTCCTGACTCCAAGATTGCGAGTCATATGTTCCATGGACTAAGCCAGCCAGGCACCCTGAAAGAATTTAATATGAGGAATTAGCTTCACAGATTGGCAATACTGAAAAACTAGACAGTACTGGTCGAGGTAGCCCAGAGACTGTAACTCCAGGAGGCAATGATGACCAGAAAATTACCAGACCTCGAAGAGTTAAACCAAGATGGATTTCTATTTATTTTTTTAGAAAAGAGTATTAAATCATATTGCTCTCATCAAGTATAAAAACTTTTTTTTTTCTTTCTTTCTTTCTTTCTTTCTTTTTTTGTTTTTGTTTTTTCAACTTTTAAGTGAGCTTAAATCTATTAGTACCTTATTGGGAATATGGATGTAAATGCATCTTTTGGGTTGAATGGGAGAGGAAGACAATTGGACACCCCAGATCTAAAGAGAAACAAACAAGTAAACACACATCCTGCCCTGTGAACCACCTGGGGTCTTTCATTCACGGCGGTGACTCTTGTACAGAGTCTGGCACAAGGCACGGGGTAGATGGTCTGGCCCCTCCATGTTGTAAGTGCTACAGGCATGAGAGTTGCATGGTATTATGGAAGAGGTGGGTAAGAGGGACACCCACAGCTGGTCTCTGTGGTTAGGGAAGAATCCCAGAGGCAGTAGGAAGAGGAGGTAACTAGGTGACCACAGTGTGGCAGAAGGTGAAGCCACCTGGAGTTTTCCTGACAAGAGCACTGGAAACACACCAGGCTATTGAGATGGGGCAGGAACTGGGGAACAGAAGGATGAGGTAAGCTATGGTCAGCACTAGTCAGGATTTCAATCACTATCGGAGTTATCCCACATATTTGTTTTTCACCAGGGAATAATTTATTTCACCGAGAAGCTAAGTAATATTTGTTATACCATACTTTTAAAATGTGCATATAAATAAAAGTATTTCAAGGTAAGGAAGTGTGGCGTGAAATATGATAGGAATAGAACAATCAGGTGGGAATTTGGAAAAGGGCGAATTTCTTACCAGCTCTGGGATCGGATTGTATTGTAAGGCTTATAATCTAGATAGATAGATAGATAGACAGACAAATGAATTCTTTAGGAATTTAAAGCAACTAAGGTATTTGTCTATTTTAAATTATATAAGTGAATTTGTTTTTGTAAAAATGTGAACAGTTCAGACAAAACTAAGGTTCTTACCTCACACTGAAATCCCACATCAAAATCCCCTAAATTGATGTAGACACTTTTGGAGTTAGGACTTTGATTTCTTTCTCTAGTTTTTTTTTTCTCTGTGCATTTATTTTTTCCTGTATTTATATACATACATATAGACCTGTAGAAAAGTATAGAGTTATAGTGTTTTTTTTCTCTTTTAAAAGTAAGTTGCTTCATAGCTTTTGTATTTTTCTCCTAGTTACATTTTCCCCATTAACATTAATTCTTAAACAGTGTTTTATGCTGGTGATCTTGATCTAATTTAATCTTTTTAGTTGTGAAATATTTTCCAATATGGAAATAGTTCCAATATTTACAAATAGTTTCCAAATATAGGCGTGTCATCATTTATTCTGTTCTCCTACTGATAGAAATTTAAGTTGTTTCCAGTTTTTAGCTCTTACCAACAATGCCACAGTAAACAAACTTCTGCTCTCAGAGAATTTACTCTAGTTGGGAAAGAGACAATAAACAAAACGAAATGTGAAATACATAAAATATTAGAAAATAATAAATTGTCAGGAAAAAAATTAAGAAGGCTACAAAGTATCAGATGGGAGGTAGTTATGTTTTAGGTGAGGAAAGTCTTTACCATGAAAATGATTTCTTTATGGCCTGAGGGAAGCGGCCAGGGACACAAGGACATGTAAACAATACACTACATGTCTTTGCAACTCAATTGGGAATCCTCAGAATTACTGAAATCTTATCAGCAACACCAGAATTATTTGTAACATATAAGAGCCAATTTAAGTATTTTTTAATACTACTCTACTATAATAAATATGGTCTCCATGTGCTTGCCAAATTGTATTTTCTACAACTTTGTAAGTTTTCCTTTTTCTGCCTTAGTTGACCACACTTTATTTGTGTATTTATTTATTTATTAAATACACTTCCTCAATTTTGCTAGGTATAATGAGCCTTTGGAATCTCGGTTGAGATTACATCAAGTGCTTTTATTTCTTGCTTTTTATATTCATATGAGGTTGACCAGACTAACTGAATTATTTCTACTTGTAGTGTATATATATTCTATCCCTTCCTCTGGGAAAGTGGGTCTTGATGGACTCTAATGAAAGCTATGGATTATCACCTTAAAATATACTTGTATTTTTGTCCTTCTCTTAGTTCAGGGATATCCAGAAATCCAAGCATAGATCAGCGTTCAGAGACTTGGGTGATATTTAAAAAAAAAAGAAAAAAAAGAGAAAAAAGAAAGGAAACAAGAAAACAACCGTCATTAAACTCTGAAATCTGTCTCCAGTATAAAAATGACCTTGGCAGCGGTGCGGGTGGGTGTGGCGCCTGGGTGGCTCAGTGGGTTAAAGCCTCTACCTTGGGCTCAGGTCATGATCCCAGGATTTTGGGATTGAGCCCGGCAGCGGGCTCTCTGCTCCGCGAGAGCGTGTTTCCTCCTCTTTCTCTGCCTGTCTCCCTGCTTACTTGTGATCTCTGTCTGTCAAATAAATAAATAAATAAAATCTTAAAAAAAAAAATGACCTTGGGAGAACCTGGTAGCTGAATCACATATCCCAGAGCCTCTGAAGGGCTGCCTTCGCTTCAGCATGAAGACGGAGCCCATAATGGGGAGTGAGACTTTAAAAAAATGCCACCTGTATAGCTCACTATTGTATTACTGTAAGGTCATTTAATTCATTGTGTTTCTTTGTTGAGGTCCATGGAAGAAACTTCTTTGTCTAGACGTAGATTCAGGAACAACTTTTATACTCCCTTGGACCAATGGATTTGTTCTAATTTACAGTGTTCACCGGAAATCCTGTCATCTTGGTGGCTGCTAGAAAGCCAACATCCATATGTGGGGGCTTCCTTTAGCATGTGAATGGGTTACAATAAATGGCCTTCTTTTCCAAGTGGTGTTTGATAAAACAGTGGGATAAACCCCTTAGGAAAATACTTCCAGGTATTCTTCATAGCAGAACCATGAAGTAAGTGCTCTTTTCTACCTCCGTTTTCTTGAGGAAGAACTGAGACTTGTTCAGTGGACTTGTTCAAGGTCACAGAAGAAGGTCACAGACCTAGTTGTCTAATAGGAAAATGTTCTTAACCACTCTGTAACACCCCCTTGCACGAGCTGGTAGTTTGGATCCTAACCTTTCCCCTTTCTCTGTCTTGCTATCCTACTTTTATACCCAGTTTCATTTTTTTCTTGTGTTTTAAATTTATGTTATCTTCATGTATTTTATGCTTCCTTGCAAGTTGCCTTAAACTGTTCTTGGAAAAGGGAGAGTATAAATAAATAAATACAGAGATTACTAGGTGGTAATTGCACATTGAGTACACTTAGGTAAACATTTCGAGGCCCCTTTCTCTTTTCTCCTAATCTATTTTACCCCTGCCTGAGAGTGCTAGTCATACTTAGATGCTTTCCAAATCTTACCTGATTAAGACAATGAACAATGAGTATTTTATTTTGTTAGAAAAATTCCATGTGCCAGTTTTTTCTTTCTTTTTCCAAACATGTTTTTGCCATTATTTCTTCCCCTTTGAGATAGTGTATTTATGATTTCCTCCTTTCCAGTTATTATTAATGCTCTCACCACCCCAACCATCCTGTATGAATTAGCAGAGGTTTTTGTCCCCCCCCCATACATTGAATCCTTCTTTATGGAAAGGGGGTCCCTTAGAAGGGCAATAAACCGGCATTTGAAATGTTGGCTGTTCGGCATTTCTTGAGAGTCACTGATGTATTGGGTACATTTGTGTTAAATGGTTTAATTTCTCAGGGCCTCAGCTTTGATATCTAGGAAGCGATGGCAAGACATTCACTCTATTTTTCTCACAGGGAAATAGTAGTTAAAGATCAATGAGACTTTCTGAATGAGCCGGAAGAGGTGCTGGGCACCCAGCGGAGGGGGCTTGGGGCTGTCTTTGGAAGATCAAAGAGCTAGGCTGTCTCCTGAAGCCTCCTCTTCCTTCTGTTATTGCAAGGACCCGGATGGAGTCCATGGGTGGGCTGAAGGGACATAGGTGGAAGTAGGGGAAGTGTGTATATGTTTTAAAAGAAAAAGGACTTCTGATGAATGCAGAGCATAGGAAGGTGATTCCCTTCTTGGGCATAAGTCAGAAAGGATCTGAATGTGCTTACCTTCCTGTAAGCACATCATCAGTATGTGATGCCTTCTGGATAATTTTTGATGATGCCTTCTGGATGCTTTTTTCTCCATGTTTCCTAAGATTGTAGAACTGGATTTCTGCCCTTCTCTTTATTACCCTTTTCTTTTCCTGTACGATGGCACACAGCCTTCCTTCTGTACTGGCGTGATGCTCACCATTCTTCACTGTGGACCAGCAAGCTCTTGCTTGCTGTCTGTTGTTTGCATCATAAATCTACTCAAAGGATGTCATTGAACTCTTATCTCTCTCACTGTCTCTTAGAACATTTCCCCTTTTTCATCATTTGTGACCGCTCCTGGCATTTTTCTCCCACTCAGGGAATTTTGGTCAGCTCCCACTGCTGTTCCTGCAGAAACTCTGCTCTTGACTTATTTTGAACAGAAAAGCATGACTTTTTAGCAATAGGTCACTTTGGGAGATGAGCATAAAATGCGGCAGGTGGAAAAATCAGTTCTGTAGTGAGGGCGAGTGCCCATCTCTTATTTCTTGTCCCGTCTGTGATGCTCTGGAAGTAACTACACAGCCCAACGTTTCAGGTCACCTTGCTTCTTTCTGCTCCACTCAACCTAGGACAGTGTAGTCAGCAGTGTAGTTCTCTCTTGGTGACTGTGTCAGCTGGTAGCACACCAGGGGTTTGATCCCCACTGCTTCTATTTCTTTTGAATGACTTCCGGTCTGTTGGCTCCAGGAACCATGACTTATGGAGCTTTTTGGATTATTTCTTCTCCCTGGTGGGAGCCACACTCCCTACCCCAGCTCCTTAAACTAACTTGTCAGGTTCTCTTCCCCCCATGGCAGAGGAATTGTTCCAGCTTCTCTTTCCCATGGTGCGTGAGCCCCCGGACTTCAATCCATTCTCCAGCTGTTTAGTTATTGTTCAGAACAATAACTACTGTGTTTTCTTTCTGCTTGAATCCCATATGGAAGAAGTTAGCAGGACTTACTGAGTAAGCAATAAAGGAATAAACTGACAGGCTAGCCAGGGAGATGGGCTAGGAGGGTCATCAGAATGACTGAACTTGGCAGAACTCCCATAAAAATAAAAATGACTGAGGAAACAAAAGATGTTTTCTCTCTCCAATACCATAAGGAGCTACTGGACCGCAAGGGTTCTCGATTTTCACTTCTTGGCTTCCTCCAGTTTGGGTCAAGAGAGTGAGGACTTTGTGCAGTTAGGTGTATTTGGGCTTATTGGCAATTATGTTTTGTCAGTTATGAGCCCAAATGTACAGGAAGAAAAAAGCCCCTAGAGACAAGGCATTGTTAACTGGATGTCATACTGCCTGCAGCCTGGGGACAGGGCAGGGAGTTACGGTGGCAGACAGATTTGTGACCTTCAGGAACTTGGAAGCAGACTGAGCACAGAGACTGCCCGTTGCCTGCTTGAGTGGGCAAGAGCTGAACTGGAATCATCACAGTATAAGAAGATGACTCTTTGGGGAAGGGTCTCTGTTTCTTGTTTGACCAATGTTGGATGGGTAGGAAAAGATCCCTTGCTTTTCTCATGATGACATCAGTTCTGCTTCTCATTAGGCCTCCTTTCTTTTTCTGATCATCACCCTTTCCTGCTTCCCATTCTATGCTTACTTTTTAATTTTAATTTTATTTTTTAAAAAAGATTTATTTATTTATTTATTTATTTATTTATTTTAGAGAGCGGGAGAGAGAGCATGCAGTGTGGGGGGAGGCGGAGGGACAGGGAGACAGAGAATCTTAAGCAGGCTCCACACACAGCACAGAGCTTAGAGCAGGGCTCGATTCCATAGCCCTGAGATCATGACCTGAGCCGAAGGCAGATGCTTAACCAACTGAGCCACCCAGGCACCACTAAATCAAAGTTTGTTATTGAATTATTTGTCTGCTATTTGCAGAAAATATTCATCCTAGAAGCACATTCTACCTTTGCTCCTCTTTCCCTCTTCCAATTCTGTCTTCCTTCCTCCCCTCCTCTCTTCTTACAAGCCCTCCCCCCAGTTTCTTTATTTCTTCTGTAATTATTTACCAATTATCTACTTTTCGCCGGGCACAGTGCTGAGTGTGCATATGGAAAAGTATGGCAAATGGCCTTCGCCGTTTGCAAAGTCACTGGGAGATCAGATACATCCAGCAGAGTTAAGCCCCTTCCCACAAGTTAAGGAACCAGCTCAGGAATTGTGGTGGAGATAGCAGAAGGTAGAGATAGAAGAAGGTAGTTTATATAAGGTGTATATAATGAGAACTGCTCCCGTTAGGGCTTTAAGTTTGCAGGAGGCAAAGAGAATGCTGTCTAAGGGCTTCAGTAGCCTGGGGAAGGGTCTCTGCGAAAGCAGATTTGGAAGCGAGCCTACAAGGGAAACTAAGATTTGGATTAGCAAAGAAGGCTGGGCAGGAAATTTAAAAGGTGATACTGCAAAGCAGCCTGGTGTTCTAGGGGTGGAGTATCAGATGGTTTGTCTACACCAGAGAAAAACTAGAGAGAGAACGTGATGGATATGGTGGAGAATCAAGATTTGGTTCAGACTATGGACCCATGAATTACCAGTCTATGGATCTTGTCCCAGCAGGATTCTTAGACTATGGCTCCTTGTTTGGGGTTCTCCAAGGTCAAATCTCAGTGCCTTGCTGTATTTCCTTGGCATTCATTTCTACTCTCTACACATACAAGGCTTTACGGCAAACACCTACCTTTGCCTTTGGGCTTTTATCTACTTCTCACCCCAACCCCCATCCTGGCTATGTGAACATGGTTGGCTGGTGTGAAGGACAGGTTGGACATTTCAGAGAGTTAATTCTCTCCACTGATGTCTGATAAGAACTTGGTGAGTACCTATTCCAGCCCTTTACCCTTCAGCTGGAATAAAATCAGGGCTTGTTTTGTCTCGCAGAGTTCCCTATTGCGAATGAAATCTAGTGTCCCACAGTGAGCACTGTAGTATCTGCAGTGCACCAACTATTGGCTGCCTTCCGTTCCCTGTCCCACTTTCTTGCTGTCTTCCTGGGGTTTCCCAGTGTCAGTTCCCAGAAGAATTACTTGCGCTTGAATCTGTATCTGAGTCAAATTCTGGGGAGTCCAAATCAACATACCAAGTAACCTCCTATCTGCATATCAAGTTCATTCACTGAAAACCGTTCCTCTTCTATATGTAGGTCACCATGCTATTGCAAGGCCTTTTGGTGACTATAAAGACAGTATGACTTTTGGATCAAATGGAAATACTGATATATTCGTGTTTCATTGTAAGTTAATAACACCCCATAGAGGGTTATTTCTCATTCATGGAACACTCCAGTGAGGTTTCCTTCCGAGCAGTCAATCTGGGACCCCATGTGGGAAAATATCAGGCAATGCCATGTAACTTCTAGGGTTTTTCTGGGGGTCATCTCTACCCCAGTTAGTGGGAAGGAGGAAAGAGCATGTGGAAGAGTGCTCACGGAAGGGTGTGTGTTTCTGTTCCAGCCTGGAAGTTGCACACGTTCTACTTCTACTCCACATTCTACTCCAACCGAATCCAGTCACAAGCGCAAATCCAAATGTAAGGGAGGCTGAAAAATGTGGGCTAGCTGTATGTGGAAAGAAGAGCCCATGGATTTTGGTGTAAAGCAGTCTTTGTCAAGAGGGCATATTAATTGAACTGATGGGTAAAACAAAAAATAAACATTCCTTTGGGGTGCAGGAAGTGGTGTCTGGCCCATCACTGTATGCCCAGTAGTTTGCAGTGTGCTTGACACCTGCTAGGCAATAGATATTTGTGGAGGGAATTATGCATGTCTTACCGGTTTCTCCTGGTGGTGTGTGATGGGTCTTTACCCGTCTCTTACTTTCGTGGTTCCCCTGAACTTACCTGGGGTTCTGAATTCAGATGGCACTGTACTGGGAGCCAGTACAATTTCTGTACTGAGGGAGTATATAGACTTTGCTGTCCAAAGGAAGAGGAAATTTTTTCATTTTCCAGGCTTTGGAGTTTCAAGTAGGTTTCTCATTTAGAATGGAAGGTCATTTTATTTTATGATTTTATGATTTTATTTATTTATTTGAGAGAGAGCACACACATGTAATGGGGAAGGGCAGAGGGAGAGGGAGATACAGACTCCTGATGAACAAGGAGTCTGACATGGTACTTGATCCTAGGTGTATGCCATGAGTATACTCATGAGTATACTCATGACCTGAGTAGAAGGCAGGCACTAACAGGTGTCTCTAGAAGGTAATTTTTTTTAAAAGAAGTGTAGAAAACGAGTGAAAATGTTTATCCCCTGACAAATGCTATGTATGCCTCAACTTTTAGGGGTATAGAATATCAAAAAATCTCCTCCACATGACAGCTTAGATATCATAAAATCACAACAAGGGCTGTCTGGCTGGTTCAGTCTAGAAAGCATGTGACTCTTGATCTTGTGGTTTGAGTCCAAACTCCATGTCTGGTGCAGAGATTACTAAAAAAAAAAAAAAAATAATAATAATAATAATAAACTTAGAAAAAGTATCAAAACAAAATTTTGGTACCTAAAGTATAACCCACTTACAAAGCTTTCCCAGTATGAAATAAGCTGTTTCTGGGGATTTTTTGAGAAATCTTGTACCTGATTAATATTTTAAAACTTTTTACTGATGCAAAAAATATAGAGCAAAAGTCTATAGTTTAATGGATTTTCACAAGCTGAAAACCCTTGTGCAGCCAGTGTCCAGATCGAGAAGAATTTACCAACACCCTAAAAGCTACCCTCAGACTCCCTTCCAGACCCTATTTTCTCCTAAGAAGTAAGTTATGACTTCTGTTAGCTTAGCCTAGAATTGCCTTTTTTGTCCTCAGATGAGTTAAATAATACAGTATGTACTCTTTTCTGTCTGGCTTCATACACTCAAAATATCTGTGAAATTCACTCATTTATGTAGTCTGTCCCCATTGCTGAATTATTCAATTATGCCATTATTCAAATATACCACTATTTACCATCCATTCTATTGTTTATATTTTTTTATGGTTTTATTTATTTATTTGAGAGAGAGAGAGAGATAAGTGAGAGAGAAAGCATGAGCAGGGGAGAGAGGGAGAAGCAGACTCCCCACTGGGTAGGGAGTCTGATGCAGGGCTTGATCCCAGGATCCTGAGATCATGACCTGAGCCAAAGGCAGATGCTTTACAGACTGAGCCACCCAGATGCCCTGGGTTTATTTTCTATTAGTCAATCAATGATGGGTATAGCAGGGATTTAAAAGTGGGAACTAAAAAAACTGTTGTCAATTACTGTACAATAAAAAACTCAAAATTTAGTGACTAAAAAAATAAGTTGTACTATTTCTCATAGTTCTGTGGGTTGATTGGGATTAGCTGAGCCGTTGGTTCTTTCGCTCTGAGTAGTATGACTGGAACCTCCATGTTGCTGCAAGTCGTTCCAAGATATCTGAGATGGTTTCCCCCACATGCCGGGAAACTTCTCTTGTTCTAGAATGGCTGGAACAGCTGGGGGCTGCCTGCACCATCCTCCCCCTTCCCTCTTTATATCAGTATTTTCCATCCATTATGGATCCAGCCCAAGCTTCTTCAAGTGCTGATTGGACCCCAAGAAAGGGAAAATGGAAGCTGGGTGACCTCTTGAGGCTAAGGCTCTAGAACTCACAGAACAACACTTGTATTCTATTAGTCAAGCAAATCACGAGGCCAAACTGAGATTCAAGAGGAGGGCTGTTAGTGCCCCCTAATAGATGGGAGAAGCAGTGTACTTTCACAAAAATGAAAAGAATGGTCGGTAGCCATTTTTGTAGACAGTCTACATCAATAACCTGTCTTGTTTCCAGCCAGAACTTGGGGGGAGGGAGGAAGACTGTGCTGTCTTTATGGTTATGGGGAGACATGAGTAGACATTTGTATGGGAAAGGGGTAAAGTCGATGACATCGAAGAAGAGGGTATGCTGCATAGTGTTGGAACTGCAGTGCAGAATCGGGATAAACGTATCTCCTGCCCCATCATTGCTGATGGTGTATTCATTCATCCAGCAAATACTTAATTCAAGAAGCATGAGGCAGAATGACAGACTGATAATTTCTGGGAGCTGCGGTGTCCTTCAAGGCTGCCTGTTCAGAGGGCAGTAAACATGTAGAAATCAGATTGCTCAAACGACAGAGAGAGGGACTAAGGTAGGGACTCAAGGGAAATCGGGACACCCAGGAATAAGGGAGGAAGTGTTGTTGCAGGAGCTAGGGAGGGACGGGCTGAGGTGATTCCGGAGGTTCTCTGTGGCCTGCCCATGCGTGGCAGGTACACACAAACTTTTGTATGGGTATAATTGAAGAAGCTAGGTAATGGAGGAAGTTTCAGGATTGTTGAGGAAGTGGAACGGTCTGTGAAGATGTTCAGTCAGCCTGTTGGCTGTAGGTGATGACTCCAGAGGACTGCCAAGGCTTCGGCCATATTTGATTCGCCACTGGAGAAGGAAGGATTGAGATTAGGAGAACCTGGGTCACCGTGGAGTTTTGCAATTGGTTGAAGGGGAGACTCATTTTGGCATTTATAGGCTCTACTGTTTGAGGCAACTCCAGGTGACATCTCTGATGGGTTTAGTGACCAAAGAGGATGTCAAGGCTCAGGGGCCTAAGGGGTGCTCTAGTCGGTAGGACAGTAGCTTTATCACTGCGCTATGCCTATCATTTTATTTGGACCACTCAGTGCCTGACTGTCTTTGCCTTGGAGCTGTCTCTTGTCACTGGAGCCAGCTTTGCCACTTGACGACATAGGATTTGGTATATAAATAGCCCAATTCCCCTGTTCCTCTAGGGGCAACCTTGAGGTGTGTGTTCCACACTGGCTCCAAGTGAGATTAGACTCCAGGAGCCAAGTGTGTAGTTGACTTGATAACGTGCTTTAATGACTGCCTTTGCTTTCAGCTGTTTTTAGAATATAGTATATTAACAGACCAATCACACCAGGCAGCAATTGCCATTGGAAAGGTACTTTGTTACTCAGCATTCCCAAGAAGAGGGGGACACCCGGCCACAGGGGGCTGATGGAGTAAGGGGAAAGTAATGAGGTAGGTCAGGAGGCAGAAGGAGAGGGGAAACTGGGGAAGAGTCCTTACTGTGGTTTGCTCGAGGAGGAACAGAAAGGGCAGGATAAGGGGGTTTAGGATTGCAAACAACTTCAGCAGGCTCTGAGGCATAGGGTTGTTCCTAGCTGTCTGGTACCCAGCTCTGGGTGATTAGGTCAAGTGAATAATGGCTTAGAGTATGATAGCTCAATAATGGTGGTGGCTGGATGTGGGGTCTAGATGGATTGGCTTATATTTGGAACTCACTCATGGGCAAGTTGTTGACTATCTCTAGGAAATGGCAAACTCTGGGAGGGGCAGTCCCTTTCTACCCCCCAGCCCCCAAAGTCTGTGAGGCTCTACATGTCAAAGCATCAGAATACAGAAAATCAAAGACATGATAAATAGAGCCTGCTGCTTCCCTGCTCCCATGTCCATGTTCTTTTCTCTTCCCAGATAAACCACCTGAATTTGAGTCCTTCTCCAAGGCTTTGCTTCTGGGGGGAATCAAAACTAATTCAGGTAGTTATGGTGACTCTTGTAATAATCTAGATTTGGGTGTTCAACTAAGGGAGTGGCAGGGAGAATAGAAAGAAAGGGGTTCTCTAGAATACACACAATATTTTTACTCTCAGAATTGTGTTAGTTGAATAAAAAAAAATGTGTATTTTTTTTTCCAAAATAAATTGAATCCCCAATACAACTTAATCCCAGTCCCTGTTACTGGCTGCTTGATTGGTATGTTTCCTGGAACAAGCTTGTATCATCCCATGAGAACTGATTTCTAAACATTCAGAACATTTGAAAGCTGGTTGTTGTTATTGTTGTCTTGAAAGCTGATTGTTAAAATGTTCGTAGCTTGAAATTGGCCATAACGGGCATATTTACACCACAGAAATTAGCAAATGCTCTAAATCAGGGCTTGTCTTCCAAGAGAGTTGCTTTGCCAGCACATCACTGCTATTATGGGAGGTTTATGAATAAAAGAAGATATTGTGTCATGGAGTTTTAGTATTGGGAAAGTAACTGGGAGTCATCTCCTCTAATATCCTAAATCAAATACAGGATATGAGGTCCAGAGAGGACCAGGGAGACAGTTGCCCAGAATGAGAGTTGGTGGCAAGCAATACAATTCCCTGAGTAAATAGGGTTCCTCACAAATCTCAGACCTGGGCTGGGATTTTTAAATCATTATGACTATTGCTAGTACTGGCATCTTTTCCCATTTTCAGATTTTATTTACAAAGTAGTGTGTGTGTTGAGGAGGGGAGAAGGGAGGAGAGAGAGGGGGAGAGAGGAAGAGAAAGAAAGGGAAGGGGGAGAGCCTTCCACAGTATTCCCTACTGGCAGTTCAATTTAATAAAACCATTTTGTTACAGGCTGAAGAAAATAAATAAAAATTCCCTGAGCATTTGTTGACACTGTAAATATGGAAAGTCTGTTATTTAACAGCAGTTAAGTAGATGCCAAGGGGGAACATTGTGACAAAATCTCAACCAAATATTGATATGAACATATTTCTGTTTGCGTGAAAATATGTTCCCTCCGTATGGGGAAAGGAAACTGTAAGGAGAGAAATACAAACAACACATTGAAGAAATGTTGAGTGGAGAGGCTGTTTATGTGCCAGAGCAAACCACTCCTCTTCATCCTGTGAATTTTCCTAGAGAGGTTGTCATGCAATTCACTTGCACAAGTGGGAAGCCAAAATTCTTCCATTCAAGGAAAAATGACAGATTTTAAGGACTGCTTTTTGGTAAGGTTGAAAACACACACAATATGGTTAGGCTCTGAGCAGGTATTTTGACTGGATTGGCAGAGCTTTTTCATTCCCAGAAAAAAGGAGAAGGGATTTCACTTTGAGAAAATTGTGCATATTCGTGTGTTTACCTACGGAAATTTTTATTTGGTATCATGATCCTTGTTCCTGAGAATCCAGCGTATTTTGAAATCAGTGCATCCAGCAGGGAATTCAGTCCATAGGTTTAGATCTTCCAAATCTGATTCCAGATTAAGAAAAATCACAATATTATCCTCCCAACAGCCTTCTTTTTAAAATTAACAAATTGATAGATTGATTTTATTTATTTATAAATATTTTACTTGTGTGTGTGAGAGAGAGAGCACACGAGGGAGAAAGGGAGATCAGGCTTCCCACTGAGCAGGGAGCCCAACTTGGGGCTTGATCCCAGGACCCTGGGGTCATGACCTGAACCAAAGGCAGGTGCTTAATGACTGAGTCACCAGGCGCCCCCTCACAATAGCTTTCTTTTCTTTCTAAATATGAGACGTACTGAGATTATTATTAGTGAGACTAAGGAAAAGGAAGCGATTAAGTCAAAAAGATGAAAAAATAAAACAGCCCCGAAGCACATCCTAACTAGTCTAACCTTGAGAAATACAGGAGATGGCCCCTGAGGGGGATTCTACGAATACCTGTCCACTGCTCCTCAAATGTCAGGAAAATCAAGGAGGTCTGAGAAATGGCAACCAAGAGCAACATAAGAACACAAAACAAACAAACAAAAAGGAGACAAAACAACTAAATGTATGTGTGGTCACAGGAGTTAGATCCTGGAACAGGAAAAGGACATTAGGGAGAAATGGAAGCAATTTCAATAAGATATGAATTTCAGTTAATAATAATAATATATCAATGTCAGTTCGTGAATTGTAATAATGTCTTCTGCCAACATAGGATGTTCAGAACAGGGAAGACGGAATAATGTGGAGTATACGAGAACAGCCTGTAAAATCTTTGTAATAATTCTGTAAACCTGAACCTGTTCTAAAAATGTTTAATTTATTTAGGGGCACCTGGGTGGCTCAGTCGTTAAGCATCTGTGCTCGGCTCAGGTCATGATCCTGGGGTCCTGGGATTAAGTTCTGCATCAGGCTCCCTGCTCTGAGGGAAGCCTGCTTCTCCCTCTTCCGTTCCCTCTGCCGTGTTCCCTCTCACACTATGTCTCTCTCTGTCAAATATAATAAATAAATAAATAATAAAATAATAAAATAAAAAATAAATCAGAAAAAATAAATAAAAACAAAAAATAATTCAGAAACTTAGGTGGCGGGGGATGGGAGTGGGGTGAAGGAAGATCTGTTAGGTTCGGCTTTTATCTTTGACTCATCATATGTGCATAGTCTTATCCCAATGTTGTCAGAAGAAGCAACCATGTGCTTGAAGTGGGGAAAGGGAGAAGGAAGTGGACAAAACCATCAAGGACAATTGAGGACCTGCTGGTGACAGTACATTGTATCAGATGACACTTGGCTCTAAATTACCCAGGACTCCAACTGGTGGGCACTTCCTGTCCAGGAACTCTCTGATTCTTACTCTACATGGGAACAGTTGTGTCTGTGAGAGGGAGCTAGGAAAGAAGAGCCCAAGCTTGTAAAGTTCACATCCTTTGAATGGGGATGTGTTCACATCCCTTGTTGGGGAAAAGTGGCCAACCAAAAGTGCCTATTGCTATTTATGCCTAGGTTTATTTCCTGCGTTTGTCTCTTTTTTGTGATGCATTTATCTCTAAGGATGGCCACCATTAATTCCTTTCCTCCTCATGGGTTCATGCTACTCTTCACATCAGGAGGTGGAATCTGACTCCCCTCCCTTTGGATCAGGGTTGGGCTGAGTGACCTACTTCAGCAAGCGATGAGAAGGAACAGACATTTTGGAACCTCTCTGGCTGGATTACTAGAAGCTTAATGGCTTCTTCCTGAGCCTCTCAGGATACTTGCCCATGGGACCCTCCCTCTCAGGACTCTCCTTGGAAACTAGCCACCATCCTGTGAGGAGAATAACTGCAGAGACAGCCCCCCTACAGGTACTGTGGTCCACAGTCCCAGCTGAACAGCGAGCCCCCACAGAGCCAGCACTGACTGCCAGCCATGTGAGGGAGCCGTGTCCCATGTCCAGCCCAGTTAAACCATCAGATGATTCCAGTGCCAGCCACCCTCTGACTTGAACTGTGGGAGAGACCTCAAGCCAGAATTGTCCAAGTAGGCTCAGTCAACCTGCAGAATTATGAGAGAAAATAATAAATCATTGTTTTAAGCCACTGAGTTTTGGGATGGCTTCTTCAACTACAGTAGATAATTGGAATTTTCCCTAAAAAAAAGCAACCTATCTAGCTAATTCCCAAAGTTTGACCAACATGTGATGTCAGCCTCTGAAATTTAACCTACATGGTCCTTGTACTATCTGGCACAGTTGGAAATCAAAAATATCTTGGTATAGTATATATTGAGTTTTTGAACTGGGTATGGAATGATAAATAAGACAGATTTAAGGCTCAAGGAGAGATTTTATCTAAAAGGAATTTTATGTTTTGTTTCCCAGTTTTAATACTTGTTTCACCCCTTTAGGATTATAGACTCATATGTAAGACCTGGGAGAATTTTCTTCTTTTCTTCTTTTTGCTCTGTTTTGATTACCCTCAAGTTACACTGTGTGTGTGTGTGTGTGTGTGTGTGTGTGTGTGTTTTCAAAAGAAGGAAAAGAAGATAAGAAAAAGAAAGAAGGAAAGCAGCAAGCATTTGGTTATTGGAGTTGACCATCTTTTTTTGGAGGGAGGGGAAAGGCAGACAGAGAGGGAGAGTGAAGTGAGAGACTCTTTAAGGAAGGTCCCTGGTCATTTCAGGGCTCCACACTGTGCTTGATCTCACTACCCTGAGATCATGACCTGAGCTGAAATCAAGAATCAGATGTTTAACCGACTGAACCACTCAGGTGTTCCTGGAGTTGACTATCTTTTATGTCTTCTCCTTTCCGTATTTGCTTCCTCCAAAGAGAAAATAAAACAAATAAAATCATCTATCAATTCTTTACCACATAGCCCAGACACTGTTCTCAGTGTTATTCATTTATTTCAAAGATTTATTTATTTGTTTGAAAGAGAGAGTAGGGGAGCAGGGAGAGGGGCAGAGGGAGAGTGAGAGAGAGAGAGAGAATCTCAAGCAGACTCCCCACTGAGCATGGAGCCGAAGGCAGAGCTCAGTGTCAGGGCCCTGAGATCATGACCTGAGCTGAAACCCAGATCTGGATGCTCAACAAACTGAGCCACCCAGGCGCCCCTTATTCTGAGTGTTTTATGCAGAGTAACTCAATTAATTCCAATACCCTGTGAGTTTGGTACCATAGTCATCTTTAGTTTACAGAAAGAGAAACTGAGACACAGAAAATTTAAGAAATTTGGCCAGTAGTTGGTTAGCCAGTGTTAAATGGGTTTCAGACCTGGGTCATTTTTCAGGTGCCTGCGTGGCTCAGTTGATTAAGCACTTGCCTTGGGCTCAGAGCCCTGGGGTAGAGTCCCACATTGGGCTCTCTGCTCGGCGGGGAGTCTGCTTCTCCCTCCCCCTGATTGTGCTTTCTCCAGTGTTCTCTCTCAAGAATAAATGAAATATTTGGGGCGCCTCTGCCTTCGGCTCAGGTCATGATCCCAGGGTCCTGGGATCGGGCCTCATGTCCGGCTCTCTACTCAGCAGGAAACCTGCTTCCCTTCCTCTCTCTGCCTGCTTCTCTGCCTACTTGTGATATCTGTCTGTCAAATGAATAAATAAAATCTAAAAAAAAAGAAATAAAATAAAAAGAATAAATGAAATATTTAAAAACAAATAAATAAAAGCCATGTTTTCAGTTGCCACTCAACGTCTGCAAATTTTAATAAGGTGTATTTACTTTTAAATAATTAATTCTTATTGCAATTAATTAATTCCACATGTATAGTTCGCTAGGTGTTAGTCTGTGACTTATAATTAACTGCTCAAGGTAGCCACATTTGCAAACTCTTTAGTAACAAGGCCTGCATTCCTGTGTGCCTGAGTATGAAAAATGATACACATATACACTCGATTCCTAATTTTCAATTTTCTAGAGAAAGGCGGTGGAACGAGTGAAAATGAGAACAGACAACAGCAGCAAAAAAACGCGGGGTAGGATCTAACAGACCTGGGTCTGAATCCCGGCTCTGGCTCTTGAGCAAGTTGCTAAGTTCTGCTTAGTTTCCTCGTCTGTGAGAGTAGGGCACTGATGCGTTTTACCACAATGTCATGGGAAGTCACTGCATTTCTCTACATTGAATACTCGAACATAGTGGGAGAAGCAATTGAGCAGTGTCATGAAAATCTTGGGGTTTGGAGTCAGACAGAGTGGGGTTTCAAACCCATTTCCCTAGGGCGCCTGGTGGCTCAGTGTCTGCCTTCGGCCCAGGTCATGACCCCTGGGTCCTAGGATCGAGTCCCGCATTGGGCTCCCTGCTCGGTGGGAAGCCTGCTTCTCCCTCTCCCACTCCCCTTGCTATGTCTCCCCACACCCATGTCAAATAAATAAAATCTTAAAAAAAAGAGAGAGAGGAAAGAAACCTATGTCCCAGACCTACTCAGTATATAACTTCAGACAAACAAATGTGCGAACCAGATGAGACAATGTTTGGAGCTCACCTGTTACATACTGAAAACTCAAAGAGTGGTAGTTAGGAGATGCTAAGGTTACCTCTGCTCCACCTCCTCTATCTTGTTCCCTTCCCCATCCTTTCATCGTTTGGGGAGAAACTGCCACGCTTGTGTCAATAGAGGTTCCCCCTCATTTAATTTTTATTATAAGATTACTTAAATACAGGAAATTTACTACTTTTAGTGTACATTTCTGTAAGTTTTGATGGTTGCATGCAGTTGTATAACCACTATGATGAGACATAGTATGTTTCTGTTACTCCCTCTCCCCAATTCTTACCGCTCCTTTATGCCAATTCCTACCTCAACCATAGGCTTTGGCAGACACTTGTTTGTTTTCTATCCCTATTATTTTGCCTTTTCCCACATGTTACATAAATGAAATCATATAGCAGGTAGATTTTTTAAAAAAGATTTTATTTATTTATTTGACAGACAGAGATCACAAGTAAGCAGAGAGGCAGGTAGAGAGAGAGGAGGAAGCAGGCTCCCTGCTGAGCAGAGAGCCCAATGTGGGACTCCATCCCAAGACCCTGGGATCATGACCTGAGCCGAAGGCAGAAGCTTTAACCCATTGAGCCACCCAGGCGTCCCTAGCAGGTAGAATTTTGCATCTGGCTTCTTTAACTTAATGTAATGCACTTGGGATTCATCTCCAATAGGGTTTTAATTACTTTTAAAAATATACATTTTCCCCCTCTGTTGCATCATGCTGGTGGTGATAGATGAACTAATTAAGGGTGAGATCTCGAGAGTCCCTCTTACACTCAGAGATTATGCCATTCTTCGGTTCACCGAAGTGCTAGCAAAAACCCAACCCAAACTAAACCCAGTGAAATCAACAGAACACAGGAGTATCAGTTTCAACCAATTTGGAATAAATAGCATTCTGTGACAAGCAAGACTCTGTTATCCCCCTCTTGTTTTTTGTGCAATTAAAAAAGAAGAAAAAAGAAAAAGACTCACTACTCTGAGCTACTCACTACTTTGAGCTACTCATTCATTTTATAGGAATGCTTTTTTAAGTGACTTGGTCGCAGGAATCTGCAGCATCTAATTTGAATTCAGTGTCTTCAGATACCATTTTGAGCCACTTCCATCCTCTGCATTTAGCCGTAATGTGATTTATACTTTCATGCTGACTCCATACATACTAGTTGGCAATAGATTGAAATGAAACCTGCTGAGGAGAATCCGTTGACAGTAGGAACTCAGGAAGATCAACGGGCTTAGGGAAAAGGGATCATGGTCTTTTTCATGTTTCTTCTCATTTTAACTCTTAGAGATTCTAAATCTCCTAGCACTTACCGTTAAGTCTTAAACAAGGAGGTAGGGAAAAAGAGATCTGTCTTTTCATCCTCTAGAATTGAGGTGGGAAATAGGATAGGAAGGTCAGAGATTATTAAAACAGAATAAATATAGCAGAGTTTGGGGGAATTATAGCTATCAAGCTTTTAACTGATTTAGCGTAATGATTCCTCCAAATGACAATTCCAAACCTCAAAAGTATTATTTCAAAGTCTCTAGTTGGCATCTTCATGCTTTGATGCTACAGAAATTGCTAGTTGTTTCACCATAGTTACTCTGATGACAGTGCAGTAGCCCAGTGGTGGGGCCGTTCATTTAACAATAATTCTGAGTGCCTCGTAGGCATTGTGCTAGATATAGAGAATTTAGGGGTAAGCAAATACACCACCTCTCATTGTAAATTATGGAATTTACAAGCTGGTGAGATTTTTGAGAATATCTTGTAAATTCATGATACTTTCCCAATGCCCCAAAGACATCAGGATATCACTGTGTCACATAAGCATCTTCCAAAATATAACTCTCAACTTGACAGGACGAGGCAAATATGGAGGTGGTGTTTGCTTTGAAAAATGAAAAAAGATGATTCCAGGGATTTCAAAGCTTTAATATTGTTGTTTTATTATTTCTGCAATCAATATTTTATTTTATTTTCAGCTTCATTGAGGTAGAATTGACACAATATTGTAAGATATTTAAAGTGTATACTACAATGGTTTGGTATATAGTTGACTCTGAACAACATGGGCATAAGGAGCACTGGTGGAAAGTCGTGTATAACATTTTTCAATATTGTCAGCTTTTAAAAAATTTTTTAATTATTATTGTTATTTTTTAAATGAGACTCCACACCCTACATGGGGATCGAAATCACAATCCTGACAGAAGTCGCATTCTCTATGGACTGAGCCAGCCAGGCATCCCCTGTGTATAACTTTTGACCCCCTAAAAACATAATTATTAGTAGCCTACTATTGATCAGAAGCCTTACCAATAACATAGTCAATTAACACATATTTTGTATGTTGTATGTATTACATACTGTATTCTTATAATACAATATAATAGTATCATAATAGAAGGTCAAACAGAAAATGTTATTAAGAGAATCATAAGAATGGGATAATATACTTTCAGGACTGTACTTAGAAAACCTGTATTTAAACAGACCCATGCAATTCAAACCTATGTTGTTCTAAGGTCAATTGTACATAAGCTTTGTGAAAGGATATCCCCATCAACATATCCATCACCTCACATATTTCACCTTTCTGTGCATGTGGGAACATTTAAGTCCTACTGTCTTGCAAGTTTCAGTGATATAATACAGGATTAGCAGCTATTATCACCATGTTTCACATTAGAACCTCAGAACTTATTTAATAACTCAAAGTTTGTACCTTCTTACCAACCTCTTCCTATTTACCCCATTCCTCCAATATTTGGCAACCACTTTTCTATTTTATGTTTCTATGAATTTTAATATCTTTTTTAGATCTATGTTGCAAATGAAAGAATTTCCTCCTTTTTTAAGCTAAATAATTTTTAATTGTATATATACATAACACTTTTTTTTTCAAGATTTTATTTGTTTGACAGACAGAGATCATAAGGAGGCAGAGAGGCAGGCAGAGAGAGATGGGGAAACAGGCTCCCCACCGAGCAGAGAGCCCTATGTGGGGCTCGATCCCAGGACCCCGAGATCATGACCTGAGCCAGAGGCAGAGGCTTAACCCACTGAGCCACCCAGGCACCCCTACATCACACTTTTTTTAAAATGCATTCATCTACCTATGGACACTTAGATTGCACCCATGTCTTGGCTATTGGTGAATAATGCTGCTAATGAACACTGAGAGTGCAGATGCGTCTTTGATATGATTATTTTATTTTCTTTGATATATACCCAGAAGTGGGATTAATGGATCACATGGTCGTTCTATTTTTAATTTCTTGAGGATCTCTATACTGTTTTCCATAGTGCTATTCCAATTTATATCCCCCACCCCCAACAGTGTCTAAGTGTTCCCTTTTCTCCATATCCTCACCAGAAATTGCTATCTCTTATCTTCTTGATGATAGATATCTTAACAGGTGTGAAGTGATATCTAAATGTGGTTTTGATTTGCATTTTCCTGAATAGTGATGTGGAGCACCTTTTTATGTATCTATGGCCATTCACATGTCTTCTTTGGAAAAATGTCTACATATTCAGGTCCATTGCCCATTTTTAGATGGGTTGTTTGTTTTGTTTTGCTTTTCGCTATTGAATTGTATGACTTCTTTGTATATTTTGAGATATTAACCTATTATTGATCAAGCGGTTTACAAATATTTTCTCCCATTTCATAGGCTGCCTTTTCATTTTGTTGATGGTTTCCCCTTCTGTGATGAATCTTTTTTATTTTGTTTCAAGATTGCTTTGGCTCTTCAGAATCTTTTGTTGTTCTATGTTTTAGATTTTTCTTTTAATTTCTGTGAAAAATTCCAGTGGAATTTTGCATTAAATCTGTAAGTTGCTTTGGGTAGTTTGAACATTTAAAAAACACTAATTTTTCTAATTCATGGGCATGGGATATCTTTCCATTTATTTGTGTCTTCTTCAATTTCTTTTATCAATGTCTGTAGCTTTAAAATTGTCAAAGAAATTCGTACTTATTTCACTATATCTAATTATTTTCTTATTCTGACTCATTCCCAAGAGGATTTGTGGTGACTTATGAAATGTAGAATGTACAACAAAATAAAGACACACACAAATCCCAAATACACAACAACAATGACAATAACAAAACAAAATAAAAGGTGATTTCCCAATTGAACTAAGAGAAAATCAGTGTAAGTAAATTGAAATATTAGAGTAATGTTGGGGTAAAGTAAGATTTAGAAAGTTAGAATAGCAAAAGCATACCAGAAGAACTGTATTCCATAAAGATGTATGGTCACAAATTTAGATTTGTTCTGATTAGTTTAGTAGGGATCAAGATTTGTTCCACAATTCACCACACAAGTACCATAAAAGCAAAAATTGCTGTTCAAAAAAAGTAAAGTTGTTCTTAGTACAGGAGACAGGAGAAATTTCTTCTGTGAGTCTTTTGAGGAAATAATAAAATTGTTGTTAATATAAATAAATATCCGTTTCATTATCAGACTTATCACCTATAGTAATTAAATACAAGAGTTTTGTAAAGAGGACATTTACAGATACCTTCATTTTCCCTTGATCTCTGAAAATGCTAAGTGTTCCCGTATAGCAGAGTAAATAATTCTGCTATATGGGAACTTTCCTGTAGAGTTACTTTCCTGTAAAGATAAGGGATCTGGCTTCTCGGGAGCGCCAAAACATAAACAGAAAACTTCCTAACATCTAGCTTAGCCCCAGAAGCTCTGGCTGTATGAGACAGATCTGAGCAGTGCTCTTTCTGCCAGGCCCCAAAGACAGAGATTGTTGATTATGGTAGGGGACCCAAGCTGCTCTGGGCAGCAAGCTACCGCAGACCTCTTCTACTCAAGGAGCCTACTTTCCATCTGTCTGTTGTTTTTGACATTCTGCTTAGGCTTTCGTTTCTGTGAGACGCCCCCATTCTAATGGTTCTCAAAACCCCTTCTGTGGCTTCTCTTTCATGTCATCTCTCTGGACTTGTAGTTGTTGGTGTGTTGTTCAGCATTAACACCTCCCAAGAGCTGTGAGATATAAGCGCTCCTCCCTTCTGTGCCTAAGTCCGAACTGAAATCATTAACAAACGCTCCCAGCTTCTTGAAGACTCACTACACTTTTTTGCTAGCTCATAAGTTCCCTTAAGACTCACCCAAAACTCAATTTAGATGCTGGAGGGATTTTTTGCATGTAAGCGGCCCCTTTCCTCAAAGATCAGTCAAGACTATCACATCAGACTCTGACCTTCTCTTCTTTGGGACAAGGACCATAGCCATGGTTTTCCTCCCATTTGTTTTGAGGTCTTGTACTCATCAGCTTCTGCCATCACTCCCAATTAATTCAGTTATTTCACATCTAAGAAAGCTCGTCAAGGCTACATCTCAATAAAATCAAAGCTAGCCCACCCCATTGGCTCACCCACGTAAGCCAGGACATACTCAAATTCAACCAATTAGGCAGCCAATAAATATTTCTTGGATGTCATCTGTAGGCCAGGCCAAAAGCGATAAAGTGACTTGGCATCTTCCTTAATAGATTATGTTTAAGTGAAACTTCCGATAGATAAGCAGGTTTGACGCTCCCTGGGACCTCACTAGCTGTAGAATTTCAGAATGGAGTATTCTCCCACTTTCCTTTCCTCTCTGGTTTAGTCAGTTTCACCTGATTGATTGCAGGGGATAGGAGCATATAATGTCTTTTAAAATATTGCTGCAAACATGTCATAGCTTCTTTACAGTAATATTTTTCACCTTACTGTTGGTGAATTTTCCTATCCAACTCCTGCCCTTCTAATGCCCGAGACCTGTTTCCTTTCGGTCTGGGTCACTAAATGAGGATGACAACTCAGTGTCCTTTACAGACAGCAGTGGTTAAGAACATGTGTGCAATGTGGCCAGAATTAGAATCCAGGCACTGGGAATGGCCTTGACAGCTTATTCATCTTTACGGATACTTAGTTTCCTCATGTATAAAATGGATGAAATGAAATGAAATGAAAGCAGTCAGTACATGATCTCCATTATTATTACTTAAGAGTCATCATAGTTTCCTAAAACTAATACGGATCTTAGAAATCGCCTATTTACACATATTTGATGGCATCTTTTGATATAATTTTTTCTCTAATCTGAGTAAAAGGTTTTCAAGTGTGCTGTGCATACAGACCTGACTGCACTAATTGCCTTAAATAGTTCAGGCTGAAGAATATTGGAGATCTAAGTAGGTTAAAAAATTAAGCTTGGATTTGGCACCTATTAAAATAATGTTTCCTGACATAGCTCTAATGAAAATAAAAATAGCTATAAAAGAGTCTTTTACACCAAGCTGATTCATATCCTAGTTAAAAGTGATCGCAGTGTTTATGCCTGTCATTAATCTGGTTTCCATTTCAGACAGAGAATGGCTTGAATAAGAAATATTTTCATCCATGTCTCTTATCACTTGGCTTTGCATAGGACATTACAAGGCTGGACTGGGACTGTGCCAAGGGAGTCCCAGAGACACAACGGGCTGGCATCTAATTTACACTAAGGAGTTTAGGGGAGAATCAGTAGGAGTTCAAGCAGGAGGTACTAGAGACTAAGGGCTTGGTTATAGAATATAATTGAGGTTAAGGAGCCAAGTATCTTAGTCTGCTCATGCTAAACGAAAGCTGGAAGCTGGGAAGTCCAACATCAAGGCACCCACAGATTCTGTGTCTGGTGAGGGTCTGTTTCATGGTTCATAAGACAGCTGTCTTCTCACTGCGTCATCACATAGCAGACTATGTTCACCGTTCATTGAGGGTTTCACCTAATCACACAATCACCTCCCAATGGCCCTACCTCCAAAAACTATCATGTTAGAAATTAGGTTTTTACATGTGAATTTTAGGGGGGTACAAACATCTAGTCTTTAAGAAAGCAGGTAATCTAATAGGTATCCATGAAGTTGGACTATTTCAATCAGATTTTATCTTATTTTTTCTTTTTATCAGAGTTTATTCTTAAAAATGACATATGTCATCTCAAAGCTATTTTTCTTGGGCTCATATAGGCCTGGTGGGTCATGGTTGTGACTGATCTGAAAAGACCACCTACCTCCTGGGAGGGAGGAAATACTTTTAAAAGATATGAGGAAGTGGAGATGCAACATGGGGGCTTAAGTGGGTAGGAGAAGAATCAATGAAACAAGATGGGATTGGGAGGGAGACAAACCATAAGTGACTCTTAATCTCACAAAACAAACTGAGGGTTGCTGGGGGGAGGGGGTTTGGGAGAAGTGGGTGGGATTATGGACATTGGGGAGGGTATGTGCTTTGGTGAGTGCTGTGAAGTGTGTAAACCTGGTGATTCACAGACCTGTACCCCTGGGGATAAAAAAATATTATATGTTTACAAAAAATAAAAAATAAAAGATTTTAAAAAAAAAAGGTACTTCAAATAAATACTTGATTCAGTTGAAGAATCAACTGTCAAAGAAAAACTACTAGAATTATAGAATCAGGAGAAATGTCAGTTTACGTCTCTGTAGCATCCCTCAAAAGAAAAATTCAAACATAGCCAGTGTCCAGAAGGCCATTTTCTTGTTATTCAGTTTATTAAAATATATTTTCCTATAGTGAGTTGAAATGTGCTCCCTGGTTGCTCTGTACATCCAGTGATTCTATTTCTCTCCCTCCCCCCTCCCCCCTCCCTCTTCTCTTCCTTCCTTCCTTCCTTCCTTCCTTCCTTCCTTCCTTCCTTCCTTCCTTTCTCTCTCTCTCTCTCTTTCTTTCTTTTGAGTAGAAGGAGGTAGTTGACTTCCCTGATGCTTAGTAAAGGAATGTGTGATGCTTGGAAACATTCTTCTGTTCAATTCTTGTTTCTCTTTACAGCCTGCCTGGCATCTCCTGAAAGAACTTTGAAGGTCAAGGCAAGAGGAGGACAAACTTTGGGACTGGTGTCCATTTTCTTTCTGCCCCCCTTTTTTTTTTAATGCTGATGAAACACACATAATAAAATTTACTATTCAATGGCTTTTAAGCATACAATCAGTGTTATTGTGTATATTCATGTTATTGTACAACCATTACCACTACCCATCTCCAGAATTCTTTTTATCTTGCAAAATTGAAACTCAGGACCCAGCAAAGCTACCTCCTTATCCCCCACCCCTGGCTTCTGATAACCATCATTCTACTTTCTGTCTCTTTATTTTGACTATTTTAATATCTCATATAAGTGGAATAAGACAACATTTGTCTTTTTGTGACTAAAATAGCACAATGTTAGTTCATTTCACATAATATCCTTAATTTTCATCCATATTATTTGTTTATTTGAGAGAGTGAGTGAGTGAGAAAGAGGGGGGGGGCAGGGTCTGAGGGAGAAGCAGATTCCTCACTGAGTGGGGAGCCTATTGTAGGACTCATCTTGGGAATCTGGGACCATGACATGAGCCAAAAGCAGATGCTTAATTGACCGAAGCATGCAGGCTCCCAATTTTCATCCATGTTAAAGCATGTGAGAACTCCCTTCTTTTTTAGGATGGAATAATTGCCCACTGTATGTATATAGATCACATTTTGCTTTTTGTTTGCTTTCTTTTAAATTTCATACCAGAAAAGGAAGAATCAGAGAATTCAAGGTCCAGATGGAACTTTAAAGGATGATCTTTAATGTAGTTTAAACACACACACACAAAGCATCAGGAGAATGAGATTGATAGAACCACAATGACATCCCTGTGCACATTCACTAGATTTACAAATCTAATGGCAAGTGTAATGGCAAATTTAAATAGGCTGACCTCGGGGTACCTGGGTGGGTCAGAGGGTTAAACCTTTGCCTTCCACTCGGGTCATGGTCTCAGGGTCCTGGGACTAAGCCCCGCAGCAGGCTCTCTGCTCAGCGGGGAGGCTGCTTCCCCCTCTCTCTCTGCCTACCTCTCTGCCTACTTGTGCTCTCTCTCTGTCAAATACATAAATAAAAAATCTTTAAGGAAAAAAAAAAGGCTGACATCACCAAGTGATGTCAAAGATGTAGCTCAGTTGAAACACTGATATGTGGCTGGTAAGGATGTAATTAGCAAAATCCACTTGGAAGGGGCACCTGGGTGGCTTAGTGGGTTATGACTCTGCCTTCGGCTCAGGTCATGATCCCAGGGTCCTGGGATTGAGTCCCGCATTGGGCTCTCTCCTCGGTGGGGAGCCTGTTTCCCCCACCCCCGCCCCTGCCTACTTGTGACCCTTCTCTCTCAAATGAATAAATAAAATCTTAAAAAAAAAAAATCCACTTGGAAAACTGTTTAACAGACTCTCCTAAAGCTGAACATAAAACTATGGCTCACCAATTCTGTTCCTAGATATAAGTGTAACAAATCAATATATGTGTGCACTAAGAACATTTATGAGTCTGTTCCCAGAAGTACTATTCATAATGGCCCAAACTGGAAACTACCACAGCGCCCAACAATGGAATAGATGAATAAATTATTGGAATGTTTGTAAACTGATAATTTATAGCAATGAAAAGAAACAAACTGCTGCTTTGTGCAATAGCGCGAATGAATCATAATAAGTCTCAAACATAATGTGGACGGAAAGAAGCCAGGTAGAAAAGAATACATGTTGCATAATTCTGTGTAAGTGAAGGGCAAAAACTAGTGAAACTGATTTATAGGACTGGAAGCCAGGATACTGGTTAACTTTCAGGAGCTGGGCAATACTCAGGAGGGGAGAATGAGGAGGGCTTTTGAGGTTTTGGTAATATTGTATTTGATTTGGATGTTGCTATGAGGGTACATGTAAATTTGGAAAATTAATTCAACTGTATACTTACATATGTACACTTTTTTGATGGTATATTTCTTAGGATAACAACATATGCTTTAAATATGATGGCCAGGGATTTTAAATACTATGCATGATATACATAAGTATTCATGGAACATGTGTAATTATGCACATATTATGTGAGTGGTAGGGTTTTTGAATGTTTGAATGTGACACTGTTTTTATAATGTTATTTGTGCAATAGGAAATTAAAACCAAATAGAGACTATTTATTACACTTATTTGCCTCCCAGTGGATCCGAAGTTCTGAAGGAGATAACTTAGACAGTAGAATGGAAAGGGAACAAGCTAGCCGTGGGTGATAACTAGAACAAAAATCATGGAAAACATAATAACACTCATTTATAATACAAAAATATATCCATACTTACTTAATGAGCTATTAAAAAGAAACCTTTTCTTATCCAAGAATCATAGGGTTTGAATTATGGAAAGAATCTTAGAGTTTACTGAATCCACCCCCTTCATTTTGTAGACACAAACAGAGTTACAGCATCACACAGTTTGATGATGGCAGGAGCAGGGCAGGATAGGGAATCAAATTTCCTGATTCTTACTCCAGTGCTCTTCTTTTGAATCAGCTACTGGTTGCCTCTGGATGTCTTCAAAGCTGTGGCAGAGGCTAGGGACAAGTGCCAAAAAATGACACTATGCAGAGAGTTTGAGAAAGTTACCAATTACTAGACTCCATTGAAATCACGCAGTTTTGCAAAGTGATTTTGCAATTTCTTCTTCCATGAGTTAGAGTCTCTCCTTGACCCCTTAAACCGGCTTTAACCATGTGACTTGCTTTGACCAATAGGATGAGGCAGAAACCATACTGTGTCAGTCCTGAGCTTCCGCCTCCTGAAATTGTGAGCAAATTAGCCTTTGACTCTCGGAAGCCTGCTGGCACTAGGTCAACCAGCTCCAGCTTCTTGGGAGATGAAAGACCATGTGGAGCAGAGCCGAGTTGTTCCAGACCCTCGAAGATTCAGCAGCTGACCATGGATACCATAGCCCAGCCTAGACCAGAACTTTAGACCAGCTGTTGACCCACAGAACTGGGAGTGAAATAAATATGTCTTAAGCCACCAAGTTTTAGGATGGCTTATGGCATGTCCGAAGTGAATGGACATATCACATCAACTGGCTGTTTTAAGCTTTGTGTCATTTATCAGTGGCATTGCAAATTGGTGTCCTCTTCTTCCCATTTTAAATGAGAAAACCTCTTGGAATGAAGGAAATGTCAGAGGCAAAGGAGATTTGGCATTTATAGCCTCTTTTTCAATAAGGGCTGGATACTTGCTCCCTTCCCCGGTAAGACCTAATGGGGATATTTGACATTACATAGCACTCTGATGTCAAATCTTTTTTGTTCTCCTCACTCAAGACAAACAGATCCCAATATGCTACCTTACCCACCACTTTCTCTTTCTCCTTTTTCACCCCTCAGGGTGAGATGGATCATCCCCTTCAGAATCCTTCTTATTAGGGTTGCTAGTCATTGTAAAAAAGTATCACTTGTGACCGACTCAAGCTGTGGTTAGAAGTTCAATGCTTTATCCTCAGAAGCACTTGCTGGTTTGGCAAATGGCCTGCAGAGAAGTTCTCTGTTCTCGTGGACAAGCGATTGAGCCAAGGTATATTTCTTTCAAGAGGAGTAACTATTCATTCTGACCTTTTCCTGCTATTCTGCCCACTCCTAGAGCACTGTGTGTGCTCTGATGGGGACCGTGGCCCTAAGCCAGAGGGAGGGAAGTCTCACCATATTGTTGTCAGAGTAGATAAGCAGTGGGGCACATGAAAGGGAAGTGCTCCAGGATTTGTGGGCTGCTTACGCTCAAAGACGCTCTCTTCTGATCCAGCTAACGGGGACGAATGGAAGCATAAAACCCACGCTCATTAGTGACTCTCGGGCTCCCAGCATCCTGGTGGGAGGGCGGCTGAGCAACCAGCCAACTTAGTGCTTTGTACTTTCTCCTTTAAAGCACACTTAACATGCACACACACACATATACACACGACACTTCAAAGGTGTGACAGCTTTTAGGAATAGGGCTGCTGCTGTACAAGGTTAATGAAAAATGGTTACCAGTGGCTTTGGTTCCCATAACATTTTTTCCCCCATCTTCAGAGCTTCTTGCTTTTATTTCCACTCCACAGAAATACGGAACACATAATGTGTGCAAGGCAAAGTGCTGATTACTACCACGAGGGAACAGAGGGGGACAATAAAGAGGCTGTAAGGTGGTAAGCATCTATGAAACAGTAGAGCAGTATGTCTGAGCAAAGTACTAAATTGTAAAATTGTTTTTCAAGGGGGAAATATCAGGGTAAATTAGAATGTTTCTTTGCACGGGAAATCCTTAACTCTGTTGGTATGTAGACTCTCCATTCGCTTCCTGATTATAATGGTTTTTCTCTATACTTGTTGCCTGGAAACCTCATTTCTGCCAATTAACTCTGACACCAATAGATTGATCCAACAGGGTGGGAGCTCTCTGGAGCCAGGGCGCTATTGGACTAGATGATGTCCGGAATGAGGAGGAGTGACTAGAACCAGAGGGTGGAAGCAGACCCCACCTGAGAGGCCCTGGGGAAGAAGGAGACTTAGAGAAGCAGAGTTGCTCATCTGACAGATGCTCTGGAGAGAAGAACTGACACTTTCTTTAAAATTTGTTTGGCTTTTTCCTTTCTGCCTCTCACTCAAGTTACTTGCTTCTCTTTCCTGCTAAGAATGTCATCATTGGGTTCTTATTTCTCATTTGACAAGTTACTTCAGAATCCTCCTGGTGAAAGCTCTAAGACTGGGGCACCTGGGTAGCTCAGTGGTTTAAGCCTCTGCCTTCGGCTCAGGTCATGATCTCAGGGTCCTGGGATTGAGCCCCACATCGGGCTCACTGATCAGTGGGGAGCCTGCTTCAGCCCCACCTCTGTCTGCCTCTCTTTCTACTTGTGATTTCTGTCTGTCAAATAAATAAATAAGATCTTAAAAAAAAAAAAAAAAAAAAAGCTCTGGTACTACCTCAGCCCCAGGTAGATCAAGATGAATTAGAAAAACAGAAGAAAAACACGACACAGATTTTAACATCTCATTTTTCCCACCCTGCCTTGTCCCTCCCCCACCAAGAAAAGGCTAAATTCCTATTTGTGGTGATCCACTAAAGTTGATTAGAAAGACAATGGGTGGGCAGGCCAGTGGATGCATCTTCTGAGAGGAAAGGCAGGAAGGTTGAAGGAGTCTTGAAAGCTCTGGTAATGTTCCCCTGAACCAAGAAGGAAATAAGGTATGAGACTCACTGGGCCCCTACTCCTACACTGTGTTCCAGGGAGTGGGGAGAATCTCCGAGGGGAAGAGCCAGCATGACCATGTTTGCAGTAGCTTCCAGAATTAGTGAAGTCTCCATGCCACAGCTTGGCCCAACAGTGCTAGGGCGACATGTCTTCTTTGACCCTTCCTAGGAGGGCCGTGTATAGTGTAGCTTTTAAACTAGTTACCTAGTGTGTAGGTGAATGATGCTCTCTGAAGTTGTTTACCATAGCACCCCTATTAGGGACTACCTGGATAATAGGCAATCAGTGAAAACCAGTCCCATGAACTATTGCTTCAGGCTACCTCAGACCCTGACATTTCCTTAGGATTCCTGGGTGCTCATGGTGGGTATGAGCACTAGAGAGAATCAATTTCTCTACCACCCAGCAGGATGGGTGCTCAAAGGAGGCAAAATTTGTTGTATCAAAGCCAAATAATGTAATATTATTTCACCTTCCTTTTTAATTTTTCAATAGAAGAAAATTCAGAGCTACCACATAGGATTTCCTTAATGGGAATTCCAAATGCTGCTTTCATTCACATTTTGGCGGCTGATTCAGAGCAGGTGCCCATTGGCTAATGACTAACTCAGAGTCATGACAATCCTTTTTCATCACAACAACAACAAAAAGACACAAACTGGGGTGCCTGGGTGGCCCAGTCAGTTAATCTTCTGACTCTTGATTTTTAGCTCAGGTGTCCTGGGATCCAGCCCTGTGTGGGGCTCCGCACTTAGGCAGAAATCTGGCCGTCCCTCTTTCCCTGCTCCCCCCACCCTGCTGGTAATTTCTCTCTCTAAAACAAATAAATAAAATCTTTTTTTTTTAAAGAAACAAACCATTTGGAGGAAATAGGGTCTAAGGAATGCAAAAACATGGATGAAAATGAAACAGTCTGGCTTTCAGAACGGGGTCCACAATTTCTCCTAGGATAACATTGTTGATGTTGCTATAGCTCACAACTTTGAGATATTCTTTCCTCAAAAAATTAGACATCAAAAGCCTAGTTGGAGCTGAGAGTATGAAGAACATGTTTGCCAAGGGCACCATAACTCAGGGTGGGTGTTAAGTAATTACCATCTTTGCAGCAGGAGGAATGGTTACGAGGAGGCAGATTTACTGTATAATTTGGATTCTAACTTCCTTTTGTTGTTAATCCACATGCCATCTGTTTAACAACTTTCTCCATTTATTTCTGATTAGTTCACCTTCCTAAACACAGAGGGGCAGCACAGATGATGTACATTCATCTTTTTGACTTTGTTAAGCACTCAGGCTAGTGATTACAGGATGCCGGACTGGGTCTCTGCCACTCCCAAGCTAGCTGTGCCACTGTAATCGTCCAGGTTAGCCTGAAATGCACACTTCCTCCTGACTACCCATGGGAGGAAAGAGATTTCTGCAAGCAGATGTCCCTGCCCTAGAGGCTGACCGACAAGCCGACAATGAAAACCATTACGCGTGATCCCTGTGTTCTGATGGGACACAAAAAAGCAGAGGAGGGTGGCGGGGTGGAGGGTGGGGTTACTGAACTGAGCCAGAGCTGGGTCTAGCCGATTCTTCTATGACCAGCTTTCTCAAGATTGGTACTATTGCCATGTTGAGTGATATCATTCTTTGACTGGGAACCTGCTCTGGGTATTGCAGAATGTTTAACAGCATCCTTGACCTCTACTCCCTAGATGTCTGTAAGCAGCCCCTTGACCTAGTTATTTTTACAAAAATGTTTCCAGACGTTTCCTGGGGACAAAATCACCCCCACTTGAGGATCACTGTTCTGTGGCAAGTCTTCCCATCCCGATATCACTTGCAAACTATGCTGTAAGCCCCAGTAAAGCCCAGGTCAAATTCACAAATAATTCCATTTTAATAAATTTCTTACAAGCCTAATGTATTATTAGTCCCTCTAAAAATGTTGCTGGTAGTTGCAGACTGAGGTATTTTTTGAATGGGACAACAGTGGTGCTTTAACAGCTATGGGAGTGAGTGCCTATTGAAATGCCTTTTCTCTGATCCAGCCTGTGGTGGTTGTCAGAGATGGACCAGCCATGGTGGTGATGCATCCAAGGAAATGCAGGGATTTGCTTGCTCTCTCTCATTCTGAGGGTTCCTCAGGATCTGGCCAAACCTGTCATTCACCTTGGTTTCTCATGAATCTGTCACCTGAGTAGCAGCAGAAGTAAGAAAGCCTGAGGTAAATCTGCTGTTCCATAGCCCAAACAACTCTTGGTTCGGTGGAGTCAACTAGACTGGAAAACTTTTTTGCTCTTTCATCTACTTTTGTCCCAATGGGTAGAAGGACACCACATCTCATGGGATGAATGTATTTTGCTGATTGTTTCAACTGAGGACATCACACCAAGAATACTTAGTGACTGGCCTTCTAGGAGCTAGTCTCGATTGGCGATGTTAGAAAAACTGGAATCAAGTGTCTCTCCATTTCTTAATTTTTTTTAAAATTTTCCTTTGTATTTATTCTGCTTTCTCCACTGTCAACACCCATCCAAAGAATGAGCAAATTCAGTCTCGTTGGAATATCCCAGACTGCTAGCAATGACTGTCTTTGGCACCCATAAATAAGATTAAAAAGAAAGCTGAGAGAAGAAAGGGAGACTTATACCAAATGATGGTTGGGATGATGCCCTTTCCTGAAGACTAAATTAAATACAAAAACTAAATAAAAATGTTTCTTAGAGAAACAGTTGGACTGTTGTTCTGTCTTTGACCTTGACTCCCCCTGGAGCTATCACTCTCTCCATGCTCCATCTCTAAGGTTCTGTGGAACCAGGCTTGGATCAGTGGTTCCCAGGCTCCACTGAGCATTTATTCACCTAGGGAGCATGGAAGAAATCATTTGGCTCACTCTCACAAGTTCTAACACCGTTTTGGGTGTGGGATCTGTGAATATGTATTTTTCAGAATCTTCTCAGGGTCTTCTGACACGCGGCCACTCTGGGGTCATCTGGAATAGGTAGTGACGATGACCGGGATGAAGTCTTCCCTGTATGGGACTCTTTCTATGCTCCAGGAGTGTGTTAAATACTGTCTGCACATTAGCTCATGTCATCCTAGTTACAACGCCCATGACTTAGTTATGGCTTCCATCGGAGAGGGAGAAACTGAGGAAGGAGTTGGATGAGCATCCCAAAACAGGGCTGCATCTAAACCTGGCGTTTTTAACCATTCCCCAAGTTTCCCTCCCTACCCTGTTTTGAACTGAGAGCTGGAGCGGGGAGGGGGTGGGTATGGCAGGGAAGGAAAAAGATAAATGAAGATACATTTAAGACATGAAGACCGAGAGCGTCTGTGAATTCTGAATAACTCCAAGTCCAGGCTCACTTCTCAGAGTTGAGGCACAGGGAGGCTGGCAGGAGCGTTGGGGTGTAAGCTTGATTGTTGCTCCGTCTCACACAGGGAGCCTGGCAGCTCCATGAACAGGGCACGGATGCTACCAGAACTGCCGGGGCAGAGTGGGGGGAAACGGGTTCATAAAAATGATATTTTTACTGAGCACCAGAAAGAACATTTTCGTCTTTAAATATGCAGAGACACTACAGCAAGTATCACAAATTCATTCTGGTGATGCAACCAACAACACTTAATTATCAGCTCCACAAGCAAATTAGGTGAGAAAATTACTTGTCTTTTTATATTTATTTTATTTCTAAAAGAATTCAAAGAAGATAACGATTTAACTACCACAGCATATTATACACAGATTGCTTCTCTCTTTCATCCCCCCTTCCCCTTCCCCCCTCTTTTTTTTTTTTTTAAAGTCACAGAGGCACTTTGCTATTTGCCTGGACCTCCTGGGAGAGTTGTTTGGATGCCATTTCTTGAGGAATCCATTAGGTGTGTTGCTAAGCTGAGGCAGAGGCCATCTGTGGGAGGGTAAATTAATAGCACAATCCCGAGTGTATCTACATGAATGTATCTATACAACGTCTGCCCATTGGAGGCTACTTTCCTCAGAAGACTTTGAGCTGCCCCACTCACACTGTTTGCCAGAGGGGGGCTTTTGGGTGCTATTTGTGCATGTCACTAAGGTCAACTTACCATCTCCTCGTTCTTACTCCATACTTTCTCTGACCAATGGGACATCCTTTGAGGGTCGAAGAGGATCCCATGGTCTTAGGGAGCCCGAAGAATTAACTCACTTTCAGTGACAGTCCACAGCTCTGCATTAAAGCCATATCCTTCTTCATTTTCTCACACATCACTTGTCTCTCTTCCAAAGGGAGCATTCTGAGATGCTTCTGGAAGGTTAGCTAGGGTCTCCTCAATATTCTCTGAAAGCGATGAAGTTTCAGCTATTTTACTAAATATGCTGGGAACAGTTAATGAGCTTGATTTCTTCTTCTGTTTTTCTGTTATAAACCTCCATGTTCTCTAGTTCACTCAGTGTGTGGCCACGGAGAGATGTAAGGGAGTTGGCTCCAGGCCTTTGGGTCCTTTCAAGACAGGAGCCAGTGTTCCCTGTAAGTCATTGCTGGCCCTATCTGCAGTTATGCCGTCAGAAATTACGGTTCTCCAGCTGCAAAAATGAGAAGAACTAGGGATTCTAGAGTTTGTCTTTTCCAGTGTTTCTAGAATGAGGCAGGCAACATAAGCAAGTGCTTTGAGCCAGGAGGGGATTGTGTGAACTGGAGGGCACATGCCCCATCTATAGAGGAAGCTGACCTTCACTCTGTTAGATGGTTATGTGGAAACATGGACCCAGGTTAAAAAATTATTTTGTGGACCAATCAAAATGTGTCTGTAGGCCAGATATGGTCCGAGGCCCACCATTTTGCAACCTTCTGTTTTGGTTCAATTCCATCCTTCTGAGGGATGGTTCTCCCAAAAGGTACAAGATACTCAACTAGCCAAGAATAAGAACCAAGATCTGGTGTCCAAACTATGGGTCAAACATTCTTTCTTTTTTATTTTACCCTTAATTCTCTTCATTTTTGCCAATTCAAAGATTTGTTTCTACCAGTGGTAACTGGATACTTTCCCTGGCAAAGAACTGTGCTAAATGTTTGAAACTATCAGAGAGTTAAACAAAACAACCACTCTTCCCCCAAAAGATTGGTACTTCTCTTGAAAAAGGAGAATTAAGATTAATAGTGTCTCCTTGGGGTGCCTGGGTGGCTCAGTTGCTTAAGCTTCAGCTCTTGGGTTCACCTCAGGTCATGGTCTCAGGGTTATGAGATCGAGCCTTGCTTGGGGCTCTGTGCTCAGCACAGAGTCTGCTTGAGATTCTCTCTCCCTCTCCCTTTGGCCTCTCCTCCCCATCTCTAAAATAAATAAATAAACCTTGAAAAAATATAATATTTCCTCTGTGCCAGGCATTTTATACTCAACATTTCAAGGAATCTTCAAAAACTGTTATGAGGTCAACGTTGTTCACAATCCTCTTCCAGCTGACATACTATAGATCAGAGAGATTAAGTAATCTGCCAAAGTCACACAGCTAGAAAGAAACAAAGCTGAGAGTTAAACCCTGGTTTGACTCTGGTTTCTGTGCTTTTCATTCCTTTTTTTTTTTTTTTTTTCCTTATTGAAAATTGTGAGTGTTCAATATTGAAACATGGAATCATACAGAAATGGCATTACTTAATACTATTAATAGGTTCCCATGTTTTTTCTACCAGACTGTGCAATTATCAAGGAACCCAAACCCAACATTTAGTCATGCGTGCAAAAAGAATGATAATCACTGTGTGGGACATAGAATGTAGAGAATATGCAGAGTTGCTGGAACCACATGGAGGCACTAGAGTGAGGATAAGCTTGGTTAAGGAAAGCTATACAGAAGAGGTGAGCGCCGAGTTGGGCCTGAATGTGTACAGCTGCCCGGGACTGGTGCTGGGTTAGGTATTCTCAGCTGCTGAACAAATCAGACAAAGGAAATCTGTTCCACCTACTCTCTAAATATAGCTCATGCTGACTCAGAAACTAAGGATGGTGGTGGTGAAAGTGGTAGAAAATCATACAGCGAGAGGTGCTCCCCCACGTTGTCCTGTTCCCCCAGGAGTGGGGATGAAAGCCCACCAGGATTCCATGACTTTCCGGGGATCTCAGGGGCCAGACATCCCAGCTTTGAGCACACCACACTTCCTGGGCAGCCCCTAACTCCTTGCTGCCTGGTCCCAGCTCTCTCACAATAATTCAAGGCTCAAATTTCCGTCTGGAATTTACTTCATTCCTCTATAAGCATCACACATTTGACATTTATCATAACAGGTCTGGGCTATTCGTCTGACAATTAAGCATCCTCTGGGGCTGTGCTGAAGGGGTGGTATTTATGTTTGTGCTTTTATTTTTTTCTTGTTAGTAACCCTTCCTTTGCCTCAGTGTTCTAAAATGTATCAGTAAAATGTCCGCTTTCCTCTAAACCTGTGTGGGCTCTGTGAAAGATTGGCTCGTGGAGGAGGACCTATTTATTTTATTTTCAGTAAGGCTACATGTGTTTCAATATCATTTCTTCAGTCTTTCCTGAGTTAGACTCTTGAAATATAGCTGTTAGGATCTTCATTCTCTCTCTCTCTCTCTGGCTTACATTTGCAATATAGATATCTTTTCTTTTCTTTTCCTTTCTCTTCTCTTTTATTCTCTTTTCTTCCTTCTTCCCTTCCTCCCTCCCCCTTCCTTCCTTCCTTCCTTCAGGAAGCATAGTGTCTTTAGTTAATAGCCCCTGATTCTACAGTTTCTACTTATGATGATTGGACAGATGGGTAACATATCCAAGGACAAGCATTGATGAATAATTCCCTAACAAATTGCTGGCGAGGGGAATCAGTGCCTCCATCTTACATGTGTTACATAAGACTTTTTAAAGAATTTGAGGTGAGTATATTTCTTTATACCAATCATGCAGAAAACCAGGTTAAATGAAGACGTGAATGATAATCATTGAAGATTTGTGGAAAAGCCCATGGAAGTACATGAGAGTTTTCATTTTGATGAAAGTTGTTTTAAATTTTGTAATAGGGATCCACAATTGGTTAAGTGATGGTTTAACGAGGAAGTTATATTTTCAATAGGGAAGACATAATGCATTAAAAAAAATATTTATTTTAGGTGGGGAGGGGAAGGGGTGAGAGAATCTTCAAGCCAACTCCCCACTGAGTGTGGAGTCCTTCATGCGGTTCTATCCCAGATCTCTGAGATCAGGACTTGAGCTGAAATCAAGAGTCAGCAACTCAACCGACCAAGCCAACCAGGTGCCCCCATATAATGCATTTTTAATCTGGCTTCCCACGCCTAAGGGAAGCACAAGTGTCTTAAGGAACTGGAATTGCCTGTGTTTTCCATCTCCTTGTGGGAACTACCCACTTAAATACACGGTTCTAAGAAGGAATAAACAACCTCTAGAGACCAGTCTTGGAAAGGGACCTAAGTAATGGCAAGTCTCAGATCCACCTTCCTTTGTGATGCCATTTTTTGGTATATTAAAATTAAGGCAATGCTATCCAGACTTCAGCAGGAAGCAAGCAGCAGGAAGCTGGAATCTTCCTTGGTTTTGTTTGCTGCTGTATCTATCTCAGATGCCTAGACCAGTGCCTGGAACACAGCGGGTTCTCACAGATGCATGGTGCTTCAAGGAAGGAATGCTCAGTGGCCAAGAGCAAGGAAAAACTGATTATTTCTGCAATTTAAAGCCCCCCTGCCAAGTTTCTTCATCTGCTTTTCCTAAAAAAGTTCTCCCTTTAGTGGTACATAAATAATATATATTCTAAAAAATGTTAATCTTGGTCAGTGTTGCCCATTTTTTAGTCTGTTTCTCTGAGGTTAAGGACGTGATTTGTTCAGCTTATATTATAAAATGGTCACCACAGCATAAAGTGATAGAGATGCATAATAAATTCCACTTAGTGATGAAATAATAAAACTAAAATTAAATCCTGACTAAAATGACAAAATTAAGTCCTGATTTAAAAAAAAAAAAAGAAAAGAAAAAGAAAAAAGGAAAACCCCAGGGCTGCCTACCAGTAGCAATTTTAACTCACTGGCTTATTATCATCAGTTGTGAGATAGTTTCCATGTCATTTATTGCCGAAAATAACTATAGCAGAAATTTACTCATTTTTACTGTGCACATACATAGTGCTAAGCATGAATTGTGTACACGATTTTATTCACATCTCACAGCAGCCATTTAGAGGTTGAAGAAATGCAGACTCTCAGAGGTTGCTTGCTCAGTGTGGTCTGACTGGAAGGGATTGCCTTGGGGATTCGGGCTCAGCCAATCTGGCTCCAAAACCCAATTCTAAATAGTGAAGCTACACTGATTTCCATACTGCTCAGAGTGTTTTAGATAGGGGTGCCTGGGTGGCTCAGTCGGTTAAGTGTCTGCCTTTGGCTCAGGTCCTGATCCTGAGGTCCTGGGATGGAGGCCCATGTGGGGCTCCCTGCTCAGAGGGGAGCCTGCTTCTCTCTCTGCCTTAGCCTTCCCACTGCTCATGGGCTCCTGCTCTCTCTCTCAAATAAATAAAATCTTAAAAACAAAAAGTCATTAAAATACAGAAGTCTGTAAATAAAACTTTTATGAATGAGAGCAGAGTCAGGGTGTTTCCTAGGTTCTTGTCTCTTTCAGTCACATTCATTTTTATTTGCCTCCTTGAGTGGAAGACAAAAGCCGGAAAGACCCCTCGAGTGTGGGAGCTGAGTCCCTCTTCTGTGTGTCCATAATTAGCAAGTGCTATTGATATACTCTTAAACGTTGTAGCGATTTAAATTTTCGTTGTGTTGCACTGACCTTCCAAGAATGGGAAATGTATCCTGAATGATCTGAGATCATTTATTCCCTCTAAAAATCCGTTTCATCAAAAGAAACATAAATAGCAATGCCCAGAGTCTTAAATAAAACATGTTTCCTGAATTCTCCAGAAGAGGTAAGAAAGTGAGAAGTATGCCCTGCAACTCATTGCAAAATAACAAATCTCTAGAGATGTTTCTCTCTTTGAAGATGCCCCAGTCTCTGGGGGAGCTCCTTCCATCCCTGTCCTTCTCTCCCTCAAAATCCTGCCTGGATCTTCCAGACCTTTCTCCTTGGAAATAGCTCCTGGTCTTTATTCATGGAAACCAGTCTTCCCCTTTCCCCAACAGCCTCCGTTCTGTGGCTCCATACCCTCTTCCATGGTTCTGGGGCGAACGTGGACTTCTTACAAGGTCGTGCCCAGGAAGAGGCTGTGCATGGTTATACTCAAAAACATTTTAAATTATGAGGGTATTCCCCCTGCCCCAGGAGAAATCTTCATTTCTCCAAGGGATTGTGAGAATTGTGTCACAAATATCCTGGGGTTAAGTTTGCCAATGATGTATACCTAGATCATGCAATTTTTTAAAAATTACCAAAAAACAAACAGACTAATATTTGGAGCCATTCTGGCAAAATGTAGCTGATCTATCTACAATGCCTCTCGGGGGGACTGGGTGGCTCCGTTGGTTGAGCGTCTGACTCTTGGTTCCAGCTCAGGTCATGATCTTGCGGTTGTGGGGATCGAGCGCTGCATGGGACTCTGTGCCCCATAGACTCGGCTTCAGAGTCTCTGTCCCTCTCCCTCTTGATCAATTTCTCTCAAATAAAATCTAAAACAAACAAACAAATCACCATCCACTGTATTTCAGTGTTAAGATGAAAATGTCCTAGTCCAATGTGGACATACTTCTGAGCCTCAACACTCAGAGTTTATCTTTCCTGCATGCCGTCCATAAATGCTCCATTAAAGACCACAGCTAGCTCATCCGCATGTACGGATAAGCAGCGTGTCCATTAACAAGTTGATAAACTTTGGTACGGGGTTGATATTTATTCTACTTGATGAGCCCTTGGAATCCAAATCCACAAATAATCTCACCACTGGTTCCAGAGGGCACCGGTGCAGCCTTGTGGGCCTGGCTGGGGATGTCTGCAATCCTGGATTGCCTGAAGGGCTGCGAGAGCGAGTCAAGCATGTGGCCTATGTGCCATGTGTCAAGGATGATACGTCAACCCATTACCCATGAAAACCATTCAGGGTATGTTAGCAAATAGGGGTCTGATAGGAATGGGTGCCCAAGTGCTTTGTGGAGTGGGGCCACTTGATATTGCCTCCTAAGAAGGACAACTCTGGACAAGCCAGCATTAACTACATTGTGTATTCACTTCTAAGTTCAAGGATATGATTCCCATGGATGTAATCCAAGGATATGATTAAGTGGATATAACCAAGGAATTGATTCCTTCTATTCAGTGATTTCAAGGGCTTATGACTTTAATAGGTATTTGTTCAAATATTAATGTGTTAAATATACTTTATTTCAGGATGCTTTGTGAGTGCATATTTTAGTGAGTAGAATTAAATGTACATACTCTCTCCTGCCCCCCATAGTCACACAAGTTACCCAAATGTCCAGATAGATTTTACAGGTCAATTGTGTCATATTTATTAGACTAAAGTTACAATGTCTTTATTTAATATGTGATACAATATCTGTTTATTTAATACATGATATTTGAATGCATATATATGAATAAATGAATGAGTGTAATTGCAGAAAGAGGCCTGATTTCCCAATGCCTTTCAAACTACTATTACATGCTATTTGGTTGCTTTTTCAGGGGAAGAGATTGGATTGAGGTCCTCTTTACCTCATCATTTGAGCTATTGTGAAGGGTTTAAGATGACAATATCTAATTCATGGATGAGCTAAGAATTCTACTCACACAAGTATCCAACAATGAACTCATATCTCCATTTAGATATCTCAAAGCAACTCCAAACCAACATGTCCCAATCAAATCCATAGTTTCCCAAATTTGGTACTTAGAATTTCCCATCCTAGGGAACTCTAATACCATTCATCCAATTGGATAACCACAGGACGGGGAGTCATTTAAAAAAAAAAAATTATTTTAAATAAACTCCATGTCACTGGTGGAGCTTGAACTCACAACCCAGAGATCAAATTTGCATGCTCTACTGACTGAGCCAGCCAGGCTCCCCAGGGAGTCATTCTTAATACTCTGTTTTCCTCTACTCTCAATCTCTCCTCTAATCTCAATCATCACCAAAGACTGCTGATTTTACAATCTAAATAATTCTTCAGTCCAGACCCTTATCATCACTAACATGTCTTCCCCAGCCCATCATCTCCTTAGCAGTTCTTTCTCTTGCACAAGTGAAAGGGCAACTGATGGCCTCTTGCAAATCTCCAGAACCTTTCCTCTCATAGACTGCCCATTTATACCCTTTCTATGGCCTCCTGGCCCTCCTCTCAGTCCCGACAATGCATTATGCACCACATTCCTTTGTGTTCTAGCTCTCTCCACATGCTGACCTTTCCCTACCTACCTCCAGTACTTCCAGTACAGTCATCAGCTTTCAGCCAGGATATCACTGCTTCTGGGAAGTCTCCTTGGTCATCTTAGGTTTGATCAGTCTTGTCAAATACATGTTTTTAGTATCCTATGATTTTTCCCTAATAAAATTACAACATTCTTACTCAGATACTCAATCATGATTATTTGATTAAAGCCTGTCCCACTTTCTGACTTGATCATAATTTTCATGAAGCCCAATCTTTTTTACTTACCCTTCTATCTCCAGTAATAGCACAGAACCTAGAATGAAGTAAGTGCCTAGTACATTTTAGTAATCATATGGATTAATAAAGAACCACGGGGACCAGACATTATATAAAATTCTGTTAAGGAGTTGGACAGAGAGAAGGACCAGTTAGTGACAGCTTTAGAATCTCGCTATCTTGGAAAAGTGGTCTCTAGACTAGATAACTTCCTGAGATAGCAGACTTGGTATCTCCTGAATTCTTTAGATATAATCGTTACATGTTGCATTATGAGGCAGCTAGGCTAGCAGCTGCCTTCACACATACTCCCCTTCTGTTGGCCAAGTAGGGTCTTTGACTTTTCCGTCACAGGAGAAAGGTTTCAACAGCCAGATGGCAAATCCCTCTGGGTATATCCTGGGACAAAGGCAGCCAAGTCCAGGTTTGGGATGCCAATAGCACAAACATGAGGCATTTCCTTCACAACATACTATGCGTTGAACTTTGCAAGGGATGAGTCATCTCCTCTAAACTATCACTCATTGTGGGAATGCTTTCTGAAATATCTCTCAGGATGACCCGTGTCCTGTGCAATGCTTACAGAAGAACTAAAATTTTTACACGGAAATAGCCTCCTTTTGGTAGGAAGACTTATAACATAATTTTAATTCCTCTTGTTCAAATGACAGCTCTTCGACATTTTCCTCCGCTCTCTCTTTCTTTTTTCCCCATTGTTATTTATTTATTTATTTTTCAATCTCTCAGCTAACATTGGATTGGGCTACTTTGAGAATTTTTTTTCTATTCCTAGTAACATACAGAGATTGCAAATTCTTACATCCTAAATCCAAAACCCGGCTTCACAAATCCCTAACCAGGACCAAAATCTACCTGGCAGTCAGCGTTCACCCGGTTCAGTAAATCCTTAGCAATACCCACCTGGCAATTAGATATACACCAAATTTTAGTAACATTTTGTGTGTTAAATACCGTTTGTTGCCTTTTAAGCTATACATTATTTGAGGAGAGGGCATTTGTATCCCACACAGGCATTGCATTGTTGAAAGTCTATTTATGGAGGGTTTAATCAAGAAATATAACATTGCCGGGGCGCCTGGGTGGCTCAGTGGGTTAAAGCCTCTGCTTTAGGCTCGGGTCATGGTCCCAGAGTCTTGGGATCAGGCCCTGCATCGGGCTCTCTGTTCGGCGGGGAGCCTGCTTCCCCTCCTCTCTCTGCCTGCCTCTCTGCCTACTTGTGATCTCTCTCTGTAGAATAAATGGGTAAAATCTTAAAAAAAATAAAAATAACATTGCCTAGTTGGTTCAGGAATCAGATGTCTCAAATTCTAGTCTAATATTTGCACCTCAACAAACCTCAGTTTCCTCATTTGTGAAAGATAGCAATTCTTGTTTTCAACTATCTTATAAGACTGTTTTGATGTTAGATGCAATGAAGGTCTGGATTCCTTTAAAAAAGTCTTTAAGAGGTTAATTTTATTTTCTAACACTCCTCCTTCATCCTTGTAGGGTTGTAATTCAAACTCACGACACTCTGAGCTGTGTCCTCTTCGTCTGTCTTGCATCACAGAAGTAAATCCAGGTGACTGACTCCTCAAGGACGTAAGGACAGTAACCCTCAAATTGCAAGGCCCAGAGGATTGGGGTCATCTGGATTTGGGGAGGACCCTGGGCAGTTGCTTGCAGATCCTGTCTTGGGGCTCCAGGTGATGAATTCAGGTTAGGCCTCTGGTTTCTTTTCTCTTGGGGATAAGGGGCCAGATCGGAAAACCAATGTGGAACACTGAGTGAAATGATGAGGTGATCTTGGGTGATGGTCTTTGGTGAGGATTAGGAAGAAGGAAGCCAGATTCAATACTGGAGTTGAGCAATCTCCACTTTAGAAGGCTGGGGCTGCCCGGGGGTCTTTTAAATGCTGACAAAGGTCTATCGAGTTCCAGTTGGGCAGTCTAATGTTTCCTTCTTTTACCTGTTGCTCTGCTTGCATATCAAAGGGATGTTTCTTCGCCAGATTTTGAAAAACAAAATAAATGAATACCAATTGCTCTTCAAGACCAAAAAACTCTATCCACTTCTCAAAACCGTCAAACAGCTTTAGGAAACAGTTTTTGTTTTTGAAAGAAGCCATTTCATTAGAAGTGTTTTGTAACTGGAAGGAAATACACCAAAATGATAATAGTGGTTGTTGTTTGGCACCTGGGCTGGTGGATGAGGTTTTGTTGTTGCTGGGTTTTTTTTTCCCCTGCTTTTACATACTTTCTGAATATTATTCTATCATGACTTTTGTAATATAAGAATAAAAGGAAAGAAAATTCAAAGCCATTTCCCTGAATGAACATCCCTCAAAACAGCTATCTATTTTGTCCATCAATTTGTCTGCTTTCAAGTTGCTCTCTTCAGTACACGGTGAGCATTTCTCTTTCAGTGGAAGACACCAAACTCAATAGATTTAATGTAATTATTCTTTTTTCCTTCTTTTCCTATTTCCAACCAGTCTTTCCCTTACCAGCACTTGGATTTTTAGCTTAACTGGGTATGTAGGGCTCAGAAATTGCTCAAAGACTGCAAAGTGCAGAGTTCCATTTTTTCCCTCCATTTTAATTTCCTTTAGCAATTTAGCACTTCTTTTCAAATCACACATATAGAAAAAAACAGAGAAATTTCTTAACACCCCTTTGGCAAATCACATGGAAAGAACTGCCACTGTTTCTATTTACTGCTTTGGGCAAGTTATATTTCAAGTAAAGAGCTTCATCTCAGAACCCAAGAAGAATTTTTTAAAAAGTCCTTTGTAAGCAACTGATTCCTTCAGACAAGATGTATTCTGAAAAGCAAAACACAACCTAGAATTTTACACAGTAATATAAGAAGGATGTATGTGTTAAGTATTTATAATACTAAACATTACACTTCTAACTATTGATTAGAGAAAATACCATGTAAATACAAAGTTCATTTTTTATTTTTCTTAGTAGATCGTTAGTTTTCACATGAACCAGAATACCAGCTTTTAGTAAAAATGAAATCATACATGAGTCAGATGATGTGTCCAAATCTCAAAGTTCACACTTGCCACAAAATACTACATTTGGCAGCTAGCCGTAAGTTAAAACAGAGAGTGCGATCTTCTACTGAGGAAATTCACTCAGTATTAGATAACTATACTTTTTATCATATCCAAACTCTTGTAGAGTTTCCTTTTGTTTGGAAGGCAAAGTATAATTTATTCAAGAAGGGAAAATATGCAGCCAAGGAAGAACAACTATTATAAAAATAAAGAAAACCTCCTTTGCTAAAGTCTGAAGGTAACAGAATACGTGAGCAAAAAATGCAAATAACTTGGATTATATTGTCTGGGACATATTGACACAGTTAGAAACTGTGTAAAAATATAATTTAATTTATATTAATTTTACTAAATCTTTTCTCTCTTAATTCCAAGCAATTTCTAACTTGCCTTTCTAATGTCATTATATCCCCAATAACAGTGTCCTCTGCATCTGTAGTGATTTGCAATTTTCATGCACATTTTCCCTCCTTTTTTTTTTTTAATTAATAAGAACATCTTCAACTGGTTCAGTGTGAGCTTTGAAGGACAGAGAATATTTCTCCCCACTCTGTCTCACTTCATTTATTTATTTTCCTCCTTATTAACTTAAAATGAAACAGTTCGACATTCATTTGGAAGTTTGGGAAAACTTCCTTTCCTGCCAGTGAAATGCTGTTCTTTTATTTCTGAATTCATGCATCACCTTTAAGAATTTGTATTCAGATCCAAATCAGTGGGAAAGCCTCTAGCAAGGGGGACAGATAACTGCCACCTGTTGGGGCACCTGGGGGCACCTGGGGAACCTGGAGTACCAGACACTCAGCATTCAAAGCAATGATGGTGGAGACTGAAGATCAGTCTTGAAATAAGCAGGAAATAGAAGAGGGTCTGAGCGCTTCAAGCAAAGTCCACACGGGCACAGGCAGACAACCAGTCAAACAGGGAAAAGATTTCTGGTTTTGTTTTTCATGGAGATTATTTTGCATTAGAAGGATTTCCTATAAGTATGGAGTTTTTTTCTGATGCACTTAAAATATGATTGACTTGGTCAATTTTCTTAAAGAATAACTATAATAAAATTAATGTATTTTTTCATCAATCAGTGTTGGTTGTTTTAAACCGGATCCTCTATGAAGGATTTAAGTTGGAAATGAGATCAACACTTGGTTAGGGCATTTACACTTTTTGAGGGCTCAGTTTTCTCATCTCTGTTTATAAGCCTGGGAACAATGGGTATAGCCTTTTCCCCTACCCTCTTCTGAGCAGTGTTATGGAGATAAAGTAGGATAATACCATTTTTGGCCAAAGTGGCTAACAGTCTGCCCAATATGTGTATTCTCTCTTCTAAAGACCACAGCTGCCCAACTGTATTACCCATCGTAGGTCTCCTACATTCATGCAACTCCCTCCAGCTATGAAAAGTGAGTGGATGACAGGGGTGTCACTTGTACGCTGAAGTTTTTAAGAAGTGGTAATGCTTTCTTCTACTGGCCAGAAACAGAGGTCCCAAAGCCAGAAGTTGATAGAAACCGAAGATGGAGGGAACTTTGGAACCTGAATCAATGTTGAGAGGGGTAAGTTGATCAGCTATTCTAGTTTGCCTGGGACTGAGGGGATTCTATAAACACAGGACTTCTATAAAACTGTCCTGGGCAAAATGGGATGTATTGGTCACCCTAAACGTGTCCATCATCCAGGAACATCTTCACTGGAATATTATATGTGTGAGAAATAAGCTACTATAATTTTAAGTTAATTTGTTGCCTTCCACTAACATTACCCTAACTAGTACGTGTTAGAATGACTGCTAAGTGGCCTTGTGGTGGTAGACATGTCCGTGAGGGTTAAAGCATGGGAACCTGGGCGCTCATCCTCACAGCTCTGTGATTGGAAGTAGGTTCTTGGCTTAATGTTCTGGTTGAAGTAGATTGGTGATTCTCAAAGTGTAGGGAGGGGGTCCATGGATATACCTAAGATCATTTCAAGGTGTCATTGAGGGTAAAGCTATTTTTATGATAATACCAGATACTATTGCTTTTTTCACTCTGTCTTTCAAGAGTGTGTACAAGAGTTTTCTGGAGAAAACACAACATGGGATGATGTCACAGCCTTAATAACTGCTGGAACATGAGCTTATGCATTCTTTGTTTCTGTTTTTAAGATTTTATGTATTTATTTGAGTTAGAGAGAGGGAGAACACAGAGGAAGAATGAGAGGGAGAATCAAGCTCCCACTGAGCAGGCAACCCAATGCAGGACTCTATCCCGGAATCCTGATCATGGCCTGAGCGGAAGGCAGGTGCTTAACTGACTGAGCCACCCAGACACCCATGCTTATGTATTCTTTAGTTTTAAGAAAGTCTGGAGTTTAATTTCTAATAAATATCAATAAATATAATGTACATAAACAAAAGCTTTTTGAACACATTAATGATTTTTAAGAGCATAAGAACTCTTGAGACCAAGAAGTTTGAGAGCTGCTGAACAGGACAATCTCTATGTTCCTGCATAACTCTAGAGGTTTATAAAGTAATACTTAAATATACACAAACTAGTTACAGCATTTTTAAGTTTCCATGCCTTTTGAGGTTTTTCCCATATTGAGTTGTGGTGAAGATTAAAATACCTTGAAATCTTAAAGGCAGAAAAGCATAGAAAATTCCTGTTTATGTGTCAGAAATTATGTCATTATAATGCCCCCTTATGACATAAACAAATTTATGTCATAAATTTGGGTAGTGTCATAGACAATTATAACACAGCAAGAATTAAAGTATATTTTTCCTTCAGAAGAAAGAAGGGTATTATATCATTCCAAACAAGTAAATAACCATAATAATACAGTTGGACTCATCCAGGAATCTAGATAAAGACGCTTGTTACACTTTTTTTTTTTTTGGCTTATTATACTTAAAAAAAAAAAAAAAAAGAATGGCCAAAATTAACAAGGTAGCAAACAACATGTGCTGGAGAGGATGTGGAGAAAGGGGAACCTTCTTACACTGTTGGTGGGAACGCAAGCTGGTGCAGCCACTTTGGAAAAAAGTGTGGCGATTCCTTAAGAAATGAAAAATAGAGCTTCCCTAATACTGTGCAATTGTACTACTGGGTATTTACCTCAAAGATATAGATGTAGTGAAAAGAAGGGCCACATGTACCCCAGTGTTCATAACAGCAATGGCCACAGTCGCCAGACTGTGGAAAGAACCAAGATGACCTTCAATGGACGAATGGATAAAGACGATGTGGTCAATACATACAATGGAGTATTATGCCTCCATCAAAAAGGATGAATATCCAACTCTTGTATCAACATGGACGGGACTGGTGGAGATTATGCTGAGTGTAATAAGTTAAGCAGAGAGAGACAATTATCATATGGTTTCATTTACTTGTGGAGCATAAGAAATAACACGGAGGAAACTGGGAGAAGGAGAGGAGAAGTGAGTTGGGGAAAATTGGAGGGGGAGACGAACCATGAGAGACTGTGGACTCTGAGAAACAAATGGAGGGTGGGTGAGCCTGGTGGTGGGTATTGTGGAGGACACGTATTGTATGAAGCACTGGATGTTGTGCATAAACAATGAATTCTGGAACACTGAAAAGAAATAAAACAAATTTTATTTAGTATTTTAAGAACTAAAAAAAAAATTATTTAAATTCAGTTAGCCAATAATACATCATTAGTCTCAGATGTAGTAGTCAATAATTTATCAGTTGCATATAACACCCAGTGCTCTACTTAACTACTTAATGCCCGTCACGCACCCACCTCCTGCTTATTAGACTTCTGTTGGAAGAAAACCAATGCAAATTTGGCTGTGTCTCTCTTGCTTAGAAACCCTCAATCAGTTGCTTTAGGCCCTTGGAAGAGAGCCCCAACTTATACAACAAAATCCTTCTAGGTCTCCATCTACATATCCCAACTGCCCCAGCCTCAATTTTGTGTGTTCTTCCTCTGCCTTTGACTCCATTTCAGTTTCCATGTAAACACCTTTATCTCCAGGAAGTCTACCTGGTTTACAATTGCAAGGCACCTGTGCTTTATACCCCTGAGCAACTCCCTTGTAATTCCCAGTTCTCGGATACCCCCTGGATCCAAAGATGGAAACCCACTAATCTCTTGTAGGATCATGGTTCAGGTGTGACTGGACCCTGGCAACAAGCCTTGCCCAGCAGCCAGTTTGGATGAGAGAGGAGACCTTCCCATGCCACAGTGCATCTGTACACGCAAATAGCAATATGTGTTCAGTCTACTAATGAAATGACTTAGAAAAGCGGGTTTGTAGATAGCCAAATACAAAGTGCTTGCTAAATATACAAAAGTGACATTCTCAATAACCTAAGGTCACTGGACACTGGTAAATTTAGAGATGTCCAAGATCTACTGAAACACGCACCCACCCCCACTCCCACACATATGCACGTGACCCATTCAAAATCCGGGATGCCATTTGAGGCATGTATGGTTGTTTGTTATTTTGACAAATTAGTAAAGTTAATTCAAATTAACTATGACAGGGGCGCCTGGGTGTCTCAGTGGGTTGAAGTTTTTGCCTTTGGCTCAGGTCATGATCCCAGGGTTCTTAGATCAAACCCCGCATCGGGCTCTCTGCTCAATGGGGAGCCTGTTTCCCCCCATCCCCTGCCTGCCTCTCTGACTGCTTGTGATTTCTGTCTGTCAAATAAATAAATAAAATCTTAAAAAATGAATTAATTATGACAATGCTTCACAGTATATTTTACAAAACTAATGAAGTAATTTAAAAAGGTCTGGGTTTTTAAGCTTTTGTTGGGAAGAGTTGAAAGAATGCTATTTTTTCTTTCTTTAAGCTAACTTTAAAATGCCAGTACTTAAGGAGTAGTAAATGTGAGATATGTCTGCTGAATTTTAGGACATGTATATATTTCTATAATCAAATCTAGTGTAATATTTGAAACAAAAACTCTACTGATCTCTCTTAGCTCATCTTCCAAATGAGGTCTACTGCGTGAGTGGGAAAAGGATCAATTTATCTATGATTGTGGCTTTCTGGGGTCAGAACAATAGTAATGGTAAATGACCCATTATCTCTGGTTTCTAGGAACAGAGAATCACTTGGGGAGCTATATGCCTGAGTTCAAGTTGGCATAGGCTGGGTGCCACAGTATTTCTGGCCAGGGTGGGTGGAAATTCCAGAAGAGAGAAGGTAAGCTTGAAGGTAAACTGGGATTATTTCACTATTATATTCCCAGCCCTTGAAGACCACAGATTCAACAAAAATTTGTCAGGTGAATAGTTAAGATCCCTTAAGGTATTATGCAGTATCTGGAAAGAATTCATGGAGGAGAAAGCATTTTAGGTAGATTTCTTTTAAGGGTTAGGGAATGGGAACTTTCCATTCTGAGATTGCTGAATATGCAAAGAATTGACGTTTTAATTGAAAATGCTTGAAAAGATGAATGTAGGAGCCTGCTGCATGTTTTTGCATTTAGAAATGAGCATATGATAATAATTATGATTTAAGTAACATTTATTATACCTCACCATTCTGCCAGATGTTTTTAAAGACTTAATACATTTGCCTTCCGGAATGGCAGCATTGTGGCAGACACAGATGTGGAATCCGGTTTTGTGGCTTCCCAGCTGTGGAGGGTGTGGTCAGCACGTAGTCTCTGCTCAGCTGCAGTGAGCCACCTGGCCCCTAATCAAGCCCTTTGCAGGCTAAGCCCACATCCAGAAATTGAATGAAGTGGGCCTCTAAAAGGCAGGTCCTTTGGGCCCAAAGTGGAATAATACAGCTGGGTTCTGTTGGTTCCAGAGCTTCCAAAGTAGTGGAATTGGCCTTCCATTGAAGCTGGGCTCTCATAGCACTTTGGATTTTATCTTTGTCTAATCCTATTCCCCTCCCTTTTCATCCCACTAAGGTCACTGGTTCCTTGTAAACATCTCATTGGCTTTTAGGGCCTACTTTTAGAGACCCTAATCTGCAAGACTACTGATCTCCCATGTTGACTTGTTGGAAACTGGGGTTCTGAGAAGCAGCACAACTCCCCAAACCACACAGCTAGCAAATAGTATCTGACTCCCAGTGGAGGGCTCTTTCCAGAACTCCACACTCATTATAGGGACCAATGGTATTAAGCCAAAGCTACCTTCTTGCTCTAGCCTTGGCAGATGGATGTCAACAGCCATTACTCCATTTTTTGCACAGATGCATGTTTGCTATCAGGAAAGCTCTGGGTCATCTGTGGCCTCTTGAGGAAGTCAAAGTGCAAAGACAACTGGGCATGCCCTTGGCTTGGCTTCTGCTATCCATCTTTCAAATTTCAGTTAAATCCCAGCTAAATTTCCTGGTTATGAGCTTTCCTAATACTCCTCCTGGCGTCACCAACAATTTTCTTCCTCCCATCTGTGTGAGAAAGGAGCCAGGAGGCCATTGATCAGTGCTAACCTCTCAGCACTGAGCACAGGGCCTGGTATACAGTAGGAGCTCAATTTACTTTTGTTGAAGGTATGAATTAAGTGGGTATGATAAATACTTGATATTTACCTTCATCAATATTAGTTTCTGTTCTTTTTTAGTTACTCAACTGTATGAGATATACGGGCAAAAAAGATCATTGTATTATGGTGATGTTAATTATTATTACTATTGTTTTAGGCTCACAGCATGCCTTAGATCATTTCTAGTCACCAAATAGGACACATTTAATTTTCTTCAGGAGAGGTTCAGATCCAAAGACAATTCTGGTAATTTCCAGGAATAGAGATTCCATTAAATTTCTCAGATGCCTGTCCCAATGTCTGGGAATGTCTTAAAGCCAATGTCTATCATTTTAACCACCTAACCATTGGATTTGTAAACATCTTTAAAACCAAAGCCATAGGTAACATCCTTTGACATCATTAAAGCCTGAAAATCTTCCTTTTGTGAAATGTGGCAAAGTTAAGAACTATTAAAGAGATGTTCTCTTTAACATTTGCCCTACAAACACACAACAGAGAAGCAGAATTAAGCATTTCCTTTTTTTTTTAAAGTTGGGTTTCTTGGGGTACAATTTACATAGAGTGAATTTCTCTATTTTATTCCCCTCCTTAATGTCCATACCCTATCTCCCCACATCCCTCTCTTCTGGCAATTCTCAGTTTGTTTTCTTTGATTGGGGTCTCATGGTTTGCCTCTCACTTTGAGTTTGTTTAATTTTTTCTTTCTTTCCCTATGATCCTGTTTTGTTTCTTAAATTCCACATATCAGTGAGGGCATATGATAATTGTCTTTCTCTGATTGACTTATTTCACTCAACATACTACCCTCTAGTCCCAACCACGTCGTTGCAAATGGCAAGATTTCAGGGGTTTTTTTGGTGGTTGAGTAGTATTCTATTTTATATATATATATACATATATATATATATATATGTATATATATATATGCTACATCTTCTTTATCCATTCATCTGTTGATGGACATCTAGGTTCTTTCCATAGTTTGGCTATTGTGGACATTGCTGCTGTAAACATTCGGTTACAGGTGCCCCTTCAGATCACTACATTTGTATTTTTAGGGTAAATACCCAGTAGTGCAATTGCTAGGTCATAGAGTAGCTCTATTTTCCACTTTTTGAGGAACCTGTATATTATTTTCCAGCTTGGCTGCACCAGCTTGCATTCCTATGAAGCGTGTAGGAGGGTTCCCCTTTCTCTGTATCCTCACCAGCATCTGTTGTTTCCTGAGTTAATTTTAACCATTCTGACTGGTGTGAGGTGGTATCTCATTGTGGTTTTGATTTGTAGTTCCCTGATGCCAAGACTCAGGCATTTCTGACATAGGTCACTTCTCAGAGATACTGTTTCCACTTCACTGTATAGAGATGATGATTTTTTTTATAGATTCTAACTATGCAAACTTTTTAGCTTTTATCTTTTCAGGTCAGCATGACTTTTTACTAAGGATAAATTATTCTTCAATATAAAGTTAATATATTGACGACACAGAGAATTTTGAGGATGGAGAAAACAAGGCAGAATGTCACATATTCAGCCATCTTACATGTTTGCATTTGAGGTGAAATTTCTGTCTATTAAAGACTTATTCTTCCAGAGTTTCTCTGAATCTAAACTTATCCCAGTACTGCACATTTGTGGAACTTGGAATTAGAAAATGCAGACTTGAGGTTCCGTTGCCTAATTGCTGTGTGTTCTTCTGCAGCTTACTTAACCTCTCTGAGTCCAGTTTTCTCCTTAGGGGAATAGAGATGGTGATTCCTGTTAGTGACCTAGTAGGAATATATTGGGGAAATCAAGCAAGATAGGGCAAAACCTCTTTTAACTTCTAACTTGAAGATAAACATAAGTTAATATTACTACTAGTATTTTTTTTTTTTTTTACTTTTTCTGAACCTATATTTGTAGCAGGTGTTGTTGGTCCCACCTATATACCCTGACCTTACTTACCATTGTAGTACCTGGGGCCTTTATCCAACTGCCAGTGTTTTGCATCTTTTTTTGTCCAAGGGCTTAGTCTAGCAACCAGTCCCTTGTAGATCCCATAAGATGAGTTAATACCAGAGACTGATCACCCTCAGATCAGGCTACAACCTGACTGACAGAAGTTGATCTAGATCCTGATCCCTGCCTCTTGGATGGGATCAATCAGAGGATCCCAGGGTCTTCGCATCTATACTGAAGCCCAGAATTTCCCCAGTGGTATTAAGCTCCAGGTAACCACAGTGATAACTAGCTCAATTACATACCACTTTCTGGCTCCCTGAAAAATTTATTGGCTTCCTTCCCTTGCCTGACTCACCTCTCCATTCTCTAACGGGCGTTTCCTAGGATTATCACCCAAATAAACAACTTGTATTTGAATTCTTGTCTTAGGGTCTGCTTCCAAGGGTACTCCAAACTAAGCCAGTGTTTGTATAAATCACAGTAGTTTCAGGTGGATGTGACATCCATTCAATTTAATCCAACCTAGCTTAGACCAAAATGAAGAAAAAAATGTCAGTTCATTGGCTCATATGATGCAATGTCCAAAGGTCATGAATCCTCCTTAAGGATGGCTGGACCCACATATCCCTATGACCTGTCCTCTCATTTTCTCCATCTCTTTCTCACCACTGTTTTCCTTTATGTAGTAGCTTATTCTCAGACAGAAAAAATGGTGCCCTTGAGGCCACTCCCACCTTAGACTGCCTAAGCAGAATGCAGTACCTGGGAAAGTAAAACTTTTCTTTCACATCTGTATCAGTTCCAGAAAAGGTCTTATGCTGATAGAATTGGGACACATGCTGTGCTCTAGAACAATCACTATGTCCAGGTAGTTGAAGTATCCTAAGTGATCACCGAAAGAAGGGTATAGCTCTAGCAGGACCGTACAGAAGGAGGAGGAATGGGTATGGCTTCAGAAGGATGTGGGCAGCAAACAAGTATTTCATAGATCAGAAAAGACTTTCTGGTGTTTCCATGTATTTTCTTGATGATACAGTACATTTTTGGACCTTTTTACTCCAACAGAAACATTTGGAACTAATATAAGAGTAGGATCAATGACTCCTGTTGTAGGTTCAGAACTGATGGCTCTGATGTCACCTTCTATAATGAAGGAAGGAAAAGAATATATTCACTAAGCAGTTAAAAAATACATATACAGGGACGCCTGGGTGGCTCAGTTGGTTAAGCAGCTGCCTTCGGCTCAGGTCATGATCCCAGCGTCCTGGGATCGAGTCCCACATCGGGCCTCTTGCTCAGCAGGGAGCCTGCTTCTCCCTCTCCCTCTGCCTCTGCCTGCCGTTCTGCCTGCCGTTCTGTCTGTCTGTGCTCGCTCTCTTCCCCCCCCTCTCTCTAATAAATAAATAAAATCTTTAAAAAAAATACATATATATAGTTATTTGTCAAATGCACATAGGTTATGTTCTAAATTCCGTGCTATATATTTTATACACATGATTCTACCTAAATCTCAGATACAAACCTGTGAATAGTCACAAGTATGACTCGGATTTTCATTTTACCAATGAAAAATATTATAGCTCGGAAAAGTAAATGACGTACTTAAGGTCTTGAACTTGTAAGTGGCAGAGACGACATTTACATCTGGGCTGGTGTGGTTCAAAGACTGTGCCTGATGCTTGAGAAACACCGTGTTGGTTGGACCTATACTAGGGCTTTGCTCTTACACTTTTTTGCAGTATTTAGATGCAGTTAAAACACACACACACACACACACACATTGATTGAATTCCAGGGACAGATTAACTTCTTTCAAACCTTACGCTTGACGTTGGAGAATTTTTGGTCCAGTTTCTTTTTGATCTAAGAACTTGTCAATCTTACACCCAGAACTAATTGGCCTACAGAAATCTTCCCTTCCCTTCCCTTCCCTTCCTTTCGCTTCCCTTCCCTTTCTTGCTTGCTTGCTTAGAGAGAGAGTACGCAAGCAGGAAGAAGGGGACACAGAAAGAGGAGGGAGAATCTTTTATTTTAAAGATTTTCTTATTTATTTGAGGGAGGGAAAAAGAGAGACAGAGCAGGAGGGAGGAGCAGAGGGAGAGAGAGACAAGTGGACTCCCTGATGAGCACGGAGCCCGATGCTGGGTTCAGTCCCAGGGCACTGAGATCATGATCTGAGCCGAAATCAAGAATTGGAAGCTTTACTGACTGAACCACCCAGTCGCCCCCACAAAAATATTTTTTATATAACAATAGTATAACCAGCTTACCCAAGTTGTATATTGATTTTCCTTTTCCAGTTGACCTAAGGAAGTCGCTTGACTGTGTTGATATTGGACAGATCAGATTGATGAGAACAGAATTAGCTTATGGAATTTCTTCATTAGGTCTCCAGGACCACCTCTTACTGGGGCTACCGGCTGCAGCTCTAAATATTTTGTACTTGGTTAAAAAAAAAATAGAACAGTATTTGTATTCCTTTTAGACATTTTGCAATCTTGTTATTCTTTCAAGATGTAAGAAGCAATTGGGGTATGAATCTAATTATCTCCATCATCAGTTAACAAATGAAGTACCCACATAGTTGAAAGTGCTAAATGTTTTCACTGGTTTGACAAATATGTATTAATCTCTTATTGTATGCAGAGCTCTACGTCAGGTGCTGGGTACACAGCAGTGACTAAGACAGAGACAAAATATCCCCAAATAAAAACATAATAGTAAATTATGGTTAAGAATCTTGAGAGAGTTTAACAGGCAGACTCTATCAATTAGGCTCCAGTGTGTGAAGTAGAAGTAACTCTAGATATTTTAAGAAGGATATAGATTAATACAAGGAATTCATTGTTTATGAAAATCATTGCAAGGGCTGAAGGAGCAGTTTAATCCTGAGTCTTCAGGAATATCTTCCAGAATACTGCAGAGTTGTCCTGTCAGGAATGCCACGACAATGGAACTTTGCCAGAACCAAGAACTCCCTGCTACTCATGTAGATCCCCTATCGAAACTGCCTCTGAACACCGAGGAAGCTACTGAATGGACACCCAAGACCATGGTTTATGATTTAGGAAGCCGGAACCAGATGCCAACTTGACCACTCATGCTACTTTACTCCCTACTTCCTCACTGTCAGGAATCTGAAAACTGGGGTGCTGCAGAGCAACCCCATGTTTTTAGGATGGTGCTTGCCAGCAGAACTTGCTAGGTGAATCTAATCAGCATCCAGAACCTAGGCTGCAAAGGGGTTTTCCCTGTAGTTAACAAAGTTTTATCCTTTCCAAGAAGATGGAGTGTGGAGTGGACACTGAGTGAGTCAATCTGGAGTGTCCAGCATAAGATACTGATTTAGTCTGGGGACTGGGAAAGGTTTCTTTGAAGGAGTAACATTTCAAGTGAGATATTAAAAACGAGCAGGCAGAGGGACCCTTGGGTGGCTCAGTCGGTTAGGCATCTGCCTTCTACTGAGGCCATGGTCCTGGGGTCCTGGGATTGAGCCCGGTGTCAAGCGCCCTGCTCAGTGGGGAGTCTGCTTCTTCCTCTGCCTACCACTCCCCCTGCTTGTGCACGCTCTCACTCAAATAAATAAATAAAATCTTTAAAAGAAGAAAAAAAAAAGCAGTGGAAAGCAGTCTTGGAGTGAATTGAGTCCCACACAGAAAGAATCTTCATCTCAGAGAGATGACTGTGTGCTCGGAAGGCTCCTGGTGTGCTTGAGGAACTGGAGGGTGGTGTGGGGGAACAGAAGGAGTTAGCGGGAAGTGGTACAAGGCTGGGGAGCTAGTAAAGGCCAGATCGTGTAGGACTTTCTCTACCACATTAAACACTGAGGATTTCATTCTGTGATGAAGCCATTGGACCATTTAAGCAGAGGAGGAAGTCAATCCACTTTATATTTATGAAGGCTACTCTAACTTGTGTGCAGAGAAATGTGTCCCGATGGCAGGAGTAGGAAGGGGGCTAGTGCAATAGCTCTAATCAGTAGACCGTGGTTTGCAAATGAGGGTGTGGTCAGTGGAGGTGATGGAGCAAAGCAGAGCTGATGGGACCCGATGGGAAGTGTCTGTCACATAGGTAAGGGGAAAAGAAAAGAGAATCTAAGTATGACTCCTACTAAATATTTCATCTGAACATCCGGATGGGATGATCATACCATTTAGTACAACAGATGAGATGGGTAGAGGAGGTTTGGGGAAATAACAGTATAAGTGTTGCATGTGTCTTTGGAACAGCCAACAATAGACTTCGAGACCATCTACAGATGCACACATGTCTAGGTAGTGGTCAGTTGGAAAATGCAATCTACAAAGAAGTAAGGGTATTCAGATTCCAAGTGAACAAATAAAACCAATGTCATTTCTTGTTTTTCACTATAAATGAGCTCTTAGCTCAATGGAATTACATGTACTGAAGGACTACAGAGATACCAGAAATAAAATCACAGTTCAAAAGCGATTCCTCCATTTTTTAAATGTATCGGCAAATATGATCATGGCTCCCTTTGAGGTGCAAGCTTCAGGATGTTTCCGATATGCTTTGGTTCTGTGGTTAACACTTATGACTAACTTGCTGTATATACAACTTATTTGTCCTGTTTATTACTTGTTTCTTGTCCTCCACTTAAACATGTTGGCTCAATGATTATGGCAGTTTTTATCTGATTTTTTTAAATGACATATTCCCTGTACTTAGAAAATACTTCGTATCTAGTAGGCATTCAATATAGTCATTGAAAGAATGATTGAATAAACAAATATGAAATTTAGTACCAAGAGAAACTTTTGTGTGTATGTTTTTGTTTTAGAGAAAGCATGCATGGACACAAAGGCGCCTATGGTAGAGGTAAGAGGAGGGGCAGAGAGAAGAGAATCTCAGGCAGGCTCCACACCCAGTGCAGGACCTTCCTGGGGCTCGATCTCACCACACTGAGATCAGCCAAAACCAAGAGTTGGATGCTTGATCAACTGAGCCACCCAGGTGCCCCAGGAGAAGATATTTGAACTGCCAGTCAAGTATTCACAAGAATATACATTAACTGTGGTTCTTTGGTTTAGTATGTGACTCTTAAACTTTTAGTGTTACTAAATTCTGTGGAAGAACATTTCTTTCACAAAATGAATCGAGGCTGAGTCATCATTAGTCATGTAAACTTTGATTTGGAATTGATGCATCTTAGTTGAAAAAAAAAAAGACTGGCAAGAAATACATCACATTGAGACTGTATCTCTGGATGGTGATATACTTCTTTTTACTTTTGTGTATTTTACAAGATTTTGATAATATAGATGAATTACTTGTAGAAAGAAAAAAAGAAACCTAAAAATTATAGAAAACTATCAGGTTATGAAATTCGTTAAAAACCACTATCTCAGTATCTTACTAATTATATCAGAAGATATGAGTTAGAAGTACAAGATCTATGAAGGCATACTTTGACACAAATGAAATCAAGTAAACTACATTTTCCCCTGATTTTGGTAAAACTACTGAAAAAATATGTATTGAATAAATAACATACTGATCTACTCTATTCTTATTAATAAACAATTGATGGTATCCCTTCCACATAGAGATTTCTGACAACAAGTTTAATAATTGAAAGACCTTTGATTGTAAGATCTTTAAGGTGTCTGTGTCTCTCATTCTCTATAACCCCACATTGGTTTCTAATACCTGTGTCATAGGATTGTAAAACCAAATTGGATAATACATGAAAAGACACTCTCTAAATTACAAAGCCCCATGTATATTTGGTTGGAAGAACATCTCCCAGGATCTGCCCCCACCGTAGGTGTCCATTTTCAACTTTGAGGGAACAGGGTGGGACCTTTACTTACTGAAGTTGAATGGAATGAAGTAATACCTTTGGAGTCTCCTGCCTGTGCTGTGAAGCATCAGTCTATAGGGCTCAAGTTAAATGGCCAAGGTTCCAGCACTATAATATAGAAGAGTCTGTGCCAAGGGGGTAAAACATGATGGAAAGCTTTTTTGGGGGGTCTTCTCCAGGACGGGCCTGAGGGAGGCACTTCCTTATAAGGCCATTAACATGGGGCAATCCCTAATTAAGAGAACCAGAGTAAGAGACATCTGGGTGGCTCAGTCGGTTAAGCGTCTGCCTTTGACTCAGGTCATGGGCCTAAGATCCGGGGATCGAGTCCCATATCAGGCTCCCTGTTCAGTGGGGAGTCTGCCTCTCCCTTTCCCTCTGCCTCTGCAACTTGCTTGTGTGCGTGCATGCTTTCTCTCTCAAGTAAGTAAGTAAATAAATAAATAAATATTTTTAAAAATCGGTGGCAGTGGGGGGGCTTGGTGGCTCAGTTGGTTAAGCGTCTACCTTTGGCTCAGGTCGTGCTCCCAGGGTCCTGGGTTTGAGCCCCATGTTTGGCTCTCTGCTCAGCTAGGAGTCTGCTTCTCCTCCTTCTGCTCCTTCTCCTGCTTGTGCTCTCTCTCTCAAATAAAATCTCAAAAAAAAAAAAATTAAAAAAACAAACAAAAAGCGAAGAGAGGACCAGGATAAGGTTTGCTTCCTCTGGAATGACACTGACTGGAGTTCAGGAAAGAGTGCTGCCACCCTAAGTTATTGAGATCATGGAGCTCCAGGGGAATTCAATAGCTTGTCCATTCTGTGTGGCCTTATGTATATAAAAGAGTGGAAACTGAGGGTGTTCCTGCATCATAAATACATATTATCTTTTGTTTTAAAAATATTATTTTTATTAAAATTACATATTACTTATGGTTATTGTATTATTACTAGTATTTATCTTTATTAGAGTTTCTTTTATTCTTTATTTTGCTGATCAGTATTTTTCAATTTTCCATGTAATACTTCATAAAAGAAAACCAAGAGCTTTATGCAAGGTACCTAAAAGCATTTCGAAAATAACAGACAAGTAAAACAAAGAAATTAAAGTGACCCATAATTCTACTACCCAGAGGTAAGCACTGTTGATATTTTGAGATCCAAACTTCCAGGGTATAGAATTCCTTAACTAAAAATGGGATTTTAATCTATATGTCTTATCACCCAGTTCTTTCTTTTTTTAAAAAGGATTTTATTTATTTATTTGTCAGAGAGAGAGAGAGACAGAGAGAGAGCACAAGCAGGGTGAGAAGCCAGTTCTCCTCTGAGCAGGGAGCCCAATGCTGGACTCGATTCCAGGACCCTGGAATCATGGCCTGAGCAGAAGGCAGCTGCTTAACCAACTAAGCCACCCAGGCGTCCCTCACCCAGTTCTTTTGCTTGTAAAAAGAATCCCTCATGAATAAATGTTCTTCAAACATACCATTTCAACAACTGCATTTTCTTAGACTTTCCTGCGTATTCAAGAGCCAGAAAAGTTGAATGTACCCGCATCCTGGCCAGCAGTGTCCTGGTTCCCTCCTTTAGTGCTGCTGGTGAGTACCGCATCAAGAAAATCATGCTCAGGCCTGGTGTCATTGCTGCTTTAATTGGCAGCTTTCTAATTGCTAATAAGTTTGATCATCCCCACCCTCCCGCCCTGAAAGATTCTTTGGACAATTGCCCTTGCTAGGATCATTTAAAAGCTGGGTAATAGTAAAGCAACAAGAGTGGCATCTGCGTTGGGGAAAGTTTGCACATGCAAAGATTTAATGTTCATGTCACACTATCTCATATACACTCGCTAAATCCCTCTACTTATTCACTGACCAATACTTACTGATGGTCTACTATATGAGAAGCCCCGTTCTAGATGCCAGTGATACAACAGTGAGTGAAACTGGCAAAGTCCCCGGTGCACACATTCTAGAGGGGGGAACCACACAAAGCGATGTGTGATTATGCGATGGCAGAATATGGAACAGAGGATGGGGCTGAGAGTGGTGGAGGGGGAGGGCAGGGGCTTTACAATAGAGGGGATCAAAGAGGGCCTCTTTGATGAGGTGATATTTGAGTAGGGACCTAGCAAGGAGTGAGGGAGTCCTGCTCAGTGTTTGGGGAAGAGCGATCCGGAGAGTGAGCAGAGTGCAAAGTTCCTGGGGCAGCAGTGTGCCTGTCTCGATGAGGAGTGACTGGACCTGAAAGAGGGATGGGGACAGTGGTACACGGTGAGATCAGAGAGGAGGGGGGCGGGGCGCAGTTCTCAGGGAGGTTGGAGGCCTTGGCCGGGAAGGGCTACGGATTTATTCAGAAAGCGCGCTCAGAGAGGAGGCGGAGGGATCAGCAGAGGACTGTTGTAGTGAGACCGTGGAGTGCTCAGTGGTACCCATTCTCCCAGACAGGCCTGCCCTGCTCTGTCAAGCTCGGCCCTTGCCCATCTTCTGTACTACCCTTCTCTCCTTCTGTGGCCAGGGCAGGTGAAATGGGTGTCTTATGAGGTCTGTTGTGTGCTAAAAAGTCTGTGTGACAGGCAATCAAAATACTAAGAGTGACAAGGCAGGATCAGTGGGTGTCACCCTCAGAAGTCAATTTGACAAACCTTGGTCTAGCACTTACAGGGTTGAGAAGAACATGCTGGTAACTCTAGGGTAAAAGCGAAGTAGAGGCACCAGAGACTTCAATAAAATGACTAAAAAAGAAGTGGCAGACACGAATGCGTCGAGTGTACCAAATCACTCCATATTTAATGTCTGCATGAGCTACCTGGAAATCTATAAATGACAGCGAGAAGCAGCTTGACCGGCGGCTTTGTGTTTCTTTGCTAGTTACATGCCAGTTGGAAGCTTCTCTTACATCTGAAATGCTGCTTTTGAATGCAAAAACTTAAGCAAAGTCTTTTCAAATTCCCAAGTTCGGCCCCCTGATCAAGGGACCAGATGGGTGGGCTGCCAAGCGGGAAGGGCTAGGAGGGACCAGGACCAACTGCCTTCAGAGCCCCGACCCAGTGCCCCTACTTGGAGGGCATCACAGAAGACCCTCACAGAGAACACAGGGGGCCCACGAGAGGCTAGATAGTCCTATGGGGTGACATAGTGGCCATTGTCCCAGCCTTTCAGTTACAGGGGACACTCAGGGTGGAAGCTCCTTTCACTCTCCAGACATCTTTCTGAGAAACCCTCCTGACCACCTCAGCTTCCACCCATCTCCCTTCTCGGGCCTTTGTGGGTGTCTGGATAGCACTGTTTGTTTAGCACTGTTCTAGAATGCAAACTTCATGAGGCCAGTGAATGCCTTGCTCACTCCTTACCAGCAGCGCAGGACATTGTGTGTGGGACCCAGTAGACACTCAGTAATTATTCAATGGATTAATTTTATGTTCTTTTAGGGGTCCATATAATATTCTTGTATGCTTAGTGAGGATGAGATCGGCTCTGACTTCTTATCGTCTTTTCCTCTTCCTTCCTTCCCCTCTTGCCTCCTGTAGCAGACCACATCATGGACTGGCCCATAGGAGCGTGGCCTGCTCCAAAGTCAGTGGTAGACAGGTCCTGGCCAGGGCGGTGCTTCTGTTGGCTTTCCAACCACAGTTCAGTGCTTGGCCCCCTGCTCTGGAATTTCTCCGAAGACTGAAATCACCCAATTGTGATCCACCCAATTGTGGAAACTGGCAGACAACTATTCCATTCCTTGCTTCTTGGAGAAATCAGTCTGGGGGGCATCCTACCATTTCCATAAGCTTCCGGGAAACGGAGTTCCATTGCCTACAGTGGCTCTCCACCCATTAATCCTCAGTGGCTTTCCTCCATTCCTTATCTCAAGTCCCTCCTTACTCCATTTCCTGGGACCACCTCTTACATCCTAAAAGAACTGCTCACACCCAAATCCTACAGCAGAGGCTGCTTTGGGGGGAACCCAAACTAAGCCAATTGCTTAGAAGGGCTGTGCCTGAGTTCCTGTGACGACCGGGAGAGCTGAGACAAGCCAGGCACTCAGTGGGTTGTTTGCCTCCCATAAACGTTCCGCTCCCTTAGCCACCACTGCTCTTGTTCCTCCAGCCGAGGGGGCCCATAAAACACTTGTGCATTCATCTTGGAAGCTGAATTTTGAGAAGGCATTGAGGCAGAGACCAAAGGGCATCCACAGCAGTACCAACATCAGTAACAGTGACTGTAGGTGAGGAGGGACGGAAGCAAAGGTCAACAACAAAGCCAGGGAAGACAGTGTATATCCAAGGTGTTAGCCTGTGTGGTACCAAGTGCACTGAAGTTAAGACTTCATCCTGGGGCCAATGTTTAAGAGAACCGATGTGGGCCTCACAGCGAGCCAGAGTAAGGATATTTACAAGGGGATGGCAAGGGCCCTATTAAGACACGCCTGACAGAAAGGGCCAGAAATCTGGCCTCCTTTGAAAAGACAGGCAGGTTCAGTAAGTCAAGAAACCAAGTGGTCTCCTTTCTGGAAGCTACAGGGAGGGAAAGAGAAAATTAGTGCCGTAGGCGGAGCTGGACTCCCAAGGGTCAGAAACTCAGCCCAAGTTAAAACTGAGAGAGCTCTGCACCCCGAAGACAAGTGTTCTTCAAGCTTTGCCTTGTGTGATACTGTCTGTTAGCTGCTCTGTGTGTGGCACTTGTGTTCACTGTCTCTGAAAGACGTCAGACCCCACAGCGGGATTTTGGCATTAACCGTAAGCTGCGGCAGGCCACTGGAACGGCACCATATGATGCACAAAGCGAAGCAGTGCTCCTGGTCTTTCCAGACTGAGGCTTGTGTCTGACAACTTCTGATTGTGTAGAAGGGTCAGGACTGGACACCCCTTCAAGGCACAGGTCCCCCTCACTTTTGGAGTCCCAGTGCCTCTTTTGGCATCTGACCCAAGAGTGGATGGTCAATAAACACATGGAGAAGGAGGGAAGAGACAAAACTGTGACATGAGGGTCAGACAGCAGGAGAAGAAGGAATTAGTGAGCCCGCAGTAAGTGCTGCTCTCTGGTTCGGCTGAGTAGTACCAGCTGGCCCTCTCCCCTCCAGCCTGCTGGCTGGGACCAAGACAGACCAGGGGTCCTCACTGATGTGGTTTCACACTAAACCACCATGCTGATGTACAGTTCACCTCCACATGGGTCACGCTGCCTTCCATCCGTTTTTTTTTTTTTAATTTTATTTTTATTTAAAAAAGATTTTATTTAAATTGCAGTTAAACATACAGTGGAATATTAGTTTCAGGTTGGCAACACAGCAAGGCAGCATTTCCACATACGACCCGGTGCTCATCACAGGGGAGGCTTTAATCTGCATCCCCTATTTCACCCCCTCCCCCACCTCCCCTCTGGTAGCCCTCAGTTTGCTCTACAGGTTAAGACTCTGTTCCTTGGTTTTCGTCTCTCTCTCTCTTCTTTCTTTCCCATTTGCTTATTTGTTTTGTTTCCTAAACTCTACATATGAGAGAAATCATATGGTATTTGTCTTTCTCTGACTGCTTTCATTTACCATTATACTATCTAGCTCCATCCATGTCATTGTAAATGTCAAGATTATACTCTTTTTTATGGATGAGCAATCTTCCATTGTATATACCACATCTTCTTTGTCCATTCATCAGTCGATAGATGCGTGGGCTGTTTCTGTAGTTTGCTATTGTAGATAATGCTGTTATAAACACGGGGGGGGGCATGTATCCCTTCGAATTAGTATTTTTGTGTCTTTGAGTAAATATCCAATAGTGCAATTGCCAGATCCTAGGGTAGTTCTATTTTTAGCTTCTTTTTTTTTTTTTAAGATTTTATTTATTTATGTGACAGAAAGAGATCACAAGTAGGCAGAGAGCAGGCGGGGGGGGGGGGGGGGGAAGCAGACTTCCCACTGAGCAGAGAGCCCAATACAGGGCTAGATCCCAGGACCCCGGGACCACGACGTGAGCCGAAGGCGGAGGCTTTAACCCACTGAGCCAACCAGGCGCCCTATTCTAACTTTTTGAGGAACCTCTGTACTACTCTCCAGAGTGGCCACACCAGTTTGCCTTCCCACCAACAGTGCAAGAGGGTTGCCCTTTCTCTGCATCCTCGCTAACACCTGTTTCTTGTTGTGGATTTTAGCCATTCTGACAGGTGTGAGGTGATGTCTCATCATGGTTTTGATTTGTATTTCCCTGTTTCATTTGCTTTTTACGAAGGATGTGATTGCCCATTTGTAGGGTACATACAAGGAAGGATGGGAAAAAGGAAAATGCTGATGTTCCTATCAGGATGGAGGGAAGCCAAATGGCCACATTGATCAAATCATAAAGCACTGGGCAATGGGGCACAGGCAAGGGGGGACAGCTGGAAAAGAAAACTGTGAGTTTGGAGCATGTTCTGGCTCCTAGGAGAAGCTAGCCTCCCACTCACCTTGGTCCCCAGGATTCCAAGTGTGTCCTGGGGGTAACTGGAGCTTATAAAGCTAGTCCCTTGTTTCCCCAGTGAGCTGCTATTCGTGAAGATGCAGACACCCAAGGTGTTAACAGAGTTACGACACATTATTAATTTTCTGATTATTTATTTATTTGGGGGGGGCAGTGCTCACGAGCAGGGAGGGGCAGAGAGGGAGGGAGAAAGAATCTGAAGCAGATTCCACACTGAGTGCAGAGCCTGATGTGGACTCGATCTCATGACCTCAAGATCACAAACTGAGCCAAACCAGGAGTTAGGCAATTAACCCCCTGAGCCACCCAGGCACCCTCACATTGATTCTTGAGATGACTAATTTCTTTATAAAATTTATCCAAAAGCCTATGATCTCCTGATTGGTGTCCCATCTGACTGGGCAACAGAGTGGTTCCCAGGACCGTCTTGACTCCTACAAAAGTTCGTGGGCAAAAGAACGTAAACGAAAACCACTGATGTCCAGCTCACACTTGTCCCTTAACAAGATGTGTGGCTGGGACAGTCACAGTTTCTGTGAGATGAGGTGTTCGGGTTATAGGATCTTTGTCATCTCATCTCAGTCTGGCATCCTGTGATTCAGAACACATAGTTGAGACACTAATTAGGTGTAAGATGCTGGGAGAGATTATACAGTAAGGTTTTTGCTGTACTGTCTGGCTTTGAAAAGCTTCACATTGTCTCTTCCAGAATGATTTCAATTTTAGCACCTGCCATAAGTGAGCTGTTAAATTATTTGTCAATAAACTTTGTTTATGATCCTTTAGCCACACAGTCGTTATATTTTATTTATTTATTTGCCACACAGTCATTTTAATTCCCTTTTTATGTTTCTGTTCATAGAATCCTATTAAAGAAAGATCTTTTCCATGAAAAGATATACAAATATTCTCCTGCGGACTTTTCTGTTGCTTTTCTCATTTTATTTGTATTTAATTTTTGAAAGCAGTTTTTTAAAAAAATGTATTTATTTGAGAGAGAGAGAGCATGAGCAGAGTGAAGGGCAGAGGGAGAAGCAGGCTCCTCACTGAGCAGGGTGCCCAACACAGGGCTTGATCCTGGGACTCCGGGATCATGATCTGAGCTGAAGGCAGCTGCTTAATGGATTGAGCTACTCAGGCACTCTAGTTTTCTGACTTTAAAAATTGAAATCTAATGCACCTGTAATTTATTTTTGCAAATGGCATGAGTCAGGAAATGTACCCCCTGCCCAGACTGACTTGCTCTTTCTTGGTGGTTGGATTTCCTACTGATTTGAAATGCCATTTTTCTTTTATACCAAATTCTCATTAAAAACATGATCCTCATAATGAATTCTCTCCTCTGTTCCATTGACCCGTGTACCTATTCTTGCCTCTGCGAAGTTGGTCACAGTCAATGTCAGTGCTCCTCCCAGATCTCCGTGGGTCCCTTTCTGGTATTTGTTTCAGAGTACTTTGAAGAGAGGGCTTTGTGAGTTTGAGCCTTTTCCAGCTTGCACGTTCAGGTCTTCCTGGGGGGCTGCCTTCAGCTCCCTTTGTCTTCACCAAAGGATACCTACAGGTGTGGGCCCCCAATAACCAGTGACCAACAGGTGCGAGTATATGAAAACCCATTTTTTTCTTACTTTTGGCATAGGGAGCCCTTCATCAATAAACCACTTGCACACAATGTTCTCATTGCAGGGTCTGCTTTTGGGAAACTTCATCTAAGGTAAAGTCTTTTCATCATCCAGGCAGATGATTCCACCAGCTAACAAGAACCATCCTCCACCAGTCACCCATTGAATTGAGAAAGCTGTCCATATGGCATCCTTTAGCACTTCCCATCAGAAGGGCTTTCAGGTGGTAAGTAAAAGGAAGTAAACGCTGAGCTCCTGGTGGTGTCCTCCTGTCAATGCAATGAACGATGGCTTTTGTGTTTTTAAATATATTTCCTAAAGAACAGAAAGTCTTTAATTTCTCAGAAATTATACAGCAGATCCTAGAAATAATGTCTCTGGATAGTCAGTGGACATCATCTAAGGTAACTAAGATGGTATTTGATTACTTTTAAACTTTCAACTTAAAAAAAAAGTGTCACATGTACTTGGTAAGAAATTAAACAGAAGAGTATAAAATGAAAATTGTCTGTATTCTTGCTAAAAACTTTAGAATATTTAAGATTTAATAATTCATTAAGTTTATTGTTTTATTGTTTGCTATAGGTCAGGCACTCTTTACTTCCTTCTCTAAGCTAGGTGCACTATAAAATTATTTTCCCGTATCTTTCTTATTTAAGTTATATATATTCATTTTAGAGGGTGTGGAGTGGCAGTGGGAGGGGAAGAGAGAGAATCCCCAAGCAGACTCCTTTTGCTGTGATGAGCCCAAAGCAGGAATGGATCCCAGGACCTGAGATTGTGACCTGTGCTGAAATCAAGAGTCAGCTACTTAACCGACTAAACAGTCCAGGCATCCTCACATACTTTTCTCAGCTTAGTATCTCAGGCACCTTTTGTCCTTCTAGTTCATGAAAATTCCTCCTCATTTTGTTTGATGGCTGGGCCATAATTATTTTTATTCTGTTCTATAATATTTATTGCCATAGTGAGGTTTATCCTTGCTTCACTAGGTTTAAAATTATGACAATTATTTTTTTAAGATTTTATTTATTTACTTGACAGAGAGATAGTGAGAGAGAGGGCACAAGCAGAGGGAGTGGCAGACAAGGGAGAGGGAGAAAGAGGAGACTGATGTGGGGCTCGATCCCAGGACCCCAGGATCATGACCTGAGCCAAAGGCAGATGTTTACCCAACTGAGCCACCCAGGCACACCCCAAATTATGACAAATTCTTTGAAGCAACTCTTTTCCTTCCTGGTTTTATTAACTTGAGTCATCTGTTAGCGGAATTTTGTCATCAGACAATTTTTGCATACTTGAGAAGTTCTGTCTCTTGTTTTAATTTTAAATGACAATATTGTTATGGGGAATTCTAGAGGAAGTTTGATTTTTCTCTCTTACAGCCCATCACTTATTTTTATACATGCTCTCATGGCAATTTTTTAAAAATTAAAAAAAATTTTTTTTTTTTGGAGAGAGTATGCAAGTGCAGAGTATGTTGGGGGGAGGTACAGGAGGAGCTAAGGGAAGGGAGAGAGACTCTTAAGCATGCCCATGCCTGGTACAGAGCCTGTGGCAGAGCCCACCTGGAGGCTTGATCTCATGAACCTGAGATTATGACGTGAGCCAAAACTAAGACTCAGTTTTTGAACCCTCTGAGCCACCCAGGTGCCCTGGCAATTTTTAGAACTATAAACAATGGTAACAGTCTATGTTTCCCTCTCCCTCCCTATCTTTTCCGTTTTTTGTTTCTTGACTTTTGGTATTCAGTTTCCTGAAATTTCTTGTTCCTTAGGATGTATAGATTTAGGTATCCCATTGTTTGGGGAAGAACTTTTATAATTGTTTCTTTCTTTCTTTCTTTTTTTTTTAAGATTTTATTTATTTATTTGACAGAGAGAGAGAGAGAGATCACAAGTAGGCAGAGAAGCAGGCAGAGAAAGGGAGAAGCAGCCTCCCTGCTGAGCAGAGAGCCTGATGTGGGGCTCGATCCCAGGACCCTGAGATCATGACCTGAGCTGAAGGCAGAGGCTTAACCCACTGAGCCACCCAGGCGCCCCTATAAGTGTTTATTTCAATGTTAACAGATACAGTCTTGTTTTTCATATAACAAATTATATGTATGTGTGATTCTTCTGATCTGTCTTCTTCATCTGTTACCTTTCATCTCCCTAATAGTTTTTAACCTCTTTGACTTTTGTTTTTTTCTCTGCATTGTCTTTCATCATTTGAATGCTTTCCTCCATGACTGGGACTTTGTTTTGACCAAATTCCATTTTCTTCCTTGATGTTTCAAATGATGTTTTTTGGTTCTGAGTGGATTTTCTTAGATTTTAGGAGACATGCAAAAATTACTACAAAGTAAGGCTCTCTGTTTTCAAAGCTTGATTTGGAGTTGTACTTTGTCTAAATGTCAATGATGTACATAATATATATATTTATGTACTTATATATTCACATATTTATATATATTTACACATACATACATGTATGAATATATACATACTTTGTTTTTTCTTTGGCTTTGCTCCATTTATTAGACCAGATCTTTGGTGTATGATCTGGTTTTACTCTACCATTATAACAGAAGTTATTGACTTTTGTTCTCGATTAAAGAAACATTTTTGGCAAAGGTTTTCCTCTCAGATGTCTTGTTCTTATCAAAAATATAACCCTTAGCAGCATAGTACAAAGGACATCAGTTTGAATTATGGATCTATTTCAGAAAATCAACAAAGCAGAAGTGAACTTCTATTCTATAATTACTGAAGAATGAACTAAGGACATATTGAAGTGCTATAAGTTGTACCTTAAAATTTTCAGGAGTGGGTCGAATAAATCCAGTGGGTTTTTGTATCCAATTCTGTATTATGTGGGTTGGTTATTATCTCTGGTGAACAAATGTATTCATTGATAAATCTGACAAAAATTAGAAAAAATAGAATTTGCTGACCATGGAAAACCTTAAACTAATTCTATTTGTTTTGCAGCATTAATTATCAAAGAAGATTGTACTTATGATGACAATGACTTGAAGCATTTCCTACAAGAAAGGATCTGTTAAGACTACCACCAAAGGATGAAGATTTCAGACTTTGGTTATGTACTTCAAAGTCTCCAACACAGTTGTTATTATCATGTTAGTGATGAGTAACAGGATTCCAAACAGTATTTCCACTTCTGTCTCCTGCTCACTGCCTTCCTTTCCTTCCTGTCACCCTCTAGGCCACAGGGGTCCACCATCTTTTGCTGTATGTGACTGATTTTCTTTTGCATATCATGTTTTTCAACAGGATTGAGTTAGGGGTTATTTTTGAGGGGATTTTTAATACTTGAAAATAACATTTCCATAGGTTAATAGCAATCTGACTTTTTCAAAAGTTTTAAAGAAATCTTAGCTTGGTCTCCACACTTCACCTCCTCATAACCTTTTCCCCTTTGTAAAAGCCTACGTGAAATTCTGATTGTGAGAAACTCCCACTAGCAACCCACATATTTTCCCTCCAAATGGGCTTCTTAACTTTTAAGGCAGTTTTTCACATGGTTTTGGCTTTCACACTTTTGGTCATCTGTCATGTTTTATTAGAACAGGTGGAGATTTAGTTCTATCTTCCCAAAGTCTGTAAAATGGAGAGGGTAAAATATAAGACTTTGCTTCGAAGAACTAAGGAGATGGAATGAAGTCTTAGACATCTAAAGGAATTTGTAGCTTGAAGCTGGTTTCCCTTAGGCTGTCTTGACCTCTTTGATGAGGTCAGGTTTTTGTTGTTGTTTTGCAGGAACCAATGCTATACCCAAGAGAAGGACCATCTTTTCTTGATCTTCCGGCAGTAGTTCATCCAGAGTCAAGTGTGGTATAATTTAGCTGTGTCTTACTGTGAACCTATTAAAGATCCATGTCATTAAAACTCACTAGGACTGAGGGGGAGTCTGACTAGCTCAGCTGGTAGAACTTGCAACTCTTGATCTCAGGGTCATGAGATCAAGCCTCACATTGGGTATGGAGTGTACTTAAAACACACATACACACACACACACACACACACCCCAAACTCTCTAGGACTGTCTTTTCTCCAATAGTATACTGTGTAATGTCTAAAATAGGTGACTGACTCCTACTACTCCTACCCTTCAAGCATACAAAGTAACCTACAACTTTGGGTGCTTGAGGACCAGCATATCAATGACAGCAGAAAACTCATACTTGGCATAAACATGGTAGCTCAGATAGGGCAGTGCTGCCCAAAACTATGGCCAGTGTGGGCTGTCATACCCAATGCTGGAGGGTGTGATGGTGCTCAACTGAAGCAGAGTAGTTGGGGAAAAGGCAGACTTCAGATGCCATATGGTAACTAAACCCACGTGGGACTCCTCCTGGATTTGCAGTAACATAGGGAAGGGATTTTACAGGGATCTGTGATATGTATTAGCAGGAGCTAGTAGAGAGGGGAAAGAGGAAAAGGAACAAGCAAACATTCATTACTGTATCTTCTGAAAATCACATTTTTAGATATTATTAATATATCCATCTCTACTGTTAGTTAAAATGTAATGGTGTAAAGAAAAAGTTTATTAGAAGAGTGTGCAGAGATTTTGGTCCTTCTGGTTATCTTTGGAGTAAAAATTTTGTTGCCCAGCTAACAAATGATTCATATTCTCAACATTAAGATATAATGAAAGAGTCTTATATTCTTGTGGAGCCCTATCCTTTTCAAAGTCTTCCCCATACACACTTCTCAGTCACAACATTCCAACAAGGTTGACAGATCATGGGTTATTCCCATTTTGATAGGAGCAAACCAGACTTCAGAATACATGGAAGTATTCCTAAGGGTAACACAACTGAAAAGTGGAGGGACGAATACTTTAAACCCAGGTGTTTGAACTCCAAGATCACTAACCTGTCTACCAAATCGTGCTCATTATAATGGTTTTTCATAGCAAAATAGCTTGTCTTAATTCTTAAAAATTCATATGAAATATAATATTAGGTTAGTCCAATTTCTCCAATTTCCATTTGATAATGATACTTTGTAGTAATGCAGTATACAATTTTCAAAGCACTTACAAATTCTAAATAGCCTGAAGAAATTAACAGGGAAGTTATTACCATCTGTGCTAGACTTAGAAGACGACTAAGGAACAAGGAAATTAAATTACTTGCCTAAAATCTTCTGACTCCCTATACACTCATTACTTGAGTAGAGTGCTTCTTGAAACTCTTCACACCATTACAAAAGCAATTCTTATAAATAAATTTAAGGCCACAATGGCACACTTACTGTCATGTTTTTAAATTTAATTCATCCTTTTTTTTTTTCCTTCACATGCTTCACACATGGTCCTGGTTCTCTTTCTAAGGCATTTACGGTAAACCCTCAGCCAAAGTTGCTTCCATCTGAATTGAGTAGTGCATTGACTTCTGTGGAACCAAAATGAAAACATCTTCACAAGCGACAGGTGAGTCTCCCTCTTTATCTCCCTCCCAATCCCAGCCTTCTTTTAAAAAAGAGCAAGACTGTTGTAAAAAATGGCACCTTTTAAATTGGCATTATAATAGAAAAAAAAACCACAAAAAACCTTTTTCTGAAAATAATTGAGGCTTATGGATATCAGAGGTGTCACCTGCTGTGCTACCTGACAGGTGTGAACCATCTGGCTGAGACTGACTTTTGGTATCTGCCAGCCTCCTCAGTACAGCTGCTGGGCTTGCACCATCATCAAAGAAGACTCAAATGAGAAGTTTACAGATTCTGGGGAAGAAAAAAAATGGCCTTCTTTTGTCCTTTCCTATACCAGTGGGGAAGATCTGCCATTTAAAATTCTTTTCAAGTTGGGACACCTGGGTGGCTCAGTTGGTTAAGCAACTGCCTTCAGCTTGGGTCATGATCCCAGGGTCCTGAGGTCAAGCCCCACATTAGGCTCCTTGCTCACCAGGGAGCTTGCTTCTCCCTCTCCCTTTCCTGCACCCCCTGGATGGGCTCTCTTTCTCTCTTTCTCTCCCACCCCCATCAAATAAATAAATAAAATCTTAAAAAAATTTTTTTTTAAATTTTTAAAAAATAAATTCTTTTTTCAAGTCAACTGGTAGAAGCCACTTCCAGCACTCTTTGCAGCACCGTGTCCTTCCATTCAGGCTATAGATGTATTTTCTAATTGGCTTTGGTATCCTTTCTCCATTCATTCTCCAGTCTGTTTCATGCATTATTGCCTGAAAATTCCTTCCTTCCAAAGATTTCCTATGGGGACCATTTTTTTTTTTAACAATGGATTACTTCCATATTTAATATCTACCCTCATAGACCAGGTGATAGATTCAATTATTGGTCTCAATTCTTCACTTCCCTGTAATGGGATTATATATCCATACGTTTGCTTATTAGCTTTGCTATGCTCTTCCACTGCATGTGGAATTTTCTTCCCTACACCACATGACTTTCTCTGGCAGTGAAAAATAAGTAGATGTCATAGGAGCAAAGATCTTACATATATTTGTCAAGGTTTGGCTTGGCTCTTATATTCTGGATCTGCCAGGAGAGAGCATGTCCTAATTCCTGCTGCCTTCTTAGCTTTGGCCCAAGTATGAGCATACATGAAGACCTGAGCTCAAACCATAGTCTGGATCTAAGCCACCTGATGCAGACTGAACTTCAGCTACCCAGCCAAGCCCAATCTAGATCAGCCAAAACTCAGCTCAACTATAGACATATGAGCATGAGAATAAATGCTTGTTGATATGTACCATTGCATTTTGGGGTGGTTTGCTATACTTGATTATTGTGCTGATATCTGACCAGTACACACCAACTACTTTCCCAGCTTCAAATCTGACTATAGTCTTGTAATAGGCTATAGTCCAGCTAATCATGACAGCTTGATGATATCCTGGTGTTTCTTCCGGTCTTCAAACGAATACACATATAGCTAGCTAGTATTCATTGGCACTGGGATAAATAATCATGAGTGATCTGTTTGTAATCCTATTGAATCTTTAAACAGACTACCATGTCATTCATAGCCTACAATTTTTTAGTTTACCTTTTTCTGTAGGGTAGAGTAGTGTAGTTTGACCTCAGAAGCGGTGGGATGGACCTTGTCCTTTGGTAAAGGTTTAATATTTATTAAAGGACCCATATGTTCCAGAACTCTGACTGGATTTTATATGCAATGTTCTTCCATGAGGTAGAGATTATTTTCCCCATTTTCTAGGAAGAGGACGGTAAGGCTCAGGGAAGTTACACAACTTCTTCAAAATGTAAACAGTAGAGGTGGGGCTGAAATTTACTTTTGTTCTGACTCTCAATACCATGCTTTTTGGCTATGCCATCTTATCTTTTTCATCACACAAAATTATTAGGTAATTGACTTATTTAACATGTAAGAAGTTTTAAGTATGATGAATATAGAACATAAAGTGCCATGACTTAGTGATTTTATTAAATAAATATTATTTACAAATTTAAATTCCAAACCTTTTTAAAAAATTTTATTAAGTAAACTCTGCCCCCCAACATGAGGCTCAAACTCATGACTTTAAGGTCAAGAGTTGCATTTGCTACTCACTGAGCCAGCCAGGCACCCCAAGATTCCAAACCTTAAATAGTTTGTGCCACCATCTCTTGAGGCCTGCTCTGAATATTGCCAATGTTTTTTCTTTAAGGTCTATAGAAGTCAGAAGGAAACCACAGAACAGCCACCCCAGGATAGCACAGAGTCTGACCTAAGCCCACAAAAGCCAAAAGTAGCAAGGTTGGAGTTGAAAGCTTGGCCTAACACTTTGTCTCCAACTCACACCCTGGCACCTTTGGGCTTTGTCTTTTTTTAACAGCAGAGTGCCAGCCTCGAATTTTTAAACCTTAACTCTGAATTTCTTGACTCAGTGTGTTTAAGATAGACTTTGCATGTTACTATTTTGAAGCAGCTGTTTGTCAGAGCTGGAGGAGGGAGGGAATCAAAGCGGTTTAAGGGGAGGTGCTTGTCTTAGAACTGAGACTGCTGAGCTACCAGATTCAAGCGAAGGTTTTGATTTGGGCAAGATGAACAGCCTCACTCTAAGGCAGGACTTCTCAGTCTGGGAGCCACTGACACGAGGGGCTGGGTGATTCCTTGTTGGGAGGGGCAGTCTTGTGCCTTATAGGATATGTAGCAGCATCCTTGTCTCTGCCCATCAGATGCCAGTAGCACCTGTTGCCCAGATGTGACTATAAAAATGTCTACAGATATTGCCAAATGTCCCCTGGGGGTACACTCACCTGGTTTGAGAACTGCTGCCCTAAATGAGTAAGTCTGAGCTCGTGATAGCTTTTTGTTTTTTTTAAAAAAATATTTTATTTATTTATTTGACAGACAGAGATCACAAGTAGGCAGAGAGGCAGGCAGAGAGAGAGAGAGGAGAAAGCAGGCTCCCTGTGGAGCAGAGAGCCCGATGCAGGGCTCCATCCCTGGACCCTAGGATCATGACCCGAGCTGAAGGCAGAGGTTTTAACCCACTGAGCCACCTAGGCGCCCCTCGTGATAGCCTTTTAAACTCATAAAAGAAAAAATAAAGGGATAATGGATAAACTTACCTAAAGAAATTATCCTAATAGCGATTAAATGAAATAATGGGGGGGGAAGAAATTCCACTTTTTAAAAATGTATTCCTTTGTTATATATATATGGTCTTCCTTTAAAAAACATTTTAAAAATGTCTTCCTTTGTATTTTATATATATAATATATTATATAATAATATAATATATCTATATCTATCTACCTCAGGAAAGAAAACATCAGAGGAAGGAGCCAGTCAAAACACAGGCTAACAAAGCAAACTGTGTAGAGAGTAAATTAACAGTAAAACCTAAAGGGAGCAAAATATACAATCCCCAAGTATGCCTCCTTGGCATATGAATTGTTCTAAACTGGTTATTTTTAAGAAACAGGTGAAGCTCTGAAAACTGAGAAGTTAACCCTTTTGTAAGAGACATTGACGTTTATAAGAGAAATCTCCCCTTGTAAGGGTGTCTCCCGGTCTGCACCAGAAGAGGGACAGGACTCAATCTCTAGAATACTCTCTATCAGTGGAGAAGGGCAGAGACTTAAATTTGCATAACAATCATACTTTTACTTACTGTGCTTTATCGGAAAACCTCCTGTAACCGGCTCCTCACCCCTGAACATCATTTGTCTTTAGCAGATGTTATGTAAGGTGATGGTTTGGGCCGCATTAAGGAGTTACTCAATTTTCCTGGGTGTATGCCATGTATTTATTTTTGTTTTTGTATTTATTTTTTGTTTAATTTGTTTGTATTATTTTTTGTTTAATAACCTATATAAGAGGTATATAACCCCTATAGGAGGTATATAGGTTATTAAACTTTTGTTTGGGTTTCTCCTGTTAATCTGTCTTTTTATTACATGGGTGTCTCAGCCAAGAATCTAGAAGGGTAGAGGGAAAATTATTTTTCCTCCTCTATAGGCTCCATGCACTCAGAGCAAAAAAACCCCGAGAAACCTACTGTTTTTAAGCTACTACATAATGATCTCCCCTCTTGCTTCAGGGACTCTGTTTTGTGCCTTAATACATGAGGTAGGCATTATTGTTCTCATTTTATTCATAATAAGCCAGACATGTAGAGGTATCTGTCTCTTGGCCAGATTCACAGGGACAGAGGCAGGAATTATCCCCAGGTCTGCTTGGCTCCCAAGCCTGGGTTCTTCAGTTGCTATGGTGTCTGTATCTCACAGCTAGGATAAGACAGTGGGGTTCTATGGAGCTTCATAAAGTAATCGTCACATTTGTTATCTTACCTTCCATTGAACTCAGAGCTGGTTTTCTTCTGATGCCTCTGATTGTAGCTGATCATGTAGGGCATTCAAAGAAATTTTTGCCACACGGATATTGTAGGATTCTGTGCTTCTACTCAAAGCCATTCAGAGAAAGGAAGAAAGCCATGTCATTGTACTGAGCTGGCGGGAACTGCAGGAAAGGAAGCCCTCAAGCACTATTCTGTAGAATAGTGACTTCGATGTTTCTGGAAGGAAGTCCATATTAGCACAGGAGGATAGGATAAGGTAAGGGGGCATTAAGTGTAACTTTCTTATGATGGGCCCAGCAGATGTCATACTTGGGCATTATGTTCTCCAGGTCTTTCATTTTATAGAGAAGAGAAGTCTGATGGGACATCTGTCAGTTAAGTGCCTGACTCTTCAGCACAGGTCTTGATTTCAGGGTTGTGAGTTCAAGCCCCGTGTTGGCTCCTACTTTAAAGAGAGAGAGAGGGAAGTCTGAAAGTCTTTAATGGGGAAGACATGGGAATCTAAGGATCCAGACAAAAAATGTTACTATGAGGAGCTTGCCTTTGAACCTCTGACATTCTGCTAAGACAGTTAAGATTCTCTGGACTCAAACTAAACCTAAGCATCGTTCATTATTAAATAAAATGCCAATAGATGTGTGATACTCCAGGCATACTGATGGTGAATTTCACCTTAATTTACTACAGTTTTTCCCAAGAGCACGTTTTATAAGAATAAGGAAGAAGTTGATCAAGGTAAGTGGACGTTGGATTGGGCGGTAAGGATATGGATCTACCCAGAAGGCACAGAACAGAAAAGAAGGATGAGATGCTTGGACACATTCCATTTCACTCCTTTGCTCATGTATGCAATATATTTATTGCCTCTCCACGGTGTGCTAGGTACTGTGCTAGATGTTGGGTTGTAGTGATAAACAGAACAGTGGAGGAAATAACACTTTTCAAAGTAAATAAATAATTAAATTTATAATTAATCACTCTGATAGTGACCCTGCAGAGAAGTACAGAAAGTACGGGGATCATTTGACAGGGTTACCTGGCTTGTCTGGGAGGTTAGGAAAGATTTCTCTGAGGATGGAATGTTTGAGGCAAGATCTGCAGGGTGAGTGAAGTAGCTAGGCAAAGTGGGGTGGGGAGGGTTTAGTGGTAGAGGATAGAGCATGTGCAAAGATCCTGGAACAAGGAAAACCTGTGGTATTTGGAAGGATTGAAAACTGATTATTGAGTTTGGAACACACAGGGCAAGAAGAAAAATGTAGGATATGAGATAGAAAAAATGTGAAGGGGTCAGATCAGATTATCCTAAAAGAAATGTAATTTATATATTCAGATTCACTTTCTAATAAGATCTCTGATTACTTTGCAGAGAAGAGTCTGGATGAGGCCAGAGTTGACACCTGAGGAAGCTGTTGCGAAAGTCCCGACAATATTAGAGAGTCGTGGTGGTCACAGAGATGGAGAGAAGCAGATAGATCAATGAGATGCTTAAGAGAATGAGCCCTCTCCAGGTCTTGGCCCCATCTGGAGCTCCAGGTTCTGAGGTGATTGTGAGACCAAATTATATGACATTCGTTTCTTGGGATCATTAAATGTCATACTTGGGCATCATGTTCTCCAGGTCTTTCATTTTATAGAGAAGAGAGCTCTGATGGGACATTTGGGTGACTCAGTCAGTTAAGTGCCTGACTCTTCAGCACAGGTCTTGATTTCAGGGTTGTGAGTTCAAACCCCGTGTTGGCTCCTACTTTAAAGAGAGAGAGAGAGAGAGAAGTCTGAAAGGTGAAGTGGATTATTCAAGTTCACATGAGAATGGCCTTACTGGGACTAGAACCCAGGAACCAGCCAGTTGGGGATTGCTGAAGGTAGAGGGTCAACATGTACAGATTTCTTACAGACATGGAAATGTGTTATAAATTGACATGGGTGGTAGGAAGAGATACCACCCTAAACTCCATTTCTGCTACATGGTAGATCATATATTGAGTGTAAGAATAAATTAAGTGTCTTTACCTACCCCTTCTCTACCCATAGTAAGAAGAAGAATTTGGTCATAACTATCCTTGTCATCAACTAACATAAGAGAACTTTAATACATACCTAGGAAAGAATTGGGTGGGTGATGTGCAGGGATAGATTTTTTTTTTTTTCTAAGCCTGATAAGACCAGGTTGTTGGTTCTTAAGAAATGGAGGGCACAGAAGGAATTTGGATTTCTCATGCACATTAAAGGGAAGATTGATTAAGATAGGGTTCTTTGTTTACAACCTGGAGAAATAGACTCTGACTAATTTAGGTAAAAACAGTATTAAGCAAAACAAAACAAAAATAAAACAACAACAAACAAATGAAAAACCCTCCATCAACCAGTCTACAAACAAAACAAAACAATAACAAAAGAGGAAATTGTTAGCTACTGGGAATTCAGAGAAGCATCCAGAAGGAGGCTGGAGAATTGGGTCTGGGACAGCACACGGATTGGAAACTAGGAGCATGAATCACTGGGATGTTTTCTCTCTGGAAACCATCTGAGTAGGAATTTTCTGCCAGGTTGACTCACTACAACACTGTGTTCAATTGCCTTGTCTTCCTGCTCAAGAGGTACATTTCAGGAGGGAATATCTGATTGGCCTGACTTAAGCCATGTGCCTGCCCTTTGGCTAAAAGAGGATATGGTCCCTGAATAGAGTATCTCCCAGGAATATCCAACTGGGAAAAAGTAGTTACAGTAAAGGAAAGTAGGTTGCTATCAGAAGGAGAACATAGAAGCTAGGCTGCCAAAAGCAAATTAACTGTATAGATGCCATGGAAAGGACATGTTCCCCATCCCACCACTCTAGTGTCTTCAGACACTAGAATCAGAGGTCATCCCATCTGCTTGCAGGCCAGTAGGAAGTGGGTGTAGGAGGAAAGCTATCAGCTTCAATGAACAACCAAGCCTGAGTGGCTTAGGATTAATTATGAAGACATGAAGATGTGTTAACCTTAAAAATAAAACTGCAAGCTATTTTACCAGCAAAATATGGGTTTATTCTGGAATAATAGAGAATTATAATCTAGAACAAGCAAGCTATGGCACAAAGTCATAGCTAAGGCCCTGAAACAAAGCGGTGGACTCCTTTTTTTTTTTTTTTTTTTTTTTTTAAATAGAGGAAAGAGGGGGTTGGAGAGGCTGTTATAAACAAAAAGTCCATTGGAGTAAACTGGGAGTTCAAAGTGTACTGGCTTTTATTGGCTGATGGTGACTGTCTCTCACTGGCTGGGCTGTTGTTGGGGGAGAGAGGGGGAGAGGGAAGCCTTTCTTCTTCCTGCAGTGTAGTAAAGTAATATCCCTCTCTCCCTGTTGGGTCTTCAATTGACAAGTGGCAGGGCATGAGAGCACCCCCTGCCCAACCTCCTGGTTCCATTTTAGTGAGTTTTTACTTTTTTCATTTTCGCAGATGGAAAGTTGTGTGTGGCAGGGTAGGGTTTGGGGGACATATGGCATTGAGTCAATGTTCAAGACCACGGGAGGTGAACAGAGGAAGGTGAATGGTAGGGAATCAGGGCGGTCCCAGGATCTGTCCCAGTCTCCTGTCGGGAAGGAAAGGGAGAGGATACCCATATTAAGACCGCAGCCTCCCTGACATAAAATGAACCTCAAACACAGAACTGTTTAAATTTTTCCTGGGAGCCCGTGTTTCTTGAAAAGACTGGGAAAGCAGACTTCCTGCCATGTAATGTCCATAATCAACCAGTAGATGTGTTCACTGTTGGTTAAACACATTGAGCAATGTCTTTTCCTTTGCTCTGTTGCTCTAGGAGGCTTTCCCTTCTAGAATGGACATTAGAATCACTTGTGGACCTCTTCAATCTACCAGTGCCTGGGACCCAACTCCACAGATCTGAGTTTGACTGTCTGGGTTTAGACTTGGGCTTCCATGTTTTTTAAAGCTCCCAGAGGAAGCCGACATGCAGGTTTAGATTTCCCAGGGCTGAGAATTCTACGTTTATTTTCGAAGGGGAGATTTGATCAGCCTCTTTTGTCGCTCTCAGTGCAGAAGGCTGCTTTTGGACACAGCTGCTTCTTCCAGTGCCAACATCTTCAGTTTGCCTCTCTCCAGTACAAGTAGTGCCTGGGCCAACCCACACCCGGTCCCCCCAGACTCACTGAGACAGAAAGAACAACCAAGGGCACCTGGGTGGCTCAGTGGGTTAGGCCTCTGCCTTTGGCTCAGGTCATGATCCTGGGGTCCTGGGATCAAGCCCTGCATCGGGCTCTCTGCTCAGCGGGGAGCCTACTTCCCTTCCTCTCTCTCTGCCTGCCTCTCTGCCTACTTGTGATCTCTCTCTGTCAAATAAATAAATAAAAATCTTAAAAAAAAAAAGAAAGAACAACCAAAGTAGAAAATATCAGTGCTTATATTAGTGGCTAGTTCTGGGCTTCCCAGACTCCTTCTTCCAGCCATCTGGTATACCAGGTCATTGGGGCTCTACTAGAGTCCTTTCTATACTAAATTAATACAGAATGCCTATATTAATAATTAGTTAGTTAATTAATTAATATCTCACACCTCTGAGTAAGATAAGCACCTCACATTATTCTCTACATTCACCGGTGTTGCTTTCCAGGGGCAAACTTTCCCTCCAAATGATTACTAGTGTCTTAAGTAATCAGCTTGTCAAATGAACATGAAGCATGAGTAATATCTAAAAAAATCAACAATTTCCCAGCAGATTATTGCTCATGCACTCATTTGTACAGTCTTTAACTCAACAAGTATCAACGAAGTCCCTACAAATACCTATATGTTGAATCAAGTCCTCTCCCAGGTACTATATGTAGTTATAATAGTGAACAACACAGAATGCCTTCCCTTATGGTGCTTACGTTTGGGTGTATGAAATAAACAATAATAAAAGAAAGTAAAAGATATTAATGTTAGCAAGTGATAACAGTGGTGGAAAAATGAATTCAACAAAGGAAGATAGGACTGTCTCAGACACCTATAATAGACACTATTGGTAACCTTCCCAGTTCCCCTTTAATTGGGAGAGTGTGCCCATGTCCAAAATGCTATGGCAGCTGTTAATGACTCATAGGTGCATCCCTCTCCTGAGACTTGTCTTCAGCTACTAGGAGCCCTTTTGCCAAGAGATGCCTGGAAGTTTATATATCCCACTGAGGGAAAGCCTGTGACCATCGGCTGCCTGATAGGTGGTATACAACCTGGGCAAGAGCGTGGGACAATTTGTAGTGCCACTCATATTTTGAGTTCTACATGGGATCAGTTAGAGGAAGCTAGAAATCACAGCTTTGCTTAGCAGCTTCCCCTGCTTTCATCTCCTTCCCTTGCTTTTTATGGCTTTCTCCTTAGAACACTCCCTCAACAAGTTACTGCACAGAACTCCTGGTTGTAGGTTCTGCTTCTAAGGAACCCAACCTGAGACAATATGTAAAGGAAGTAAAGGAGTGTATTTTGCAGATACCTAAGTGAAGAATATTCCAAGCAGAGGCCTGAATTGATTTAAACTGGCTGCTTCTAGGAAAAGCTAGGACTGGAGGACCATCCTAGGACATTGTCATAATTTGGGCCTTTGCAGGCAGGATTTTTGAGCATAGGAGGGATGTGACCTACCTTTTGTGTCAACAGGCTTTGAGTACCAGTGACAAACATCTCCAGCGCCCCCCCTATTTTTAAAAGATTTTATTTATTTATTTGACAGAGAGATCACAAGTAGGCAGAGAGGCAGGCAAAGAGAGAGGGGGGGAAGCAGACTCCCTGCTGAGCAGAGAGCCCGATGCGGGGCTTGATTCCAGGACCCTAAGATCATGACCTGAGCCAAAGGCAGAGGCTTTAACCCACTGAGCCACCCAGGTGCCCCTCCGGCTCTTTTTCATTGAGTTCTTCTTGCCTTTTATGGATGCTTTTCAAAAAGTCCAAGTTGATTTCATCCAGACTGTGCTCCCACAGCCCACTTCCCTTGCTCTGACAAAATGTAGACCCATCTCACCCAGCAGCGGCTCCTGGGTACCACCACCAAAGTTTGGGATCCGCCTTTCTCACTCTAGATTTGTTAAAGAGGACTCAGACCCAGTCCACAGTCTGCCGTGAGTGCAAGTCAAGTGCTGCCCCCTCTGTCTTCCAGCTCAACCTTCTGTGGTGGTGGTGGTGGGGTTCCTTTGGAAGACTCCATCATCCTGTGGTTATTTAGAAACAACCTTGCCCCACCCCCTCCCCAAAGCAATATGGTGGAGCAAGGCCCCCAGAATGACAGCAGCTCTACGCAAACATATCTCTTAATCGGTGTTCTGTGGCAACTTCTACAAAGCCCCCTCACTGGACTTGAGGGGAAGAGGCAGTTACAGCATGGTGCCCTCACACATGCCCCTGGTGGGAAGGCTCACAGAGCTCACGACAGACTTTTGTTCAACGGCAGCCACCTCCCCAAATTCTCCCTTCTTCTCTCCTCTCTAATCCTCTTGAACCACCTGAGGGATTCATATGTTATGGAATTAATTTTCAAGTTTATTTCCTTTGTAAATCTGCATAATCTGAAATCTGTCCCATTGAGGTTGAGACATTCTAAAGCGAAAAACGGCGTACACCTGAGGTGTGCAGGAGAATTTCCAGTCATAACATCCTACTACATTGTCTTAGTTAGCAATTGTGGCAGAGGCTACTAATCGTCTCTCAAAATCCATTTTCCTTTTCTTGTATATTTTGGAAGTTCTGATTTTTAGGTGGCTCATGACACTATGAAGAAAACTCTTCTGCCCTCTGTAGGGCTTCCTAAACATCCCAGGGAAGAATTCGAATTTGCCTGGCTTTACCTTACATATCCACCTCTAGCTTAATCACTATGGCCTCAGGATAAGATGTTTGGGATAAGAAGATTTCGCTAGAACCATAGACACCTAGCCTGGAGAGAGGAGCAGGTCTCCAAAAAACGAGGGTCTATTCTCATAAGGAGAGATTGGCACTGGGCAGATCAAAGAGGAGAAGTTCACATCAGGGGATTTTAAGATTTTTGAGGCTGATACTTCCTGTTTGGATCATATAGCCCTTCTGTGGTCACTGTGTAAGGCGATCTAGGCTAATTGCCAATTTGTATCTAAAGTAAGAAGGCTGAGTATTTTCTTTGATCTTGAACTCACTTTTATTTCTCACATGTGCTGCCCTGATAAATCTACTTATTAACACTTTCTTTATTTTGCCCTGTATCCTGCATGGTCTCTATTATGTTTCTGTTGAAAATCTTATTCACACATTTGTGTGCTTGTCTTGATTATAGGAATTTTTATTTTTATGGATTCCTTGTCTTTACTTTACTTCAAACCTATTGATTCAATCATCAAGTTATACACCCCCCCCCCATCACTCACTATCTTGAGTGATGGTGTCATGTGGAAATCAAGGCAAGAGACAACTTCCGAAATAAGCAGACCCATCCAAGAAGTGTTGCTGGTAGCAGTGGTGTCAGAAGGGGAATCATCTTTAAACTTCCAGAGTAGAGAATACACAGGGAATGACTAAACTGGAAACCTCAATGTGTAGGACTGTATTATTTAATGACTTGGAGGCAATTGCCAAAAGAGACGGCAAAAAGAGATGAAAGTGAGCACTTGGGTAGCTCATTTGGTTAAGTGCCAAGACTCTTGATCTCGGCATAAGTCATGGTCTCAGGGTTGTGATAGGCAGCCCTGCTTTGGGCTTTGCGCTCAGGGCGGAGACTGTTTGAGAGTCTCTCTCTCCATCTTCTCCGCCCCCACACCCCACACACGTGATCTCTCTCTCTAATGATGAAGACAGTTGCTTCTGGGGAATAAGTTGTAGGTGGAAAAAGAAGATGGCCCAGAGGATGATTGCCTTCATAATAAATCTTATAGTATTGTTGTTAAATTATATGCATGCTAATTTGATAAAACAAAAATGAAAAGAAGTCATAGCCCCAAAGGTGTTGGATTCTGGCCTGGCTTACTTGCATGGCTCAGGTTTTCTGTTTATATCTCTTGTGATTTGAGTTCCCTGTATCTGTCTTTCGCTTGGCTTAATCCCCACTTTTGAGGGCACCTCCTAGACTTCCTGAGAAAGAAGCACATGGGAGAAAAAAATTGTAAGAAATTATATATATATTTATAATCATATATATAAATTATATATATGATATATATAAGTGTAATGATATATATATATATAAATGATATATATAAATGTCTCTTGACACTGAAATTTAATTGACTTAGACACAGAATTATCAATTGGTACCCATTTTCCCTCAGAATTTCTCTGTTGTCTTTTAGTTTCTATTGTTTCTTCTTGACTGTAATTCTTTAGCTGTGGTAGGAATTCATTTCAGTTTATTGTGGTGAACCTTGATGAGACCTTTTTAATTCTGGAACTTTGTGGTTAGCTTTTTCATTGTTTATTTTCTGTCTTCTAACTTTTTAGAATTCTTTTTGTTTGGATGTTTAGCCTTTTGGACACTCCCCAATATCTAATTTGCAAATGTTTTCTCTCTTGTTTTCCATCTCTTAGCGTTTTTGCTCTACTTTTCCTTTTTTTTTTTTTTTTTTTTTATTGGCTAATTTATTTTTTATTTATTTATTTTTTAATTTTTTATTTTTTATAAACATATATTTTTATCCCCAGGGGTACAGGTCTGTGAATCACCAGGTTTTCCTTTTTTAAACAAAAATTATTTTTAAGTCATCTCTGCACCCGATATGGCGCTCAAACTAACAACCCTGAGATCAAGAGCGGCAAGCTCCACTGACTGAGCCTGCCAGTCAGTGGCTGTGCCTTTCCCTCTCTTTCTGAGAAATTTCCTCAAGACCATCTTCCAGCACTTTTACTGATAGGTACATTTCTGCTTTCAGATTTTTATTTTCTAAAACTTACTCTGGATATCTGCATTTTTTTTAACAGACCCCCCCCCTCCTTTTTTAAGATTCTATGTATCTATTTTGACACAGCGAGAGAGGGAACACAAGAAGGGGGAGTGGGAGAGGGAGAGGCAGGCTTCCCACTGAGCCCAATGTGGGGCTCTAGCCCAGGACCCAGGAATCATGACCTGAGCTAAAGCTAAAGCTTAACGACTGAGCCACTCAGGCGCCCCAATAGAATCCTATTTTTATTTCATGTATGCGTTATCTTTTCTCTCAGAGAATATTAATGAGAGTTGAGTTTTAAAAAAATATATTTATTTATTTGAGAGAAAGTGAGTCCAAGCTCGAGCTCAGGTTAGAGGTGGCAGGGAGAGAGAGAGAGAGACAAACAGATGCCCCGTTGAGCAGGGGGCCCTCCATGCAGGGCTTGATCCCAGGACCCTGAGATAATGACCGGAGAGGAAGGCAAATGCTTAACCAGATGAGTCACCCAGGCGCCCAATGTATTGTTTTTGTTTTTTAAGTTGTCATCTCTTTGCTTAGACTGCCGACCTGCATGTTGCAGTCTTCCTCAGATGTTTGCTAATCCTTCGCTCTCTGAATATGGGGCTCCTATCTAAGAATCCAGCTTTCTTGGGCTTATTCAGTGAGTCGGTATTTGTCTTTCTGCTTTCCAGCTCCCAAAATGTTATCACTATCAAAAAAGGAGAGCATCTTCAACAAAAGAATTCTGTCAATGAGGAGAGATGATTTTCCATTCTTTGTCTCTGCTGATACTGTGCTCTTTAGAGCAGAGGCCCAGAAGCAGAGTGTTAGGAGGACTGGGAAGGAGGACTGTTCCTGCTCAGTGGTCTAGAACGTTTCTGCTGCTGTTCCCAGTCGTACTGAACCCACTCACCACAAGGGAAGCCCTGGGCTCCAATTCCCCACCTCTCTTAGAAGGCTGCCTGAGCCCCATCTATCACAGGCCCCAGGAGGATCAGTCCTTCCCTTTCTCCTTGCCTTTTGAGCAGCTAATCAAAGCAACCTGCTTATCCTTTTGCAAATCCTTCTCTGAAAGTGGTATTAGAGAAGTCTTTTCTCCATCTCTTTACATTTCCAGAGGTTTTTCTTAAATGCAGTCTGCAGATGAGTCAGTGTCTTTTTTGTGCCTCGATCTCCTCTTTTGTAAATGGGGATAACACCGCCTCCCTCACTGCACCTCTGTGAGCAGGAAGTTAAATGAGGCCAATGGTCAGAACCTGCACATCAGGAACAGCTCTGCCGCTGACAGCTCTGCAAACCAGAAACACGATGGAGACACCTTCTCCCAAAACCTCCCATGCCAGGGGCCCCTGGTGAGGGCTTGCGCTTTTTCCCAGCAGGGCCACCAGTGTTCGAAAAAGTGAAAGTAACTTTAAACCCCTTGAGATAAAAACATAAGGTGAAAAAAACCCAGTAACTAAATTCTCACCTCAACAAGCATTGCAAGTAAAACCAAAGAGGAAAAAGAAGGTATCAACCTCTCTAGACCGACGTGCAGGCAACAGGGTAAGCAAGCAGCAACAGCTCTCTCCACAAACCCAGGGAAGGTGTGAGACACAGTGGAGTCTGCTGCTTCCTTCAGACCCAGGGAATGTCTGCTTGACACCTCTCTTGCTGCCTCCCCTTACCCCCCTTCCTTCTATTTTTATAACTTCGAGAAGAACAGGAAGGAGTATATGTATATATTTTTTAATGTTTTTCAGCATTCAAGGTCTGCCTGTGTTCTAGAAGGTGATGAGGTTGAGAGCTTGCCACATGAAATGATTCTGACCTGGGGCAAGAGCTTCAGGCTCTCCAGTTTGTCAGGGGAGGAACTGCTGAACCAGACTGGAGGGCGTTTGCCATCTCTCAAGCTGGCACAGGGAGCTCTAGTTCACACTGCACGTAGGATTCAAATCTGAAGCGAAAAAATGACTCCAAGATTCTTGACTTATCAGTGAGCGGGAAGGTAGCCCCAGAGCTCAGGTTTGAGGAGGTGGCCCCGAGCCAGCCTGCTAGATCATTTCGTGTCTCCTGGGAGAGACCTCTGCCGCTCGCCCACCCACGGGGACGCACCAAAGAGACGGTGACAAACAGATGACTGAGGCTGCTGAGACCACAGTCATTGCTCAGTCCAAGGACAGGTTAGAATGAAAGCCTCCGTGCTAATAGAAAGTAGGAAAAATGGACATGGTCTTCAGGTCAAATATATGTTCCTTCAGGGTAACTTCTGGTCTTGGGCTTCTTTTGTTTGTCCTTCCTTTTCTTCCTTCCTTCTTTTATTTTTCTTTCTTTCTTTCTTTTTTTCTTTCTTTCTTTCTTTCTTTCTTTCTTTCTTTCTTTCTTTCTTTCTTTCTTTCTCTCTCTCTCCCTTCCTTTCTTTCTTTCCTAGTCACTTCCAAATCCATTCTGTTTTTCTTCCCCATGTAGCTGCCAGTCCAATGTTCCCTTTTCTTCTCATTGGGTAATTCTTTTAATAGGTCTGCCCTATTTAGAAAATAAAACACATTTAAATTTGAATTTCAGGTAATCAGTGACAAAAATTTCAATCCCCATGTGATATTTATAGCAAAAAGTTCTTTGTTACTTATCTGAATCCAAGGGAACAGACTTTCAAAAAGTCATTCACTGTTGATGTGAAATTCATTTATTTGAGAATCTGTCTCTTATCTGGTAATGCTAGCTCTGGACCTTTTTCGCTCCCTTCTTCTGAATACTTTCTAGAAAAAGCTTTCTTAAAGCGAAGGGGAGAAATAAAGAACTCCAGGCAAGTTAGCTCCCCTGCTAGGACCGACTACCATGAATTCACATGGAACCAAGCAGCTAGGATGGCTTCAATTTACTGGCTAAGGGTAGGATGAGTAGCCTGGTTTTAAGTTTGCTGCTTCTCCCAGGGAATAACCTTATAATGAACATGCATACCTTTCCGCACAGACCTGAGGAACTGTGAATCTAGACACCTAAGTCTGCTGCATCAAATTCCTCCCACATGGGTTATTGAACCAACCAGATTTGTTTTTTGAGATTCTTTTTTTCAACTGGGAGAACTTCAATTCAGCAAACAAGTATTTCTCAAGTGAAATCATGAGCCAGATGCTTCTCGACGTACAAAGCTTCAAGGATCTGTCTCCTACCTTCACCACATTCTAATTAACTTGGGGACCACACACACAAAAAAGGCAGGTGGGCTTGGGAGTAATATATTTGCTATATGAGCAGCAGGCATTTAAGATGCTCTGTAGTATGGGGGAAATCCATTCCCTACAGTATTTGATGTGTTTTTTCCCTTGGAAAACTTTTTGAATGTTCACAGATTTACACAACCAATAACTGTGTACCCCAATCACTTTGTGAATTAGCAGAATTAGTAACCTTTTGTGTTTTGCCTTATAGAGAGAGAATTTCACACATATTTTTTTTTCACGTCTTAGCATCTCTCAAATTTTGTGCATTTTAGGATTGGTTGCATATTGTGGCAAATTTCTTCCTCTTTTGTACATAAAATAATAGTTTTTTTAATCAATGGCATCTTAGATTTGATAAAACAGCCTGATTTTTACTATTAAAATAAGATTACAGATAAAACTGAAAGACTTTTCTTCTCTCTTATCACTCACCCTCCCCCAACTGCTTTTATTTATTTATTTTTTAATTCCCCAGAGGCAAAGACTCACAAAAGTGGTGGCTTTCAGGCCATCATTGTATATACATATATACGTTTCTCTTAATACATATTTTTCTCTACGTCATTGTTCTGTATATATAATTTTGCATCTATCTTTTCCTTTTTTATATACAATTAGATTTTAAAATCTGTCCATGATGTATAGAGAATTCATTTGTCTCCTTTATAATATCACATTGTATGAATATACTGTAACTAATTTATCCATTCCTCTATTGATGGCCATTTATGTGGTTTCCAATTCATTTTTCCAAATTTATTCTTATAAATAAAAATTCTCTATTTAGAATTTGATTTAGTAATCCAAATTTAGGAAGGGAATTTCCAGGTTGTAGGCATGTAGACTTCAAATTTTCAATGTATCCTTAATTTAATTAAGTCTGCATTTAGAGGTGCTTTTAGATTTATGGGTAAAATCTGGGCTTGTTATTATGTAAGGTTTGGTTTTTTTCCCCTCCTCAAAGGAAAGCCCTTTCTGTTTTGCCTTCCACCCACTTATTTACCAGAAATCATAATAGTACAGTGACTCTGTTTAAATGTTAGCTTTGAAACTTTTGTGATGGTTTGTGGGCCCTCGGTCAACTGAACCACCTACACTTCCTAAATTACCTCTGTATTTCCAAAGACTTTCTGTGCTCGAAAGGCCATGCCAAGCCCTCTCAGACCAATATAGCAATCATCTAGGGTTGGAGGGGTGCAGTAGTATCAGCGTGAAATTTTAGGTACAGTGCTGTGTGAAAAGGGCCTAAGAGTGGGCATCCCCATTGGGTCTAACAGTGCCACATCTAAGAATTAATTGTAAGGAAGTAATTAAAAATGTGCACAGGGGCACCTGGGTGGCTCAGTGGGTTAAGCCTCTGCCTTCAGGGTCCTGGGATCGAGCCCCGCATCGGGCTCTCTGCTCGGTGGGGAGCCTGCTTCCCTCTCTCTCTCTGCCTGCCTCTCTGCCTACTTGTGTCTCTGTCTGTCAAATAAATAAATAAAATCTTAAAAAAAAATGTGCACAAAAGTGAAGTGACAAGGATTTAACTACTGATCAGTTTATAACAACAGAAAGTAAAAAATACTGTTAGGATTCCATATTAGAAGTAACCTTCTGATTTATAAAGAAATCAGGGTGGGTTTCTATGGGGAGAAAAAAAAAAGCCCCAGAAAGTGCACATAGCATATTGTTAAGTGAGGAAATACGGTAGAAATAGTTTGAAGAGTATGACTTCTTTTTAAAAAGATATTCATGGAAAAATCTCTGGAAAGATATAACCCAGGCTAACAGTGGCTCTTTCTGGGATGTGGAATTATGGATGGGTTGTAATTTCTTCCTTTTGTCATCTATCTTTCTAACTTTTATACAGTGCTCATATATTATTTTTGTGACTGAAATAATAAAAAAGAAATGTGCCAGGATTTTGTTTGCTTGGGTTATGGTTTTGTAATAGAATGAACACTGGGAGGTGGGTCGTTTGGTAAGAGAACTTAGGAGCAAGACAGGATGGGGGAATACATTTAATAAAGCACATTATTTGGGAATAATTTTGATTTTTATGTGTGTGCATTTCCTTGGCCCTTGCTCTCCAAACTTTTTAAGGGACTCTTAGCACAAATATCCAGAGATAACTGCTGTCTTGCAGTGAATAATCCAGTTTTCCTTTTGTTCTTTAAAGACTTCTGCATTTCTTCCTTCACTGTAGGTGGAAAATTTGTGCTCCCAGTGAGGACCTGCAGAGAAGTAGATTTGATTGCCTTCCTTGATAGTAAATTTAAGAAAGGTACCTAATGTTTCCTTTAGGATTTGTTGTTGTTGTTTGTTTGTTTTCGTTTGGAGGAGAACAAAATATGCTCTAGAATATCAGCTTCATAATGGCCAGGTTTCAGTGTGCATAAAGACAATAAGGTCCTCTTTCTGCATGCAAAAGCATTCTTTAATGGCTTAGGGTATATACATTTAAATAATTTAAAGTTGTCACTATAGTAAACCAACCAAAAATATTAAAAATGGTAACATCGAAAGCTGTCCCATTTATGGGCTACAGAAAACCTGGCATATATACTCATTGACAATAACACTTAAAACGGGTTCAGAATTTACAGAAAGAATCCTAATAATGTGTCAGAATGATCAAAAAGTTTTCATTTCCCGAAGAAAAATTGATTGGTACAGAAACGTACAGAAGACCATTTGTGGACAATCCTTTTATGATGTGACTCGGGAGCGGCAGCAACAACAGAACGTTCAAAACTCCTTCCAGCTTTGAGTCACTGATTTTAGGATTCCTAAAATTCTATCATTTTCGAGGTGGAAAGGAACTTAAAAATGTAGCCAGATGCCCCGAGAGAGTGTAAAAGATTTTCCTAAGGTCTCCCAGCTAATCACTGAAGAAGCTGGGTTTGTGGTTGGTGACTCTCTCATTATAGGTTGAGCATCTTTCATGCAATACCCATGTTCTCAGTAATGAGACAGCACCCAAAACTCTGGGACTAGAAGCAAGTTGTTGGTCAAGGAAGGCAGAGTCATGCTGAGAGGACCTTAGGGGGCTTGGTCAATTCTCCCATCTTAAAGAGAAGGGAAATGAGTCTGTTGGAAGTGAACTGACTTGGTTCAAGGTCAGTGGACTTCCCGTAACTGTTTCTTGGATGAGAGACACGAGTGTGGGAAATGGGTCAGCAGTGTGAAATGCCTGCATCTTCAGGTTGCAGTATTTGGATGAAGGCTGAAGAGTTAGGGAGCAAGTGTTGGTTAAGCAAGTGTACCACGTGCTGGTGTTGCTCCTTCTGCATTCCAGACAGACAATAGCTCTGGAAGTGGTGTGAATGGCACCCCACCCCCACAATTAACCTCAAAGAGGTGTTAATTTCACAGTCAAACTGAGGACCATTTAAATTCAGGCAGTGTCAGAAAACAACTATTTATTTGGAACCAAAAGAACAATTTGTCTCTTTTATTTTGCATTGTCTGCCCCATTAATTTTCCCAGAATAAAATGTCTTTAAACAGACTTTCCTTACTCCTAGAATGCCCCATATCCCAGTCTAGGCAAACAGGACCTTTACACGAGAAGAAAAGGCACTCGGATGCCCTTTGGTCAAGACAGCAGGAAGAATGGTCATTGCTGGAAATAAAGCTGACACTGCACACCTTTGTTCAACTGAGTATTCTCTCTCATTAATGACATGATTGATGGGGTCCTTCCAGATTTCATCCCATTTGTTAGAGTGTGGACACTTTTTCTCTCAAACTGCTGATTTTATGATGGTTATGGTTTTGGATAACTCTACATGTCTTTCCTTCATCTCATGGTTTCTCAGTTTTAGGCATTACTGACATTTTGTACAGGACACTCTTTTGGGGGAGTGCGAAGGGGAGGGTGTCCAGTGTATTATATAGGACATTTAACAGCATTGCTGGTTTCTACTCACTAAATGCCAGTAACACACTTCTCCCCCATGTTCCCCATTTGTGACAACTGAAAATGTCTCTAAACATTGCCACTGTTCCTGGTTGAGACCTAGTCCCAGCATGCAGGTCAACAAAGAAGCTTGCTATTCTAATCTCAAAAGGAACCCAAAACCTTTCCCAGAGTTGGTCTCAAGTCCTATGGTATGGCTTCCTGACCTTCTTGGTACTGGACCACCCACCATATCTAAATAAAAATCAGAAACCATGAATGTTGTATTATTTGAGAAATCACAGGGATATGAACTAGCTTAATTCTTTATCCCACGCCATCTTCTTTTAAAAAACATTTTTATTTATTTATTTGAGAGAGAGAGAGAGAGGGAGCACAAGTCGGAGGGGCAGGAGAATCTTAAGCAGATTCCACACTGAGTGCAGAGCCCAATGCAAGGCTCAATCTCATGACCCTGAGACCAAGACATGAGCCCAAACCAAGAGTCTGACGCTTAACCGACTGTGCCACCCATCCTCCCCCTCCTACTCCGTCTTAAACTTTTATCTGTATTTTATTAGCACCAAATTATGTTGTCTGTACCTAAAGGTATTACCATTTGGCTAAATAATCTATACAATAGTAATACCTACCATGTATTGAGTCCCACTGTGTTCCAAGTTTTGAACTGTGTATGTTGTATTGTCATAACCTCAAGAGTTAGGTGCCTATTGTCCTCATGTCACTAGAATGTAAGTTCATGAGGGCAGGTACCATAAGTTTAGTTTACTAATGTAGCCTCAAGACTTTGCACAGTGGCCAGCACATGTGATTGTGCATAGTAGTGCCCAGTAAATAGTCTTTAAAATGAATCAGTGATTGAATACATTTTACTGAAGGTCTTTGACTTCACCCTTTCATAACCCAAACCCAAACTTCCAGCATATCCTGTTTTCTCTACTGTCCAAATATATTCCGAGTAGAGTCATTTCTCACAACCTTTACTACTATTTACCTGATCCAGGCCAGCATGAGCTCTCACCTGGGTAATTGCAGTAGTCTCCCAACTGGTCTTCATGCTTCTGCCCTCATCCTATTACGGCCTGTTATCCACCCAGCAACTGGGGAACCTTTCAGATAGGTCAGATGCTTTCACTTGAAATCTTCCAGTTGGCTCCCATCTCACACAGAGCAAAAGACCAAGTGCTTTCAGTGACCTACAAATTCTAGATCTCATGCCTTCTGTTCATTCTCTGGTTTCATTTTCATGTACTCTCCCCCTCCCTCACTCTATTCCCTCTACACTGTCCTTCCTGCTGTGTTTTGAACATGCTGAGCGTTCTCCAACTTGCAAGCCTTTGTACTAGCTGCTCCCTCTGCCAGGAACACCCTTCCCATAGGTCTCTCTACCTAACCCACTGCAATCTTACGTCTTTACTGAAATGCCATCTTCCCAACGAGGCCTTCTCTGGCCACCTTTATTTAAATTCACTTCCTTTGCTGTTTAATGTGGTCCATTGCATTTATCATGTTCTTGTAAACCAGAATGAAAGTTTCATGAAGGAAGGGAGTTTTGTCAGTTTTGTTTGCTAGTAAATCTCCAGCACCCAGTACAAACATATAGCAAGTGCACAAATATTTGTTCTTGTTAAATGAATGAATGAGGACGCAGAGATGGTAACCGGCAGAACTAGATAACGAATGCAGGTTACCAGCCTTAAAGTCCTATTCTTTCAATGGTTCTCAAACTTGGCTGTGTATCAGAATCCCCGGGGGATGGTGGTGGTGGAGTGTGTTTGTTAAAACACAGACTCCCAGGCCTCACGCTGGATCTCAGGAGTCACTATATGGGGGAAGGGGATTCAGGAGACTGTACTTTAAGAAAATCCCAGGAGGTCCTAGGCAGCTAGTCCACTAGCTCAGCAGATCTAGAAATGGGTGCTTAAGGTGTGATCTAGAAGCCATCTGCATCAGAACCAGCTGGTTCAAAATCTGGAATCTGAAACCAGCTTCCCAGACTGTGAGTCCTAACCCCACTGACCCTGTGGCTACTTTCTTTCTTCTTTTCTTTTTTATAATCAGAAATTCTTTGAGGAAAGGATCTCAAAATCTAAGTGTGTTGAATTTCCTCCAAGCAGGATCTCATGTCTACAATTTCCTAACTACGTGACCGTAGACAATTACTTACCTTCTTTATTAGTTTTCTCATCCATAAATTGGGGGAATTATTAGTCCCCATTGCCTAGGATCACTGTGAAGATTTAATTGGTTTAGGTTATGAAATTACCAGAACAAAAGATGACATATATCAAACATTCAATAAATGTTATCTGTTATTATTTTTAGCACCGCTAATTTCTAGGCTCCAGCCCAGACTTATGAAATCAATCTCTGCAAGTAGGGCTCTAGATCATTTAAAACAAGAATTCCATGTGATTCAGATGCACACAGATGTTTGAGCAGCACTACCTCAGGCTGTCTCATGGGAAGAGGAGCAGCCTGAGAGCCAAATGCTCAAAAGATACTGGGTATAAGCAGTCATTTCCTGGCTCCTGAGAAACACAAGACTCAGGGCATGGTTAGTCATAAAGTATACAAGTTTGGAGTGCCAAAGTAAGCTCAGAAATTATTCAGCCCAACTTTCATTTTTATAACTAATGAGGTAGGTCCCTAAGGTGATTATATAACCAATGTGTTAATACTCCTAAAATGAAGGCGAAGAAACTCTTTATATGTCCTTGTTACTCAGTCAATGTGGTCTAAAGACCAACAGAAACAACATCAACCAGGAAACAAGTGTGTTAGAAATGCAGTTGCCATCCCATATCCACAGCATCAGAAGGACTAATCTAGACCGCTGGTTCTCAGACTCAGCTGCACACTGGAATTACTTGGGAAGCTTTAAAAAAAAACCCTTTGATATCTGGATTCCATCTCTAGAGATGCTGATACATTTGGCCTGGTGAGAAGTGGACATGGGGATTTCTAAATCTCCTTAGGTGACTTTCACCTGCAGCAAAATATAGTCACCTGATGTCAGTCACTCTAGATATCAGTTGTTCTCTGGATGCTCTGGGTTGGAAGAAACTGAGTCATCAAACTGGGCTTGAAGTTGCTTTTTGTTCATGGGAATATCCAAATCAGGGATGGTTTGCAACGGCCATTTAGAAAAAACAAAACAAAACACATAGATTAGGCTTATGGAAAAACATATTTGTTCATAGATGAATATGAATAAGCACATGTCACCTCATCTCTGACATTACGAATTTCACCTAATAAAGAAAGGCATAAGATAAGATTACCTTTAAAAAAAAGGAAAAGGAAAAAGGCCTGTCATTTGACATCCTGCCACCTGAACGCAACAGCACCCTTCATTTGACCATGCACGTTTCATTTTCCCTGTTGACTTTGGTCACATGGGTATTTATTTTCAGATCTACCAAAATGGATGACTGCATTTAGCCGTGTGCATTTTGGTTGTGTTTTGTTTTCCCCAATTAGATTGCTGCTTAGGATTTTTCCCTTTATAAGCATGTTTTATGAAGAGAATGCATAATTGTCTCTTGAATCCATCCCATTAACTGTCTGGCACTTCAGCTTGCTCTTCTGTGACTCAGAGATAACTTCTAGCCTATCTTCCTTGTGGGGAAGATTGCATGAGATAATGAAGGCAAAGATGCTTTGCAAAAGGATAAAGAGCTTAAGACCAGTGGGACAGAGGAAGCGTCATCAATATAACTCCATTTGTTGAGGGGCAACATGCCAGGCTTTGGGTAGTTTACATATTTATCCTCTGATGCTCAGAGTGTCCTTGTAAAGCGTTACTATCCTTATGTACAGCCAGGAAAACTGAGGCTCAGAGAGATGCAGGAACGAGCTTAGGGTCTCACTACCAGTAACTGAGAAAGCCAGTTTTCACACCTAGATTTTCTTAGTCCTGAAATCACATCCCCAAGCAGTAACTCAGAGGCACACATAAAATATGACAGACTTTAGAAAGTATCATATCTTAAAAAAGGAATAGATGGAAGGCTGCAAAATTATAGAAGGGGAAGAAATTCTATTGTAAGTTGAAGTGATTCATACTTTCGTGAGTGTTTGGCAGATAAATTTCAAATCAGAGTGGTAGCTTTGTTGGACTGATTCTACTAAGTTAAGCTAGAATAATTTGAGGATATTAGATTTTCACCAGCGCTCCATAATGAACACTTCATTTGCAAACTATGCTTACTTTATCTAGATATACACTTCTGAGGAGTACTGAAGGTCAGCTTGAGTTGAACATGTACTTACTTGGGTGGTAAGAATGGACAGAGCAATGGAGAGGAACACTTCTGAGAGGAGACACACCAAGATTCTGCCATCCCCCCAAACACTCCTCTATCCCAGTCTGTCTGTCTGCCTATCTCTCTCTCTCTGAAGTGTTTTGAAATGAGACTCATAGATTAGGAAATTTTTTCTTAGGAGGCACTAGAATTAGGCTTATATTCTCAAATATACTGGCTCTCTCAAACTTGACTACACATTAGGCTTACCTGGATGGCTTTCAAAATACTGATGCTTGGGCCTTCCCTCCAGAGATTCTGAGATTATTGGTCTGGATGTGGTCTGGATGAGGATGTGGTCTGGATGAGGATTTTTGAGAAATCCCATTAATTCTAGTAGGAAGCAATGTTAGACAATGCCTAGCCTAACTGTTCTTAATAAAGAAACTAGTGACTAAATTACTAAAGAAAATGTATGTAATGGAATTATACATAATTAAAAGTGTATCACTCTAGCCAAACCAATAAATAGAAATTACCACATCTTTGAGTATGCCTTTAGACAGCCATGGATATTCGTGCGGCATGGCTCATTATAATTTGTAATGAATATTTGCTGGATATGTAAAGGACTGAATGGTGGATGAACCAAAGTTTGCCAAAAGAAAGGCAAAGCTGAGTAATGACATCAGGAAAGGTGGAATCTTTTTGTTTTTATTTTTTAAAAAAATCTTCACATACAGGCAAAATTAGAAGATCCATGGATTTGAAGTCAAGAGACTTGTGTTTGAATGTGCACCATGGAAAAATCAGATAAGCTTTCTAAAACTCAGTTTTATTATTTATTAGAAGAGAAAACAGTCCTGGGTTTTTGTGTTAACAGATAAGATTATTGTCTCCAAAAAAACTTTGTAAGCAATAAGGTGTTATAAATATGCAAGGGAATATTATCCTCTTTATTATACAAACAAGAAAAATCCAGTAAGAGAACTTTGACTAGTGGCTCTCAAACTTCATGCCGATTCCTGGTTAGAGATCTTGAGTCAGTATATCTGGAGCTGGAGACCACCTTATGTAGCATTGACTTAGATGCTTATCCAACAGCGTTGTATTTTGTTGCCTTTATATTTCTCCCAAGGCATCTCATCTCTTCCTTCAATTTCCCTTACCCTCTCCAATGCCCAGAACCAACTTTCCAAAAACCAACCAACCAACCTACTTCCTTTATTTTATATTTGTGAAGGAATTGACACCTGTGTACTACTTCATCTTGGGGTATAAGAATTCAAAGACAAATAGAAACTTCTGTGAAATAGAAACTTCTGTGAAATGGAAACTTGCTCATCCCCTTACAGAATTAATAGGTTTCAGTCAGTCAGTATTATTTCATCATGGGGATTGGAGGGAGAGCAGGTGACTGATCAGGCTTGGGTTTGAGAATGAAAGAGAACAAAGACAGAGAGGTATCAAAAAGAAGAGGTCTATGGGGAGACAGACTTAATACTTGAAGTTTTGACCAATGTAAACCCTAACTGACACACTATTCCTGGTTCTCACTTGTGTAATCTTTTTGTATCTGTCTCAAATTAAAGTAAATGAGAGCTTGGTGGCAGATTTCTTTGGTGGAGCCAAAGTTTCAGCAGGCTAGGAAATTAGATGACAAGACCCTACTAAAACACTCATTAAGTTTTTGAAATTAATTATTCTTCTATATAAGTAATATGGTCACATGACTCAAAAGGCAAATATGGAAAATCAGTACAAATGGTAGAGTAGGGCACTTTTGGGATCTATTACCAGAGGCACAAAAACCTGGGAAAAACTATAAGAATAAATGTTACTGAACTCTGAGAGAGAATCAAAGTTTTATAGCAACCAAATGAACACTTCACCAAGAAAAGGCTACTGAAACATGGCCAGGAATTTTCATTTACTCTAATTTCAGCATTCTCCTTAATGTGGCAATGGACTTAGGATAGCAGCCCACATTCCCTGTGTGGGCACTAGGTTTCAGAGGAAGCAGACAAGATCTTGATCCCAAGGAATTGTGTTTGTGTGTTTTGACCTGACTGGGGTTTCTCCAAAGAACTGCTACAAAGGACTTCCCTTTTTTCCCACCCCACTTGGAACTCTATCTGGGCTAAGTGGCTACATGAAGGATGGTTCCCCCAAAATAAGGAACATGCCACTGCTTCTGGGGCAAAGAGTAATAGTGTGGGTCAACAATAGACAAACCAAAAGTACATGAAGAAAAACTAAGGAGTGAAATTTTTGAGGGGAATAACATCTTTGAAAAATTTTCACTTATATTAGGGAATCTAGAAACCATGTGTATACCTAAGGCAGGACACATGCTCAGAACAGACCTCAGAAAACCATAGGCTTTCACCTCTAGCTGATCCCTAGGCTCACTGCAAACAGGAAGAGAAGGCTCAGAGTTGAAATGTGGCCTGGCTAAGGAGGAGTGACCCAACACAGAGCCACCCTGCAAATACCTGGGAAACTGTTTTGTTTTCTTTTCCAGTCTTTCTTTTTCTTGACTTCAGGTATTTAAGGAAATCTTTGTCAAACAACTAGCTGAGCACTAAGCTAGAAGAATAGAGACTTCAGAGTCTTCCCATGACAAGTCATGAAGTCTTTATAAAAATAGTTTAGAAAAGTTACTGAATAAAACAACTAACTGCAACTCATAATAACAAAAAGCAATAACAAAGAATCCTAGGGAGAGGAGAGAATTTGATTTCCATTTGCCACATCATAATACTCAAAATGGCCTGTTTTCAACAAAAAAAATTAGGAGATATGCACAAAAACAAAAAAGTACAGCCTACCCAAAAGAAAAAGAAATTAACAGAAACTGCTGAAGAGGAAGCATACATATCAGGCCTACTAAATGAAGATTTTAAATCAACTTCCTTAAATATGTTCCAAGTGCTAAAGAAAACCAAGGACAAAGAACAAAAGGGAACGAGGACAATGAAGTCTTTCCAAATAGAAATTTTGGAGCTGAAAATAAAATGATTGAAATAAAAAATTTATTGGAGGGATTTAACAGAGCCCATGACACCTGTGAGACACCAACAAGTATTCTAAGGAGAATTCCAGAGAGACAGTGAGGAGAGAAAAACAAGATGAATATCTGACAAAATTATGCTAGGAAGTTGCCCAAATTTGGCAGAAGATGTGAATCAATACATCCAAGAAGCTCAACAAATTTCAAAATATGCAGGATAAAGAGATTCACATTGAGACACATAATAATCAAACCATTGAAAGTCAATCTGATTCATGAGACTGAAGGGATCCTCAATAAGATTAACAGCTAATTCTCATCAGGAACCATGGAGATATTGAAATGACATATTAAATTTGAAGTATAAAATAATAATTATAAATATATGTAATGGGTACACAGTATAAAGATGTAATTTGTATTTGTGACATTAAGAACATAAAATGGGGAGGCTAGAGATATCCAGGAGTAGAATTTTGCATGCTATTGAAGTGAAATTTGTATTAACTCAAACTAGATTGTTTTAAGATGTTAATTATAATCCCAGGATAACCACTAAGAACATCATTTAAAAACAGTTGAAAATTAAGAGTTGAAAGAATCAAAATGGTGCAGAAACCTCCCTTCTGATATCCAATTAAACAAAAAAGAAGGAAGTAAATGAAGGAATTGAGGAAGTATAACTATCTCTATTCATAGATGACATGATCTCATATATATAAATCCTAAAGAATACACACAAAAAAATTATTAAAGCCAATAAACAAATTCAGCAGGATGGCAGGAAATGAGACCAACACATACACACACACACACACACACACACACACACACACACACACATCAGCTGTATTTTTATATGGTAGCAAAGGATAGTCCAAAAATGCAATTAAATCAGAAAAATTCTGTTTATAGAGCATCAAAACTAACAAAATACTTAAGAATAAATTGAACCAAAGAGGTAAAATATTTGTACACTGAAAACTGTAAAACACTGCTGAAAAAAATTTAAGAGGATCTAAACAATGGGAAGAAATTTCCTGTTCACAGATTGGAAGACTTAATATTGTTAAGATGGCAGTACTCACCAAATGATGTACAGATTTAATGTGATCCTTGTCAATATCTCATTTTTTTTTTGAGGAAATGGGAAAAATCTGATCCTGAAATACATGGAATTGCAAGTCCCAAATGGGCAAAACAATCCTAAGACAAAGAACAGAACAAAGGTAAAGGATTAACACTTCCTGATGTCAAAATTTACTATAAAACTGGAGTAGTCTGTGTGGTCCTAGCATAAAGATAGACATAGAGATCAATGAAATAGAACTGAGACCATAAATCAACCCACATATTTATGGTCAAGAGTGATTTCTGACAAGGGTGATAGGACCATTCAGTGGGGGAAAGAACATTCTCTTCAACAAAAAACCCGATATCCACATGCAAATGAATGAGATTGGAGTTTTACATAATACTGTATACCAAAATTAACTAGAAAATCAAAGAACTAAAATAAGAGTCAAAACATAAAACTCTTAGATGAAAACGTAGGAGTAACTCTTCATTATCCTGGATCTGGCAATGCATTTTTAGATGTGACATCAAAAGCACAAGTAACAAGAGAAAAATAGATACATTAAACTCATCAAAATTAAACACTTTTATGCAAAGGATATTATCAGGAAGAGTAAAGAGACAATCCACAAAATGGGAGAAAATACTTGCAAATATATTTCTAATGAGTCATATCTAGAACATATAAAGAAATCCTACAATTCAGCAATGGACAGACAACCAGATTAAAAATTTGAAAGGAATTTAGACATTTCTTCAAAGCAGATATACAAGTAGCCAATAAGCACATGAATAGATACTCAACATCATTAGTCATTAGGGAAATGCAAATCAAACCCCCAATGATACACCACTTCATACTCAGTAGGATGGCTATAATAAGAAAAAAAAATTAAAGGAAATTAGCAGGGGTGGCAAAGTTATGGAAGAACTGGAACCCTCATACATTGCTGGTAGGAATGCAAATGGCGCTGCCTCTATGTAAAGCCATTTGGTGGTTCCATAATAAGTTAAACAGAATTACTATATCACCTAGAAATTCCACTCCTTGGAATATACCCCAAAGAATTAAGAATAGGTGTTCAAACAAAAACCTGTACATCAATGTTCATAGCACCACTATACACAATAGGTGAAAGATGGGAATAACACAAAAGTTCATCAATGGATGAATGGATGAAGAAATGTGTTCTCTCCATACAGGAGAATATTATTCAGCTTTAAAAAGAAATGAAGTATGAATGCATGTTACAACTGGATAAACATGGAACCCAGGCACAAAATGCCACATATTAAGTGATTCTATTTATGGGAAACATCCAGAATAAGCAAATTCATAGAGATAGAAAACAGATTTGGGGGTTAGGTGGAACAGAGAATGAGGAGAGACAGCTTAAAAGTAGGTACGGGGTTTCCTATTCTGGAACCAGATAGCTATGGTGACTGTATAATATCATGAAAGTACTTAGTGTCATTAAGCCGTATACTTCAAAGTGGTTAAAATGGTAATTTTATCTTATATGTATTTTACCACACACACACAAAAGAGTCAGATATAAAAAGGCACATTGAAAGAAGTGCCTTGATCCCATGCCTATAACCTCCACTTGATCCTCTACTTCTAGAGAGATCCTCTGACTCTCAGAGGTAAACACTTTAGGAGTTTATGGTGTTTTTTAAAATATATTTATGAAATATAAAGAAATACAAAGGGCAGTCAGGTGGCTCAGGTCATGACTTCAGGGTCATGAGATCAAGACCAGTGTAGGGGTTTAAGATTCTCTCTCTCCCTCTGCCCTTTTCCCCACTTGTGTGCACACACAGACACCCTCTCTCTCCAAAAAAAAAAAAAAAAAAAAAAGAAAGAAAGAAAGAAGAAAGAAATATATTACAGCTATTTTGTTCTCATAAGATCCAACAAGCTATATATACTAATATCTCTTGTTTTTTTTTTTCCTAGTATGTATCCTAGAGATCTTCCCAGATCAACACATAGAGGTGGTCTTTCTCTTTTACAACCACAGGTCCACTGCTATGAAAGCACTCATTCCTCTGGATACTCACTGAATATCAGAAGGTCCTTGAAAAGAATTATAACTCTTTCAGTGGAGGTTAACTAATCTTAATCCTTCTGCAATATGTAAGTGAATCAGATCAAAACATTGTACACCTTACACTTATACAAAGTTATATGTCAATTATATCAGTAAATCTGAGGGGAAAAAAAGAGAAAAGTTTAATGCTTTCCTCCCTTTACTTCCAATTGCAATAACCAGTTCTGCTTTCATAAAAAACTCAAAGATCCAAATGACCCCGAAAACAAAATCTCCTACCAGGATGTAAAAGAAAGATGGTGAATTTCCTTGTGCTCTTTCTTATCTCATCCTATGACCTTCTCGCTTTGGGAAATACTTGGGATTGGTGATAGCTGTTGAGAGCTCAAACCATGAGAGATTCTGCAGGCTATAAACCCTGACCATTGTCAATTTAGCATTTTCTCCATATCTGAAGGTGAGTGGGAAGAGAGGGGCAAGAAACATGACATTGAGCCTACAGGCTTCAGAATGTCCTAAAGGACCCTCCAAACCCAATCTTTGACTCTGCTGTTCGAATGTATCACAGTCAGGTGGGTCAACCTTCATGGGATCCTAAGTGTTTTAAAGACCTTCTCTCTTGCAAGCATCAAAGGAAATCAGCAATGCTCAGCTGCTTCAGTAATTCGAATCAGAAGAGAAAGCGGTTAGTAACTTGCTGAAATAAACCCAATCTGACTCCAGATTTCAGCAACCATGAAAGAAATTATTTTCTTCACACATGCCTTTAACATTACAGATGAACAGACTAAAGGGAAATGAGCTTTCACGAGGTACCATGGTTGGTCTTGATTCTGATTCAGCAATTCATTGGTGTAGATTCTCTCCAGCTGCAAGTTCAATTTCTGATAACTTGGTATGGCTGCCTCCCGGGCTGAAGCAAAGGCAGCTTTCCCTCTTCTGTTTAGCTTGTTATTCCTGCAAGAGCAGGGCCGACTCCACCTCTTAACAGCCCATAATGCTATCTCGTATTGACTTCCCTCCCCACATGCCATCACTTGCACTCAGCTGCGCCCACAGTGCCTGGCACATAGTAGGCACTCAGTGAAAATGTGTCAAATACCACATTCTGCCTTGTAATTCTACAGGATCTTCTGTATCACTCAGGGTAGACAAACAATACCCTGAGCTTCCTGAAGGCCAGGTTCTCATCCTGACTTCTGTTCTCCTGAGGCCAGCAGCTCAGAAGACTGCCAGTCTCTCTACAAAACCACCCAAAGGAAACTGTGCAGTTGTGACATCTGCTGCCCAGAGTAGCTGGTCCCCTGCCAGAGGAAGCCATTGGGGAAGAAGATGCATGGTAACACTTTATGCTCTGCTTTTCTTTTTCCCTGGTCTACAGCCCACTCAATCTCTCCACTGCTTGGGACCTGAGCCTCTGCCCTCAGTTGGCCTCCTCTCCCATGAGCCTGAAGAAGGGCCAAGGCAGGTTGGACTGGAGGCCGGGGACAAAGACCAGGGGATCCAACACAGTGGGTCCCACTCGTGTGGGCTCAGAGCTAAGGCTCCATGTGACTCTGATGGCTCTGAAACTGGGCCATGGTGGCCTCATAGATATTCTTAGGGCCCTCTTGAAGGGAGGTTCAGATCCCCAGGATGTATAAAATACAGATATAGATGAGATATAGATATATTTGGGATATACACATATGGTATCACCTGGGCTTGCCAGTAGACTCAAATAAGAGGTAGTGGTTGAATACTACATTATTCTCTTAAATGGCTGGTTTTGAGTTACTTTGCAAATGGTGGTTTTTCTATTAAGGATACTAATATATTGGTAACAAGATTCTAAATCAAAAGGAAAAACCAAAATAATCAATGAATCAAGATTGATTTTGAGGAATTGGTTCACCTGACTATGGTATCTCCAAATTCTAAGTTTGTAACAGGTCAGTATGCTTGAATCTCAAGCAGGAGTTGATGCTGTAGTCTTGAGGCAGAATATCTCCTTTTCTGGGACGTCTCAGATTTTGCTCTTAAGGCTTTCAACTGATTAGATAAAGCCCACCTACATTATTGATGGTTAATCTCCTTTACTTAAGGCCAACTGATTGTAGATATTCACCACATATAAAATTAACTATAGGGGTGCCTGGGTGGCTCAGTGGGTTAAAGCCTCTGCCTTCGGCTCAGGTCATGATCCCAGGGTCCTGGAATCAAGCCCCACATCAGGCTCTCTGCTTGGTGGGGAGCCTACTTCCCGCCCCCACCCCCCAACTCTGCCTGCTTCTCTGCCCACTTGTGATCTCTCTCTGTCAAATAAATAAATAAAGTCTTTTTAAAAAATTAACTATAAAAATAACTTCACATCAACACCTAGGCTAGCATTTGATTAATAACTACTTGTTGTGGCCTAATCAAACTGACATACCTTTAGTATCACACCTCCTCATCTGATTTATAAATATGCCAAAGGCCTGAACCACAGCTGTGCTGAGGACTTAGTGTGTGCTCTACTGTAATTTACCTACCTCAGTTATCTCTGGCCCAAGTCCTCTCTTTCTTCTGGAGATGCCTTTTATAAATTTGAAGTTCTAATCTTTTACTTTTGATGCAGGCTAGTCTTCTGGGCTATCCATAAATATGCTTCACCTGGTCCCTAGCTCCAACTACGAGGCTTGTGTTGGATAACCTGAACACTCTAGGATTTCATAGTTATCTTCTGTGCTATGGCCACCATGTACTGTCATGGAGGTTGTATAGTGCTTAGACCTGGACAGTGGAATTCACATCACCATGTGAATGGTAACCTCTGGAGTAACAATGTAGAGCTCTAAAGCCCTAAGCAGAAACCTGACTTCCTTCCTTCCATTCATCCATCCATCATCCAGCCATCCATTGGTCTGTCATCATTATTACCTGCTTTATCCATTTCTGGGGGAATCCACATTCAAAATTCCATTCATTTGAGAAGACCAAAGTGTGATGAGACCATCTGAATTTGCAAAACCCGAGAGCAAGTTTAAGTCCCCTCCATCATTAACCTCTCAGATTTTCTCTGAGGCTAGATTTTGATAAGGTCTATTAGACAGATAACATGCCTGACATAGTGTTTCAGAGTATTCATCAGAAGATAAAAATATATGAAAACATGGTTCACAAATTTATCTATAGTAAGTCTTGTCCTATTTTGCTCTTACTGCTTGGGATAAATTTTTACTCTATTTCTCGGATAGGATTACTTGAAAACCAAATCTCTCCTAAACCACTACTCACAGACCCCTCCCCCCCCCCCACCCTGCCCCACCGCCCCACCAGCTTGGAATGGGGTCCTTGGCCTCATTCATGCATTCAATAAAGGCTCCTTTTTCATGGGTCAGGCGCTGGACTAGACTCTGGTCCTTTTTCTCTTGGTGCATATAGTCTAATCTCCCATTCAAAAATGTGGGCCCTGTTCCCGTTCCCTTATTTCTAGTAAAGACATTTATTCAAAATGACCAAAGATATTTGTCATCTTTAGGATGAAAAGAGAATTATTTCTAGTTTGTTCAATGAGATTTATGTCATAGGGGGCCAGGTGGGAAAAAATTTAGGTCACAGATGCTCCATTATCAAATGGCACACATAGAGGTATTATCTTAAAATATAATAGATGCTGCACCTAGTGTACGCAAGTATGGTTGCCTTATGGAGAAATTAAAGGTCTGGTCCATGATTATGTTAATAACACATATGAACTAAAGGAAAAGGAAATAGATCTTAAAGAAATCTGTAAGCTTTATGCTTCCTTTTGGCATCAAATTTATTATGTGGAAATTGATTTTCCCCATTTGGGGAAACCAGCCTGATGGTTGCTATTGCCGAAAGCAAGGCTGAAGCTGGTTCATTATGTTAGGCCATCTCTTCACCTAACAATCTATTTACCTCCTTGTTCCAAGGTAGTTTTAAGGACTCTTTCAAAAATATATGGGTTGTACTAAGATTAAAAAAGGGAAGTAGGTGAAAGGAAAAAGGTAAGAGAAGGGAAAAATCAAAACATAGCTTTATGAGTCTACAGCTTGCAAATAACTACCATTTTCTTGAACCTGCAAGAATGTTGTTTCTTAAAAGTTACCACTTACATAATTTCATTTTTCTAATATCTATATTTTCTCCACATTTTACATCTTTGACATGAAAGCCCCTCTTACAAAAGATGGTATCTCAGCTCAGTGAAAACTGTGGCAATCTAGCCCCCTATAACTACAACCATGTGTGGTTTGCTAATTGTCTGTTATATATCTGCTTCAGTCATGTTTCCAATTGCTTCTCACGTCCATGTTTTGTTCTTCTAGTTAGAAGTGTAAGTTCTTTGAGGCAAAGAGAATTCCTAGTAGGTGCCAAGCACTTTATACACACTACTTTATTCTGAGTTCTTTCAAAAACACTGTGTGATAAATTATTCCCATTTCACAAAGAAATTGAGGCCCCAGGAAGGCAACTTTACTTGCCAAAGTTCCTCCAGGCAGCTTAGTAGTGGAATCAGGATCTAAGCTCAAATATGTCTGACTCCCGTGTCCTTTCTCTTTCAACTGTGTCATCCTGCATTGCTATCTCAAAGTCATAAGTCAGGCCTTGGTATTGCTTTTGGATTCCCCATAAAGCTTCTTATCATTCTATGTACAGGGCAGGTGCTTAACAAATTCTTGTCAATTGAGAGAATGATTTCTGCCTCATGTCCTTTTTTAGAACAATACAAACCAGCCTGTGAAAAGCTTTGATTTCTATTTCCTCTCTTTCATTTTGGTTCAACCTCTTTGGGATGCCATGGTTGTGTTGGAGCTGCCAGAAACAGGGAAAAAAAAAAAAAAAGGGCAGAGACTTCTTAACGGGCAAATCATGCCTTTTAACTCCTCCACTTTTTGTTGAAAGGGTCTTCTTGCTCAGCCCGGGGTTGTACGAGTAACTCTCTGCAGGGAGGAGGGGGTGGGAGTCTGTGTGGTTTTCACAAGGGTGGGCTAGAATTTACCCTGGAAATCTTGACTAAAATGTTTTTGTGGGTCCAGGGCACAGTTGGGTTCACACCTAGGAAACTCTCTGAGGGTAAAGCCACAGCTTGGTTAAATCGGGTGACTCACAAGTGTGAAGGTTCATATTTTAGCACCTGGCAATCAGGGGCAAAATTGAACCACTTAAAAATGAACACTGATGAAAAGTCAGAACCAATGCAAGGCCTCCAGGCCACAGCATATATTAGAATTGTAATTGCACCTAAGAACTGAATTACCTTGTAGCTCATCTTTGATTTACATTAAAAGAAAATGAAGCAACAGCTCTTGGCAGGCCCCGAGTCTTTCAGTCCTGTCTAGGGGTCATGTTCTCTGCTTGAACACATTTGTTTTCATGAGCCCTTTCTGAAAAGAAGCTTCATTATGGTATTTATTGGGTAGTGTTGGAACAGCGCAATTCCAAGGTCCTAAAAGCTTTAACACAGATTTCTAAAAATCCAAGCGTCAGAAAATTGCAGGGTAAGAAAAGACAACCATAGTTGTACAAGTAAGCTTGTAATTCAATTTCTCTTTTGTTTGAAAATTGTTCTTTATTTTCTTCAGGTAAAAATGCAACTGTGTGTGTGAGGGGATTAGGGAAGAGAAGAGGGCAAACGTCCTACTATGTCTTGGTGTTGAACTCTACACAGCCATGTCACTGAGCAAAAAGGGAAGCTGGTGACTGTAGCCGCCTCGCTTCATTATTTCTCTGCCTGAGAGAAGTTACAGATTTCTTAGGAGTTTTGTATAATTTTTAGCATTCTTTTAATGTTTTTATGATATTCTTTTTGGGATCCTTCCAGGACTAACAATTTATAGACATGATTACAGTAACACAAATGGGAATATCTTATGCAGGGGAAATGCTGGCGGTCGGTATATGCTTATAGTTCATCTGATTACTCTGCCCCCTTTAACCAGCTCTTTGGCCCCTTCATTTGGCTGATGTTTCACAGATTTTTTTTTAAATATGATATTTCAATTTTTCACCTTTTACAGCTTTTCAGAATTTTGTTTTTCTCCAGTTTGAGACACTTTTACAGTAAATAGTGAAAGTTATGCAATAACTAAAGGTTATGTGTTAATAATACAAATGTTGGGTAACCACTTTATCAACTTCCAGACTCTGTATAAGGTGGTGGAAGATATTGGTGCCTGGAATCAGAAATGAAAAAAATAGGAATTGGATCCACACTAAACCTACCCATTTAGAGCTATTTCTTCCCACTGGACTTCTCTGTGAAGAGAATTGTGGTTTTGTCTACCATTGGATCCCCAGCTCCTCTCCATGTCTGGGGCATAGTAAGAACTATATAAATAACTGGTGAATGAACGAATGAATGAATGAGGCAAGAAAAGAACTGTGCCTGACCATAGTACTCCCAGACCGTAGCATAGGACCCAATACTAGTACGTGCTCAATAAACAGTTATAGACTTGAATGTCTTCCTGGAACTTAAAACATCAAGTTGTTGGGCTTTGTGAAATTCAGAAATTATTTATTACATGATTAGATTGGTTTTTAGAGAGTAGATAATATTTCAAATTGGTGATACCCAGACAGGATAAGATATGACCTTGTTTACTCTATGAAACACCCATGACAAGCTAATCCTTGTATAAGAGCTGCCAGCTTGCCTAGCTTTGAAGGGGCTAACTCTTGACTTCTTTACTTTCACACTTACACCTCTTTTTTTTTTTTTTTTTAATTGAAGTGTTATTGACTCTTATAAGCCTTTCTTAAGTATATTCAAAAATCAAATCCATCCTTACTTTGCTAAGGAATAGGGTGAGGTGGGGGAAGTCCCCATTATGAAGCCATGTTATAGAAATTAGAACATCTGGTAGTACCTAGAATATACCCCCCTGGACACAGTGTAATAAACAGTGGGCGGAAATGGATTGAAAGTCTGAAGGTTCTGGTTTTGGCATCTGTTTTGCCAAAAATTCTAATCACTTGCTTAACTTCTCTGAGTCTTTTTCTTCTTGCCTGTAACAGGGACCTCTTTTGAAGAAACAATATCAAAGAAATCGTGCCCAGAGTAGAAAAAATTATAGCTGGATGGTACACATATCTGTTTGAAAACACACAGTCACACAAAGAATACCAATTTGCTCATAAGTCAGTTCTTAAGAATGAATGTCCAATGTTTTGTTAGAGAATTTGGAAATTCAAATAGAAGTATTTCCCATTCCATCTGTTAAAGGAACCTAAAGATGCAGAGTCTAACAGAATTACCTGATGTATAAGAAAATGTCTTTTAAGTTCATGATTTGTTCTATTTCCCCCATTTTCTTCTTATTCCAGGCAAAATATTTGCCAACTCAATCCTGGAGTTGCATAGGATTCCTTTGCCACCTTATTCATTCAACATGTGGCACTTTAGTTAAAATATTTTCTCAATGTTCTATGAAAGAAATTCTAATCATTACACATCAACAGGAAACCACCATCTTGATGTTAGAGAAGAAACAGGAAGCACTGCTTATCTCTGGTTGTCAAAATTTCTGAAGCACTTACCTACTCTGCTGGGCCCATACTTAGACATCAAAGCTGTCAAATCATTTATGGCATTTCCCCAGACTTAACCTAGGTCACCATAATACTTCCAGATTGGGAGAACTTTGCCAAAGAAAACATTCTCACTGCAAAAGTTCACACACATGCCAGGAAAAAAGGGTATATGTTTTCAATTTTGGCAAACATGCCCATAAATACACAAATACACACACGCTGGGGAAGAAGATGGAAGGAGATGCAATGATAGCCATTGCTCTCTTTAGGTGGTGGGTACAGGACCTCCCTGTCTTATCTAAATTATATCCAATAAGCATGTATTACTTTTGTAATCAGAAAATGTTCTGTTTCTTTCCTCTTATCTGTGTTACCTAAATTATATCCATAGACATATGTTACTTTTGTGATCAGAAAAGGTTATACAAAGAAAGATTATTGAAAACTACATTAAATGAACTTTAGTCTTTTGAAGACATTCCATATTGATAATTGTAGACTCTTGGGATGCCTGGGTGGCTCATTCCATTAAGCATCTGTGTTCGGCTTGGATCATGGTCCCAGAGTCCTGGGAACGTCCTGCATAAGGCTCCTTGTTCAGTGGGGAGTTTTCTTCTCCCTGTGCCTGCTTCTCCTTCTGCCTGCTGCTCCCCTTGCTTGTGCCCCCCCCCCTCGGGCAGATAAATAAATAAAATCTTTTAAAAACTACTTTATAAAAAAAAAATGAACAAAAAACAACAAAAAAGAAAATTATAGAATCCTGAATGGAAGGGACTCATCTAGTCTAAATACCATAATTTAATGGAGAAACCAAGATTCAAAGAAGCAAAATGACTCACCTGTGATCTGAGGGTAGAGGTGGGCAGGGGAGGTGGGGAAAGAGTGGATTAGAAGCTCAGGTAGGAGCTCTCTGAGCTACTGTTGTAGAGTCCTTTAATACATATGCTGTAGGGGGTCATTCTCCAGATTAAAAACTACTCTAAGATCTTCTCCAAGAGCTCATAGAAGGAAAGAATTTTTTTTTTAAAGCTATAATCAAATATCCTGTCCCACTTGACTTGAATATATTCACTCATAAGAAAACAAATTTTGTCATCTCTAGGAACAGGTGAGCTCACTCACACTACACAAGTGGTTTGCTCTACAAGGCAGATTCAAGGTCCAGCATCTTCCCTCTCCACCAACCTAAAACAGATACCAACTATTGAGAAATGCCTTTACCCATAGACAGAAGGGAGTCTGACAATGACTAGAAAAAAAGAAAACCAGATTTTGATGCTGGAAACAGGAGTCAAAGCGGAAACATGATAATCTGTGGGAGAGGTTTTTTAAAAATTTCATTTACTCCTTTCCAGGAAGAAACACATATTGAGAAGTGAAAATATTTGTCTAAGACGATAGCCAGTAAATAGCATAGGCAAAATCTGAGCCCAGCTTGCCTCCTGCTAAACTAGTTTTTTAAAATCTTTCCATAGCCACGAAACCCTCTTTATTAGGACGTATAATACCCACTGCATAAAATGAGTGTAACTGAATGTTAAATTGGAAGTTTTGGCCCAAGTACAAGATGATCTCACAGACTAACGGATGGAACTTTCAAAGTAGCCACTAACCTGTTAAGAGATTTGAGATGGGTACTGTTTGGTGCCCCACCCATGGCCCATTTTCTGGGCTAGTGCATCCCTCTCCCAGCTGCTACAAACATTTGAGTCGTAAAGGCTCACAGCTGCCGCCTTATCTGGAGAATTGTCCTCGGCTGAACTACCAGTCTGCCCCAACTCACCTGGGAGACAAGCCCTACCTCATGATTGAGACATGGAAGTCCAAGGGCTGACCTTAAGGTACAACTCATGTTGTATACCACCCAGAGCTACCCGGAATCTGGTCAAAGCCTATTTCCAACTGAGATCATAATCTTAGTTAGATTCTCCTTCACTGTCCCATTTTGGTTCCCCTCTTTCCTTTCTTCTGAAAATACTTCTTCAGGAAATCACTTAAAACAAACATAAAGGTTGCCAGATTTTAGGGAAAATAAACAAACACACAAGATGCTCAGTTAAATTTGAACTTTAGGTAAACAGGTAATAATATTTTAGCATAAGTGTGTTCCATGCAATATTTGAAACATACTTTCACTATAAAATTATCCATTGTTTATCAGAAATTCAAATTTAACAGAGCTTTATCTTATATTTTATCTGGCAACCCTAATAAGAATTTGTATTTCAGACTCTGCTTCTTAGGATCAATAGCATGTCATTCATACCAAATATATAAAAGTATCCAGTCATGGAGATTGGAAGGGTTGGGTAGAGGATTTCATTGGTATTCCCTCTACCTTCCCACATACATAAGTGGAAGGGTGTGGTGTTCTATCCTCTAATCCCAAGCGAGAGGGAGAAGGCTTTTAGCAGGACTCCTAGGAGTTCTTCACTCCTATTTCTGCAGCTGTGGGTCACAGTGGAACCCCTTACCCAAGACTTCTAAACAGCTTGAGACAGCAGGGTTGTTGGACTCCGTTGGGAAACAACTGCATTGCCTCTTGGTGGCAGTCAAGGAGTGTGAATTTCAGGGACCAGATGTGGAACTCCTGGGAGGAATATGGAATAGGGATAATGTTTTAAAGGGATCATGCACTAGAGGGTGGGCTGCTAGAGAAGGAGACCCCAGTAGGTTGTAAGGTGTACAGGGGGGGCTTCAGAAGCAGCCAGCCAAAAGGAAAACATTGCTTAGGATAGGAATTGTAAACCTTCTCTCTAAAGGGCCGCATGGTAAATATTTTAACTTCTGGGGGTCATAACGTCTCTACTGTAACTACTCAACTCTACCACTGTTGCTTAAGGGCAGCCAGAAACGTTGTGTACATGGTTAGGTATGGCTCTCTTCCATTAAAACTTTATTTACGGGGCACCTGGGTGGCTCAGTGGGTTAAGCCTCTGCCTTCAGATCAGGTCATGATCTCAGGGTCCTGGGATCGAGCCCCGCATCAGGCTCTCTGCACAGTGGAGAGCCTGCTTTCCCCTCTCTCTCTGCCTGTCTACTTCTCTGCCTACTTGTGATCTCTCACTCTGTCAGGTAAATAAAATCTAAAAAAACCCCAAAACAAAACAAAAAAACCCTTTACTTACAAGAACAGGCAATGAGCGGGATGTAGCCCACCTGCCATAGTTTGCCAACTCCTGGTTTACGACCAAAAAAAAAGAAGCAATTAGAAGGACTAGTAGGGGATACAAAGAACCTATGAATTCCTCCATAAGAGAGTCCACTTTAAGTGTCTATGTCTGTAGCTAGTCAATAGCTAGTGAAATTATTTCTGTTTTCCTTCCAACTTTTTTCTTCCCACACTGCAGCTTTTGAAAGGTTAGAAACTCAAATTGGTAAACCAAAGAAGGGTGGGGGAAAAAGACTCAACTTTAAATAAAGCTTGGAATTTTGATAAAGGCACTGAGCATTTTTAATGTTGAACTGAGATGGTCATATAACATGACTATGGAATTTTTTGTTGACTTTAAGTAACCAGAAAAGGCAGGGTCTGGTTAGTTTTCACCCAGTGACAGAGAAAGTATTCTCCTTTAAATAAAGTTTATTTTTAAAAATTTGTTTGAGAGAGAGAGAGAGTGTGGTGGGGTGGGGGGCAGAAGGAGAGGGAGAGAGTGAATCCTCAAGCAGACTCCCCACCAAGTGCAGAGCCTGATCTCACAACTCTGAGATGGTGACCTGAGCTGAAACCAAGAGTTGGATGCTTAAACAACTGAGCCACCCAGGTGCCCTCCTCTGAATATATTTTAAAGGGATAGTGAGAAGCAGGAATAAAGAGCCTTTCTCATGCCTTGTATATGCTCTACTTGCTCAAAGTACCTCTTGCATTTATATTTGTTGGTCCTTATCTGGGATGTAATCTGTAATGTTCTCAATGTTGGGGAATCTCCAAGGAACCCAAGGAACCAAGGTTGAAAAACGGAGACAGGAGCGCACAAGTAGAAACATTTCTGCCCTTAGTTCTCTGCACTCTCCTCTGCTCCAATCAGAAGAACAGCATAAAAAAAGAAGCAGAAATAGGAGCCTATTAGGGACATGTGGAGAGCAGGAAAGGGGAAGGTGATGAGCATCCCCTTTCCCTAACGGCAGTAGTGGGCTGGTTGGGGGAGGTTAGAAACCTCACCTTTGAAGGGAGATTTATTTTTGCTAAGATGTGACTTAATATTCTACATTTTAGTCTTTGAATTAAGATTGTTGGTGATTTAAAGGGGCTGCAGGACTCTCTGGTAACTAAGATGGAACAAAAAAGTTACAGCCTGCCTTCCTTTGCATCCAGAGGTGGGAAAGAACAATTATCACAGAGCTGGACTGAGAGATTAAAACAAATTTCTGTGATACAAACCAGCATGCTAGAAAAATAGGTAAACGTGAAATGGGAGGGATTCTGAGAGTCCTGTGTGTTGGCTTTCCATCAACTCCCAGCCCCCAGGAGCTTCCTAGGAAAGTTGGGATTTTTTTTTAATTTTTTACTTTTTAATTCAAATTCAGTTAGCCAACATATAGTACCCATTAGTTTCAATGTAGAGTTCAGTAATACATCAGTTGTGTATAACACCCAGTGCTAATCACATGACCTGGCCTCCTTAATACCTGTCACCCAATCACCCCATCCCCCAACCCACCATGCCTCCAGCAACCCTCAGTTTATTTCCTGGAGTTAAGAGTCTCTTATGGTTTGTCTCCTTTTCTGATTTCTTCTCATTCAGTTTTCCTTCCCTTCCCCTATGATCCTCTGCACTGTTTCTTATATTCCACATATAAATAAAACCATATGATAATTGTCTTTCTCTGATTGACTTATTTTGCTCAGCAAAATCCCCTCCAGTTCCATCCACATCAGTGTAAATGGTGGGTGAGTGAGCCATCTCCTTCTGATGGCTGAGTGATGTTCCACTGTGTATATGGACCACATCTTCATTATTCGTCCATCTTTTGATGGACATCTGGGCTCTTCCCTCAGTTTGGCCGTTGTGGACTTTGCTGCAATAAACATTGGGAGCAGGTGCCTCTTCAGATCAACACATTTGTATCTTCGGAATAAAAAACTAGTAGTACAATTGCTGGTCGTAGTGTCACTCTAGTTTTGTCTTCTTGAGGAACCTCCATACTGTTTTCCAGAGTAAAGCCAGGGTTTTCAACACACCGTTTGCTAACCACTACAGCACGTCTACTACTTCCTCACCTTGGAGGCCTGAAGAACACAGCTTAAAACTCCCTAAAAGTGTGATTATCCCAGTTAATTACTTCTTGGCATTTCATTGGGAAGTGCCACAAACTGACATCAGAACCTATTCCACAATGAGGCTGTATTTCAGGGATCGGCAAACTTCTCCTTAAAGGGTCAGATAGTGACTATTTTAGGTTTTGCAGGTCATAGAGTGTTAGTGGCAGCTCTGCCCATCTGCTGTTCTAGCTTAAAAGCAGCACATACATAAACAAATGTGCATAGCTCTATTCCAATAAAATTCTGTTTTAAAAAAGCAGGCAGTTGGTTTGTGGATCAGAGTTTGCTGATTCCTGCTATACTGTGCTAAAGCATGCATTCCCTGTTTTTCCATAAGAGCCAGAACCACCCTTTCTGCCAGCTCTGTTCCCTGGCTTTGTGGTTTGGGTGGTTCGGGTCCCATATTTGATCCAGGGCTGGACATGTGGCCAGGGTCTGGCTAAATATCATGCGTATCCTATATCTACTATGATTGTCTTAGGGGTGAACACCTGAGTCAAGGCAGTCAGAGTCAAATTAAATCAAATTAAGGAACTTTTGCTCGGATTTCGGTTAAGAAAGATGTATGACTAGGATGTTTCTACCAACATGTGACAAGAGTTCCTGTCTTTGGTGGGATTCCCCTCATACAAGGATTTCATTCCTAGGCAAACCTGAGGGGGTATAAGGAAGTCAGTCTGAGAAGGTAGGGAAGCCAAGCAAGGATGCAGTATCAAGCCAAGCCCTGTAGCTTTGACTGAGTTCTGTGGGAGGTGAGGCGGCTCTGGAAACAACGTCAGCTACAAAGTCATTCCTGCCGGGGGTGAGGGAGTTGGAGTATTTATACCTTGCACCTATGAGTTGTGGTTAAACTGCCCCCGGGGAGTTTAGAATCCCAGGAACATCTAGCTCTCAGAGCAGCAGCAGGCAACGCTAGCTCCAGAGCCAGATGGCAAGGAAGCACAAGTCTGTCAGAAGCGAAAGGACAGCAGGTTAGGGTGTGTAAGAGCCATGTGTAGTAAGCCAGCAGTTTCTGCTACGCGGCTAGGGAGAGAAGTGGACAGAGAAAGGAGCAAAGGGAAGACACGGGGAAACATGACGTCTGAGGACATTTTTGAACCTGTGTCCGGTATTCCTAAAAGCCTAATGCACCCCCGGTGACTTGCACATATTTGGTGGAGGTAGGGGCACTCTGAGTTTTCTATTAGCTCTCTGGATAGAGACCAACGATTCATTAGTTTCCATAACACGAAGTGGGAAGAAAATAAACCTCAACAGAAGGTATATTGGCCTTTGGATATCTAGTCTTGGAAATATCTTCTCTCAGCTGAGCTCTTGTATCTCCATTTCTGTTTTTAATAACAGCCCGACTGTAGAATTGCCAGGGTAGGAGTCTTTCACACCCTTCTAAAAATCCAGCCTCTGAGAATGAGGGAGGGTCTGGCAAGTCTGACCCCAGCTGGGGATGAACCCCAGGTGCACTCAAGACCTTAATAAATAATGGAGCACAAGTAGAAGGAGCAGCAAGAAATGTGGGAAATGTGATATCTCAGTTCTGAGGCCCGGTGGACCGATGTGGCCGTCCTGGATAGAAACAGATTAAGTGTGAGAAATCACTCATCCCTAATATACAGTCGTTTCATAGACTTTGCTATCGTGAGAGGCATTCAGCTTCAGTAAGTCACAGACAACAAAATGTGCATTTTTTCACTTCAGAGGATTTAGCCAGTTGATTAACTATAAAAAGGGGGAGGCTGGTAGGTAAAAGACTAAGCTTTCACTTCAGGGAATTCTGGTGGAGCCCTCCAAGAGACTGAGTTCACATGGCAGCTGTGGGACTCTCCTGGATAATAGCTCACATCAGAAAACCACCGTAAAGGATTTGGCAAGCAGGGACTAGCACAGGGGTATGGTGGGCAGGGAATTTACAGGAAGTCTCTCCTCCTATCCTCACGGTTAGGGGAATTCTTAAAGACATGGCAGAATAAGTGGAAGTCCAGCACTGGGTCTCATCTGAAGTCACCTCATGTTTTGGGGAAAACAACAAACGTATAGTGCTACAGAGAGAGATGATGGTCATGGAAATACTCTTCCTCACTAACCCGGTATGTTTATTCCTCTTTTTCTTACTTTTAAGTAAGTCTGCTTGTCACCAGGATAGGAAATCAGGAAGACATTCAGAGATTTACTGATATCACTGTAATCTGGGCTGGATTTATCAACAGGCTGATTGGATTAGGTGTAACCCTGTTACATTGCTAGTGTCAATGTCTGTAAGTTGTTGTTTTTCTAATGTTACTATTCCAATAGAAGACCCCAACTTTATTACTCATTAGCTGTGTGACTTAGGCAAGTAACTCCTTAATCTTTAAGCCCTAATAATCCTATTATAAAACAATAAAAGCATATATCCCATAGGGGTCATTTTGAGAATTAAATGAGATAATCCATGTAAGGTATCTTCACATGCTAAGCACCAAGTAAATCTGAGTTAGGATAATACAAATTATTATGGTTATTATCATTACTAGGGCAGGTCTGAAACTGAAAAAGGTGGAGGGCATTTTCCATTGTCAGTCAGACTTCCAAGTTCACCTTTCATCCCCCAAATTGGCATCAAAGAAAGAACCTGAATTTGGAGTTGAAGATCTGGGATACATTCCAGCTACGTAAACGTAGACAGGTTACTTGAAAGTCTCTGAGCCTTGATTTCTTTATCTACAAAGTGAGGAATGCCCATCTGGATGGGTTGAAGTAGAGATTAAACTTAAAATGTCTATACTGTGCCAGGTGCACAATAGGCACAGATTAATATTCTACCTCATGACTGCAACTTCCTGGGTGTCTAATGGCTCTGGTTTTCTTGGGAGGCTTAAACCTCTCCCTCCCCAAGTAAAAACCTCAGTTCAACAGATTCTGGGTTTTGTTTTGTTTTGTTTTTTCTTTAAATTTGTTTTTTTAAACACTATTACCGTTTTTATTATTTTTTTCTTTCAAAATTTTATTTAAATTCAGGTTAGTTCACATATAGAATTTTATTAGTTTCAGGGGTAGAATTTAGTGACTCCTCAGTTTCATATAATATCCAGTGCTCATTACATTAAGTGCCTTCCTTAATGCCCATCCCCCACTTACCCTATCCCCCCCACCTCCTTCCAACAACCCTCAGTTTGTTCCCTATAGTTAGCAGTCTCTTATGATTTGCCTGCCTCTTTGTCTTTATTTTATTTTTCAACAGATTATTTTTAGTTAATTAGTTAATTAACATAGAATGTGTTATTTGTTTCAGGGGTACAGGTCTGTGAATCATCCATTGTACCCAATTCATAGCACTCACCATAGCACATACCCTCCCCAGTGTCCATCACTCAGCCACCCCATATTATCATTATTTTTAAGTAAGCTCTAGGTCCAATGTGGGGCCTGAACTCAGGACCCCAAGATCAACAGCCGTATGCTCTATTCACGGAGCCAGCCAGGTGCCCTTCCAGAGTTTATTTTACTCTCTTTCAATTTTATACAACAAAGCTGTAAAAGTATTAATAATATTCATTCAAGAGTTGTTTTTGATTACCTACTAGGTGCCAAGCACTGAGTGTACAACAGAGAATAAAACGGATGAATGTCCCTGCCCTCTGAGAACAGGTCTTCCGTTGACTTGTCTTTTACCAGCAGAAAACTAAGTAAACTCACATGATACAGCATGTGAGATGAGGATAATTCTTAAAAAAAAAATTTCTTTTTTTCATTTATTTATTTGAGAGAAAGAGAGAAAGGGAGGGAGCACGAGCAGGGGAAGGTACAGAGGGAGAAGTAGACTCCCTACTAAGCAGGGAGCCTGATGTGGGGCTCAATACCAGGACCCTGCCTGAGCCGAAGGCAGACACTTAAACGACTGAGCCATCCAATTGTCCCAATGAGGATAATTTACTTAAGGGTAAAAAAAATAGAGTAGAGAATAAGGATAGGAAGCCCGTGTGTGTGTGTGTGTGTGTGTGTGTGTGTGTGTGTGTGAATTCTAAGGCAAGTACCCAGGAAGGGCTGACTGAAAATTTGACTTTGGGTACAGACTTGAAGAAAAAGAGCAAGTAAAACATGAAGGAGATAGGCAGAGAGAGGTAAGTAACCTCCAATCCCACAATCCTTTTATGTAACACGTAACCTATTTGACATCATTTTTATATCAAATTCGGCATTACTAGCTTTCACTCCTAAATTAAGGCTTACTCATCTTTGGCCAGGCTTCTAACACTGCAGACGGGATTCAAAACTGCTATTGGGGGAACCAGGTTAATACCTGTTTCTAAGATGATAGCACTGGCGGAAACATTCACTTCCCCAATAACTATAGCTGAAAGCATACTGATTTTCAATGCTTTCCCTGTTCTCCGAACTTTGGTCAAAAATCTTTCCTCTAAAAAATGTCCTCAGTTGTATTCAACCCAGTTTGACACCCAGAGGCACAACCAGGAATTAGAATGATACCACATCACTTACACAATACTTGGAATGTTCCAGGCTCTTCAAGTGTTATATATTGTTACCTCATCTGTCCTCTCAACAGCCTGTGAGGTAGGTTCCTTTATTATCACCATTTTGCAGATGAGAAAACAGAAACAGAAGATTAAGTAACTTGCCCAAAGTCGTGCACCTTATAAAGTAATACATGAAATTTTGAGTCCAGTTGTATGTTTAAGAGTGATTTTCAACCTTTAATATGCAGTCGAGTGGCCTGAAAAGTAAGTTAAACCCAAATGGCTGGGCCCCACCCACAGAAATTCTGATTGAGTCGGTCTGGGCTAGGACCTGATAATTTGCTTTTCTGACATGTTCCCAGGTGGACCGCAGTGGACCGTAACCATTGTGTTACGTTACACCGCTTCAAGATGGAGGGGACTCTTTTCAAGAGCTATGACAAAAGAAAAAAAAAATGCTGTCCTTAAAAAAGCATCTCCCTTCTGTCTGTGGGTAACAAACTGGGGAATCAATGTTTACATCAAATTCAACTGAATTGGCCCCGAGCTCTTTTTAGTATCTCCCAGCCCAGTTTACCATATAAGACAATGGTACCTATAATTTTTAAGGAAGGAGGAGTCTGATCAGAGGTATCTGAGAGTTTTGAAGGTCCCAGAAGTGCATACATAGAAGGTAATTAAAACAATATCCCGCAGTTAGTCAGTCCTCTGGGTCTACACCTTCTCTATGTCCATGTCCCTTTGCGATCTGATACTGCCCCTCCTTCCAGTGAGAAGTGGGATCTGTTTTCCTGCCCCATTGAACAGGAGCCAACCTACTGCTTTGACAAGTAGGGTGTTGCAGATATGGTGCTAAGTTTTGGGGCCTTGGTCTTAAGAAGCGTTGCAGTTTTTGCTCTTACCCTCTTGGAACCTTGAAATCACTAAGCAATGAAGAAGCCCAGTTGAGTTTCCTGGAGGAGGAGTGGCTTCCCCGTAAACTGAGATGCTCCAGCCTAGAGCCAGGAGGAGGGGCCACAGACAAGCTGACAGCAGAAGTGATTGAGAAAGTTTCCTAGGTTTTCTTTCCATTTGCTGTCTCTGCTTGCTCCAGCCCCATTCACCAGCGACTGCTAAGAAACTTCAATCGCAGATTCTAAATGTAACTACTTGCCTTGGTTTTGGAATGTTCCATCTTTATCTGCAGTTGGTTCTGGTATCAGGCTATCCATAAGCCCGAGAGTTGTGTTTCCCTGTGTGTAGTAGGCCAAGAATTTAGGGCCACGACACAGATCATCAGTATGACATGGAGCTATTCCTTTTTTTTTTTTTTTTTTTTTAAGTTCTGTTGTAACCCTTCTGGTTGGGTCAAGAATAATTACACTTGCTAACTGAGCTTCAGATTAGTACAAAGAGAGTAGACTTTAGACCAAGAACTTTGAGAGCCAATTTATCTAACTAGGATTTAATAGCATTATTTTGTTTCCCGTGAGTGTGTGTGTGTGTGTGTGTGTGTGCGTGTGCATGTGTGCACATCACCTGTTTTATAGAATGATCCTGGTTTTTCATTTGTTTGTCATATAAAATTTTATTTTCACATAAATGTGATCATTTCAAAGCCATATTCACTTGTAGAAAAAAAGTAATAGCAAATGATAGCACCAGAAGCAAATACATGTGGCAGAAGCTGTGAAAAAAAGGCAAGATATGGCAAATAACTGAGATGCTCAGACAAGTGCCTCCAAATTGTGGTGACCTCGCAGACCTCCACGCTCCACTTTTCAAAGCCTGTGCAGAGGACAACTGTCCTGGTCAGAGGACAACTGTCCTGGCTCCCAGCTTGCCTTTCCTTGTTCTTTCTTCCATCCTCATCCTGGGCTCTTGGAGAGGGGATCTTCCAGGCTTTAAAACCTATCAGAGAAAAGGGAAGCACTACCATTTATGGAAGCCCTTACCCTTCTGTCTTCTTCCCCACTTAGCAGGAGGACATGACTATATGGTCTTTTGAGTGAAAGGATCTCAGACCCTTAAGGCTCTTTCTCTCCACTCCACCCTTTTTAAAAAGATGTTATTTATTTATTTGAGAGACAGACAGAGCACGCACAAGAGAGCACAAGTGATGGAGAGGGCAAAGCTGGCTGCTCATTGAGTGCATAACCTGACTCCAGGGGTCCCAGGACCCTGGGATCATGACCTGAGCCAAAGACAACTGCTTAGCAGACTGAACCACTCAGGTGCTCCTTTCTATTTCCTTTTTTGTTTTGTTTTGTTTTTAAAGATTTTATTTATTTGACAGAAAGAGACACAGCGAGAGAGGGAACACAAGCGGTGGGAGAGGGAGAAGGAGAAGCAGGCCTCCAGATGAGCAGGGAGCACGATGTGGGGCTTGATCCCAGGACTCTGGGATCATGACTTAAGCCGAAGGCAGACGCTTAACCAACTGAGCTACCCAGGCGCTGCTGCTGCTGCTTCTGCTGCTTCCTCTTCTTCTTCTTTTTCTTTTCTTTTTTTTTTTTTTAAGGTTTTATTTATTTGACAGAAAGACTCTTTTCCTTTTTGAAATGTGAATGTACTGTTTAGGGCTGAATGTATCTTTTTCTTAGGAAACTCTTAAGACCCTGAATGGCTGAGAAGGCTGGGTAACTTGCAGCTGTCACGGGCTTTAGAGGTTCATTTGATAGCATCAGCCCCGCTCACCAGTCTAGAAGGCTGTAGCCCAAAGAGTGAAATCATAGGTCAGGACCAGAGGGGGAAAGATTGCAAGAAACTCTCTTATGATGCATTTGGGTATGTATGACGGGCATAAATCCAGTAGAAAAGCAGAGACAGGAACTCTCAATGTTGAAGCCATTTACATGGAGTCCTTTTCATGTGCCAGGTACTGTTATATGGACTGGGGATAGAGAAGTCAACAAAATAGGGGACCTGTTCTAGCAGGGCTCACGTTCTAGTAGCAGAGACACAAAGTAAACAAATATACAAAATAATACAGAGAATAATACCAGATAGTGATAATCGGTATGAAGAAAAATTAAGCGGCTGCTTAAAGGGATTGAAAATGAGTGTGTATGAGTGTCTACAGGGTGTGTGTGTGTGTGTGTGTGTGTGTGTGTGTGTACAGGGTGCTAGTTTAGTGATCAAAAAAGCCTTTCTCATGGGAATATACTTGAGTAGAGATAGGATAAAGTATTTCTTAGTTAGAGATTGTTAATTGGCCAGATATGGGCCAACTTCAGACTACAGATGTGATTTGCATTGAAGACATGCTTGACTTGGTCAATATTTCACATAAAATCTGGATTTTTGGTTTCTCTTGAAATAGTAGTTCCAGAAGCAACACTGGGCTCACTGGAGAGTGCTTTACTCCAGTAAAGTGAGTGACAGCTGCCGTCCCTGGATGAGCCATGTGCTCTCTGACTGGCCTGCTTCTCTCACGTACTTTCCCTGTCCTACCTCTGCAGACATTTGAGTTTGTTGACTTTTATTCTGAGATCAGAAAACAAAACAAAACAAAAAATAGCAAGGATTATTTCTGCCTTCAAATATTATTAGCAAAACAGACTTTTCTGTGTTTTAACATATACATTTGGAAGACTATGCTACAGCCTATTTCCAAAATGCATCATTCAGTCAATAAACATTCTTGCTGTATAGGCTAGGAGGACAGAACAGAAAAAAAAAAAAAAAAAAAAACAGGATGATGAAAGCTATATCTTCTGCCCTCAAGGGAACCGCTGTCAACTGGGAAAGAGATATTTGAAGAAAGAATCACAGTGCTATGAGTAAGAGAGTGCTAAAGAAGCACTGGGTTAAGAATTTAACTCTGCTGGGATGAACGGTGGTTATGGGGGTGGGGGAAGCATTCTAGAAGAAAAAGGCATGAATAGGGCACGGAGGTGAAAGAGAACTGGGGCTACCCCTTGTGACTGGAATTCCTCCCACTCCATCATACCCATAGTCCTACACTCTACAGTGCCTTCTTTCTCTAGAGCTTTGAAATTTCCCTTCTTATAATCTCACCTTTATGGAAGGCAAGGCAAGAGGCAGACAGCTTCCCTCCCCTGTTCTTGAAGAGTCTGGGGGCAATGCTGAAGAAGAGAGTTCAAGGATGTTTTGAGTTTGCCACTTCTCTCCTGTGAAATACCTCAATAATTCGGTTGACCAGTGGTCTTTAGTACTCTCCACATGTCAGGGTCAAGTGACACCAACAAGCTTCCTGCTATTTTTCATAGCAAGTCATGAGAAAATGTAATGTCTTGAAACAATTGATGAATATCTCTAGGTTCTGTATGTTGATTTGGCTCACTTGGTGGTTCTTCTTTGGGGTGTTCTATGTAGTTGCAGTCTTATAGGGCTGGGGCTGGAGTTATCTGAAGGCTCAGCTAGGCTGGTTGTCCAACATGGCTTCTTCATTCATATATGTGGTGCTCTAATGCTTCTCCTTAAGACTCTTGGTCAAAGCAGTCATGAGACAGTCCAGAGTCAAAGGGTTGGAAGAATAAACCCCATCTTCAATGTGGAATGTCATGCATGTACTGAGGGAGAAGGAACTGGTGGCAACTATGGAGACAGGTTACCTTAGTCAGCATAGGGGGACATCTTCCCAGTGCTCAGATAAGTTCTGACAATGTCAGGTCAATGGAAGGAGTTTCAAGGCTTGGGACTTCTTGGGGTTATTCCTCTAGAGGAATTTAGGGGTTGTTAACTGTGAGATGTCATTAGTAGACTTCATTAAAATCAGAAGTCTGCAGTGATACCTGGTTAGCCTTCCTGTTCCTCAGTACACTCCTAGCTCCCCAAAAGGGAAATTAAACTCTACTTGTAAGTTGGAAGTATTCTAAAAGCTCTCTGAGGTGACCATGAGATATGGAAGAAAAAGCATGGCCAGTGAGACATGGATTTGTTTATAATTTCTGCCACACAAGTTAGCCTGGTGAGTTTTCTTTCTTCCTTCCTTTCCTCCTTCCTTCCTTCCTTCCTTCCTTCCTTCCTTTCTTTCTTTCTTTCTTATTTATTTATTTGTTTGTTTGTTTATGAGAAAGTATGAGCAGGGTGGTGATGAGAGAGAGAGAAGCAGGCTCCCTGCTGAGCAGGGATCCTGACTCAGGGCTGGATCCCAGGACCCTGAGATCATGACCTGAGCCAAAGCCCTATACTTAACCGACTGAACTACGAGATGCCCCTTTAGCACAAAAGTGTTTAATTTTGATAAAATACATTTTATTTTATGTAATGTGTTTTTGGATTCATATTTGAAAACTGCTAAACCCACGTTGTGCAGATTTTTCTCTCAGTTTTTTCTCTTAGAACATCTATAGCTTTATATTTTACATTCAGTCTATGATTAATTTTAAGTTAATTTTTTTATAAAGATTTACTTTAAAGAGAGCACATGCATGAGTGGAGGGAAGGGCAAAGGGAAAGAGAGAATCTTAGGCAGGCTCCCTGCTGAGCACAGATCATGACAGGGGTTCCATCCTAGAACCCTGAGATCAGGACCTGAGCCGAACTCAAGAGTTGGATGCTTAACCAATTGAGCCACACAGTGGCCCCAATTTTTAATTTTTTATAAAGTATGAGGTATTTGTTCAGATTTTTTTGACTAAACAAAAATTAAAATGTTCATTTATTGAGATGGAGATATTGAAGAGGCAGCTGAGTCGGGCATTCAAGTCTGAAGTTCAAAGGGAAGACACAGATGAGAGATACAGATTTGAGAAGATTTAGTGCTATTTCTTTGATGATATTTCCCTCTCATTTTCTCTACCCTTTCTGAATGCCTATTAATCAGATTTTTAACCTCTTAGGTTGACCTTCTTATTCTCTATCTTTGCTTTCGTGTGTCTAATTTCTTACCTTGAGAGGGCTTCCGTTCTCTGAGGGATTTCCTTGACTTTTTATTTTCTCCATTTACTTGTTTACTTATATTTTCTTATCATAGTTTAACCTTTCAATTTCTTTGTTTTTTATTGTTCCTTTTTCTATAATACTTAGCTCTGGGTTTATCAATTTAAGATTTTCTCGTATTTCTCCAAAGATATTAATTCATATCTTTGAGGTTTTCTCCTGTTACTTATCTTTGAGATTTGAGTGAATAAATGAGTGTGTATGTGTGTGTGTATGTTTTAGAGAAATTTCTTCATGTTTCTAATGATCCTTGATTGCCATAATTATGAATAAGATGCTAAAAATCTTTTAGAAGCTATTATAGACTTAGTTATGTTCTCTCCAACTTCTTATGTTGAAATTCTAATCCCCAGTACCTCAGAATGTGACAATATTTGGAAATAGTCTTTGAAGAGGTAATTAAAGATGGGGCACCTGGGATGCTCAGTCAGTTTAGCATCTGCCTTCAGCTCAGGTCATGATCCCGGGGTCCTGGGATTGAGCCCTGCATTGGGCTCCCTGCTTAATGGGGAGCCTGCTTCTCCCTCCCCTCTGCCTACTCCTCCCCCGCTACCCCCACTTGTGCTCTCTTCCTCTCTCTCCATCAAATAAAGATGGAACAATATAATTTTTTTAAAAAAATGTAATTAAGGTAATATGAGGCCATATGGGTAGGCCCTCATTCTGTATGCCTGGTGTCCTCAAGAGGAGATTAAGACCCCAACAGAGGGAGATCATGTGAAGACAAAGGGAAATGAAAATGATCTACAAGCGAAGGAGAGAGATCTCAGAAGGCACCAACCCTGCTGACACCTTGTTCTCAGACTTCTAGGACTCCAGGAAAACAAACTGCTACCGTTTAAGATACCAGTCTGTGGTATGTGGTTATGGCAGCCTTGGCAAACTAACATAGAAGCTGTCAGACATAAGGCTGTCATCTCTTAGGGTTATTTGCTAGAGAACTGGCTGTTTCATTGGTGCATATCTATTTCCCTCCCCAAAACACATACACACAATTTCAGTATGTAGTAGTCATTCAGTATCTCTAGGAATGAATTCTTCAACTCTTATTGGAGGTGGGCACCTAGTTAAGCTTGGTGGTCCAGTCATTCAGGATGCAAATTTTTCACTTGACTGCCCCTTTTACTATCTTGTTACCTTACTGTCACATTCTGCTGTGTTTGGTGCTTCTGAACAAAAGTCTTCCCTTCCACTTTTTTTCTTTCTTTCTTTCTATATTTTTTTTTCTTTTTTAATTTTAAATAGGCTCCATGCCCAGCACAGAGCCCTACATGGGGCTCGAACTCAGGACACTGAGATCAAGACCTTAGCTGAGATCAGGAGTAATATGCTTAATCCCTTTCACTTTCACTGGAGAATAGAATCTGGCTGTCAGTTGTGGGGAGTGGAGCATTTGGCTGCTGGTATCTCCGCATGGGGAGGGGGAAGGTGGTGTATGAATACACATCTGGAATTCCAAGCCTTCCATGCATGTGTTTCACTTTAAGCCTTACCCCTGGCCATGTATCCCTGTAGTTGCTCACAAGGTCTCCGGGGCAAATCCGTTCACTTTTTTTTTTTTTTTAAGATTTTTATACTTCTTTGACACAAAGAGAGAGAGAGAGAGAGATCACAAGCAGGCAGAGAGGCAGGCAGAGAGAGAGGGGGAAGCAGGCTTCCTGCTAAGCAGAGAGCCCAATGCAGGGTTTGATCCCAGAATCCTGAAATCATGACCTGAGCCAAAGGCAGAGGCTCAACCCACTGAGCCACCCAGACAACCCAAATCCATCCACTTCTAATTGGCTGTCCCCTTGAGTATGAATTTGGGATTAAGCTTTTTCTTCGGCCACATCAGTTGCCACTCCACCGTCTGCCTTCCATCTTCCCAAAGTGTGAACAAGCGTCCCCTTTTCCTCACCAGGAAATGCCTTTTCTTCCTTTACCACTATGTTGTTGGAGGAGATAAGGGAATGCATTCAATCCATCATTTGTTGCTGTCCAGGCAGTGTTTGGAAAAAGGAGGAAGATAAGGTGATTGTAAAAATATATTTTTCTCACTAGAAATCAGAGCTGATCATGAAAATAAAATTCTAAAGACTTTTTAAAAGTTGGTTTTATAACCAATAGAAAGTAAAAGAACTGAGTTGCACTTGCTCTCTTTGCATTTGTTTCCTCACCCGTCAAATAATAGGGTGAGACTGGTTGTTTGTAATTCGGATCCCTCAACCACAGGGCCAAAGATCCAGATTCGTCCGTAGGTCTGGGGTGGGGACAAATGGGGGTCCAGTTGGGGGCAACAGGGACCGATAATCTTTTGGGGCCCATGATGCTTGGATATTCTCTGAGTCTGTGATTTTCATTTCTATTGCTTGATTCTCTTTTTAGCTGGAAACTGTTTTATGAATAACAAATATTATAAATATTTGGACAATTGTAAGGGCGCCTGGTTGACTCAGTTGGTTAAGCATCTACCTTAGACTCAGGTCATGATCTCAGAGTCCTGGGAGTGAGTCCTGCATTGGGCTCCCTGCTTTTCCCTCTGCCTCTCAGCCAACTCATGCTCTCTCTCTCACTCTCTCTTGCTCTCAAATAAGTAAATAAAATCTTTTAAAAATTAAAAAAAAAATCGGACAATTGTAGATCTAGTAAGAGCCTTAAACTGAACCTCAATATTACATAAAAATGGGCCAAAGATTAACAGGGGAAGCATATAATGATGTTGTAGCTGGGAGGGCTGGAGTGGGGGTGTTGTGAGTAGATGATTTATGATTTGGAAAAAATGTCAAAATATATTTTTATATTTGGAAAGCAAAATGCCTTTTTCACATAATAATTTGGAACATTAAAAGCTATTGTTTTTTTTTTCTTATCTGACATGATGCACAGGAAAATAAATGTCATTTCTGCACATAAATCTCACTAGTCAAAATGGAAGTCAGAGGTGGTGGGAATGGTGTCATGAGATTTTCAGGCTTATCCAAAGGGGTCATGGGCTTAAAAAGGTTGCAGAGCACTGCAGTAATGAGATGGACTGGTTTCTGAAGAAAAGTGAGAAAAGAAAACCATTAACTCCAACTGTCACTCTTCCAACTGAATATTGAAACCACTTGGGACCAAATTTTGAGTGAGGTTTACAGTCATAAACAACGTTGGTGTTTTTGAGGTTTGCTTGTGAATCGCCATTTAGCAGTACCACATGCTTCCTAGAGATGTGTTTAATTGTCATATTTTAAAACCTTCAAACGTGTTAAGTTGCCTGTTACACGGGGCTAACTTATTGAAAGGTTTCTGTTCGCTTAGATTAGTGGATTTGTGTGTTGTGTTTTGGCTTCGTGAACAGAAGATTCAGGAGACTGGAATTTCCATTCTACTTTCACAATGACGGTGTATAACGGGAACAAGTCACTGAGTATTTTATCTGTAAGTCTTTGGATAAAATGTACTGCATCCAAGGGTGACTTGGCTCAAAATTTGTCACCATGGACTGCCAAGGTTCATTTGACAGACTTGGCCAACTTGGTAAGTTTCTTCCTCATTCTTTCTCCTTCTGTATATTGAAGATAAATGAGGGCATGAGATCCAAAGTGCTAGTTGCTTGTTGTAGTGATAGTCATGGTAGTAATGTAGTGATAGTCGTGGTATAATGGTAGTGGTATTCTTATTATATATATCCCTCCTTGATGTCAGAGGGGAAATGAATGAAGGAGACCGGAACATTCGATCATGTGTTAAAAACAGTGGGTCTAGAAAAAGAAAGCTGATTTTGAGCCCTAATTCTGCTGGCTCTGTAACTTGGTCAGGATGGTTTAAGTTCTCTGAGCTTCAGTTTCCTTGTTTATAAAATTGAGGTCACAATAGCTACCTGATGGCATCGCTTTGAGAACTAGATGAAATAATGTTTTTAGGAATGAGGACTGTGCCTAGCATTTTGTCCCAAAGATGATGGGAACCACTGTAAACTTTTCAGTAAAAGAATGATATGATTAGGTTTATGTTTCAGTAAATGTGAAGGATCAGTAGGGAGCACATAAAACTGGAAAATGAGATTTGAAGCAGGGAAACAGGTGAAAAAGTTGGAATATGACTGAAAAATTACATAATCTTAAATATAGCAGAGGAAGAAGTGGCGAAAATGAGACATCCTTGAGTGATGGCAGTGAGGCCTGGTCTCATTGGTCTTTGTGCCCCTGGCACCAAGCATGAAGCCTGACCTACAGTTGGGGCTGAGAAAATATTTTACTTGATTGTAGAATTGCCTCAATTTGATTGTCATAACAAAAGGTAATAAGGTGAGAAATTCTGTTGTTCTAACTGATGTGTGGTTTTTTTTTTTTTTCATGTTTCTGCTTTCCCCCAACTCTCTCCCTCTTTTCAATTTGGGGAGCTAAATATTTTGCCTTCTTATCCTTGGGAAAGAGGCTCCATGGGAGAAAGTAGACTTTAAAAGTGTTATCAAATTAACAAATGATCATTGTTTCAAAAAATCCTCATCTCATTTGGAAGAATACATGATGAATTAGAGTCAGTGTCTCCTTCACAAAAATAAAAAAAACAAAAAATTCTTGCCCTGAATGATGGAGAGAAGCAGAGGGGGTATGATAAGATCTGGTGGCTTTCTAGGGTAATGGGGGTGAACCAAGGATTCAGGAAACTGGATAATCTTGAGGAGGCTCAAGTTTCTGTCCCTGGTTAGTGTCTGGGGGTGTGAGTGGCAAGAGGCAAGTTCCAGCCCCACCACTGTCCTAAGGGGTCAGCCCTACTGTTGTCTGGGTAATGTAAGCTTCACTGAGTTCCTTGTTTAGAGCATGGCATTGCAACAGCAAATGAATCTAGGACTGAAGAATATAAGTTTCCCACAGATCATAGCAGTGCCCTACAGTGGAATTTTCCCACACGGAGGTGTGACTCAAAGGAGAATCAGGGTCTTAAAGAGGCCTACTGATGGGAATGACAATGAAGGGCAAAACGGTGCCATATTGGCCTGCCAATGACCAATGACTGAAGTCTGGAAGGGAACCAGGACCTCTGAGTGGATGATAGTGTAGACACCCACCAAAATCAGATATTCTCTCCCACTCCATCCTGATACTTTGACCCTATGAGTCCTGTGAACCTAGTGACCCCCAAAGTTCTGATGCAGCCCTGGGCAAGCCGAGGAGCTTGCATTTGAATTAACTCAAATTATGTCTTTACTATGCAAAAGTGTGGGGACTCACAATATAAATTGAGTTCGGTTATAAAAATATGAAGAAAATTTCTTGGGCACCTCATTTTGTCAACTGACATTCCAGATTCCTATATGAATAAATTCTTGGACAAATTAGTAGAAGTAGAGTTGGCACTGATTTTAAGTTGCTGCATGAACACATTCTATGAGGCACAGGTCAGAACCCACCTGAGGTACAGATTTAATCTAGGAACCCACTCTTCAGGATTATTGCCAAATTGAGCCTGATAAGGATGGAAAGAGAATAAAAATCATGCAATATGAAAAATCATGTGAAGAACTGGGATCATTAGCTGGGACTCTAGCAGTTTTCTAGCAGTGAGGACTAAGGCTGGAATTCCTGCAATGTTTGTGTAGCACGGGCTGTTTTCCAGCTACTATCTCAAGACCTTCATAAAAGTTAATTTCAGTTCTTATGAAAAACCAGAGCGATAAGTACTATTATTATCCCCATTTACCAGGTGAAAAAATAAAGATGCAAAGAGGGTACATAATTTGCTCAAGTTCATATAGCTGATATGTGACAGAGCCAGGATTCATTGGCCTCACTTCTCTCACTGTCATGTTCTAATTAGTGTGACAAAGAACTTTATTTACAGTCAGAAGGGACTATGAGCCACAGGAGCAGTGATTTCACTGAAAGTGGGTTAGGCAGGTGTCATGGTTGGTATCGAGAAACTCTGAGGTCTCTGATTCTGATTCTAGGAGGCTATTTCCTTGATACTTTGCTGGCTAATTAAATTTTTTAAAAATTTGGTTTGAAATGACCTTTTTCTCCCTCAAGTGGCATGTGAGACTTACTCAACAAAAAGCAATAAAAATCTAGCTCAGGTGATGTAGCTCTTGTTCTATGTACATAATCATCCTTACAAGTACCCTATTGAAAAATAGCAGACTTTTGTAAGTGAAAATATTTTATTTATGTAGTTACAAAGCTAATTGAGGATGACTTGGTGAAATTTTTTCAGATTCTATCATGCTTAAAACAAAAATCTTTTTTGGGAGGATGACTCTATTTCCTGATTGTTGATTCTGTTGGCTGAATTTCTAGGGGTTCATTTTTCCTACATGTTTTGGAATTTTGGTTTGAGAGCTCATCTTGTGGAGGAGGGGGTCCTCTACCCATTCCCACTTCTATCTGCATTCACTTCTGTCTAACAAACCTGAGATTATCATGATCAATCTATTCTTCCATCGCATTATAACACTGGAAGTGTCACAATTGGTTGTCCATGAGGATCTGTCTCTTAGGAATATCAAGAGTTTCAGTACTTCTGGAATGCATTCAGAAAGTGGATGAGTACAATGAAATGAGGGCAAACTCCAACTTGCTTCATGTAACACTGACCTTTTCAAGCATGCAACTACATAAAATTCAAGAAAGGGTTATATTGTATTTTAGATTGAACATTATCAACAGTGGTTTACCATTTTGGAAAATCAAATTACTGACAGTCTAAACGCTTAGGTTTTTGAGTTGCCAATACCGTGCATGGCATTAATTGGCTGCTGCAGCTATCTCTTTCACTGTGATTGCTACACAGAGTTGCAAATATCTAACAACTTCCTTACAATGTGACTGTGACCAAGCATTTACATATTGAAGTTATAAATTCCTTTCCTTCTATTTATTCTTTATCGTAAAGTTAGTCTTATAGTGATTATAGTGATTTTTAAAAATCTGTATATAGGTAGGTTAATTTATTGTTAAATTTCATTTGGGGCAGAACAGAGGGTACTATAAATACTTATTATAAAATGGAGGTTTGAGGATTTAAAGAGCTTTCGTTTTGTTTTAAGTTTCTATCATCCCCAAAACCTCAAAATGAAACCAAGCCCAAACCTCTCAATTAGAAAACCAGGGCTTCCTTGAATCTTGACTCAGGTTTACTAAAAGAATATATGACACTTCACGAAAGTTGGTAGGTGGTAAGGTTTCCAGGGAAGGCATTGTGAAGCATATATCAGGTTTAGAAAAAACCAAATATCGGGATTAGAAAATTTTACTGTCTCAGAATATTGGCAGAAACTTTTTACTTAGCATGTGTTAACGTACACATTATATAAGCAAGTGCTGTAGCAAGCCTTCAGTATTCATACATATTTCTGTTAGAGTATTTATGTATTTTTTTTTCTTTCTCTTATTCTCTTACACGGATGAGTAAGGATGTCTGATAAGGATATGAGAGGATACATTTTAGCTCCAAGACAGGGGAGATCCGAAAAACAGATGACCTTCCTTTTTTAAACTCAACATTGCTTTCCGTTGACTTGGTGGAGGTTCTTTGCCTTTATTCCATTTTTCTCCTTGAAATACCTTTTCTCTCTTTATTTCCACTCTTTCAAGTCCTATGTTATACATTGAAAGAATAAATGGACAAAAATGTCTAATGAAAAAAGGGAAGCAAAGCTTAATGAATGAAGAGTCATCTTGCCAAATAATAAGATGTTTTATTATTTGGCCATATTGAATAAAATACCATGTTAAAGTACAAGAATAGGTACAAATAAAAAACAATATTACAGAAGAAGACTCTATTAAAAGCTGTTATGATAAAAATGATAAATGAGTAAAGATTATTATATAAAGGGTGAGTACACAATAGATAAAACTTGGAAAGTTAGATTCTTACTATATATCATGTATCAAAATAAATCTAACAGAATTTAAAACTTTTATTTAATGTAAAAGATGGCAGAAAATATGGAGGATGATGAGTGTCATGATCTCAGAGAGGGAAGTAACTCTATACAAAAACACAGAAAGCAAACCAATGGAGAAAATCACGAAGAGATGGATCAAGTTAACTACTTTAAAAATTTTGTTCTTATTTGTAGTGACAGTATGCCTGTTGTTAGTTCCTACCCTATGCTCATGACGTGGTCTTTAGGCCCTATGAATGTGTGTCTCCAACATGAGCACATCTGCTGCTTACAGGTGTCCAGGTTGGGTTCCATACAAGGTCACAACAACTAAGAGAATGACAGTCACATTGGAGAAACATTTATTATTTTGATCTATTTTTATATTTTTATTATAACTTGTTTTAGGTTTCAAAGATAGGCTATTTGTATATTTATTATAACAGTTCCCTAACTAATCAAGTAAAATATCTTTTTGTAATAGAATACTAGATACTGTTTTGCTTTGATAGTGAAGGAATGAGCTTAACATACAAAAGGCTTTGTTGATGTAACAATAAACAATGCTTCTAATACTGGAAGCTATTTTTCACAAATTTCATGAGCTCATCAGAAAATACCTTAGAATGAAAAAGAAAAATTCCCTGGTGGTAAAATGTAGCTAAATTTTGTGTCTTATTTTGTAGTTAACAGTATTGTCTCTTGTCTATTTTACGAAAATGATATTGCAGAGTTTCCATTTAAGCCTAATAATACTTTCATCTGACATGAGTCACTATAGAATGAGTAATATTTATTTACCATTACCACATAATGATCTAATTATATCATAGCCATTATTATGTTGTGAAATTTTAATTGCTGTTAAAGCTTAATGGCTCCTAAAATGAATAAAAGTTAAAAATTTTACACATTCTGAAGTAAATGTATAAAATGATCACATTATTTCTGCCCAACAGGGTATCATGATCAGAAAAACAAAATGAGAATCCACCATCCAAAAAACAAAAAAGAAATTATTTGGGTCATTGAATATCAAGGGGAAGAAATAAAAGGAAATGATTAGTCTCAGGAGAATCTAGCAGACTTCACAGAGGGGACAAGTGGTGAGTTTACTCTTTATTTCTATGTGAATGGGAATGGATGAATTTCTTAAAAAAAAAAAAATGAGGGAGGAAAAACACCCACATAGAATCCATTAAATGAAATACACTTTCTTTTGATCCAGTTAAAGTCCTTGTATTTGAATACTGAAAGCAGAACTCTCTCGTTGAGATAATCCATCTCCAACAGGACAACTTTATCTTCTCGAAGAAAGCACAGATAGGAAGTTTTTGAAAACTTCTCATATAAGAATTCCAGCTAATGTTGGGAAAAAAAAATCCTAACTCTTGTTACTTTTTTTTTTAAGTTGAAGGAAATCTTCCAAAAAAAAAATCTATATCTATATATATTATTTTATAAATCCCCTATGAAAAGAAAACAACTGAATAAAGAGAATGGAAGCACAGAATGACAGATTTTGTCACTTGTCATAAAAAAATGAAGAATAAAATGCATCACTATCATTTTATTAAGTGTTTAACTTTTGAAAACAATAATTTTGATGCTATAGGAAATAAACTATTTGAAGATGAGAAACTGTTAATGTGTCAGTAATAAATGTATACTATAAATTTTTATGTATTTAGCAAAACATTTGAGCATTCAGAGAATTAAATGAACAACTGAATGACAATAGGAATCTCCTTCATTTAGTAGAAACCATAGCAAAATTGGATAACATCACCACTGACACTTAAGCATAATACAAACATCAACACCAAATAACAATATGGCACATTATGTAGGGGATGAAATATAAAACCAAAAATCAAGATTATAGCAGATGGAATTAACAAGATTATTTAATGAGGTGAACAATGCTAATTATTATTCGATCATTTTAGATATAATCAATGGTGTACTGATAACCTCTCTTAAAAAAGAAAATCTGTTTGTGGCACTTGCTGATTTCAATGTTGCAAACACTCCTAATAAGACTGATTTCAAGCTCCTAATAATTTAACAACCGGTTCACAAAACTCCTGAATATTTAATGGTAGGCTTTCACCAGCCAGTGCAAGCTAGCTCCTACATACTACATACACATATAATCAAAGCTCCGTAGAACAGACGATAACTGGTGTTAGATCTGTGAATTTTAAAATGGAAGTCATGTTATTTCTACATGTGACAAGTTGGGGGCAGTTCTGTCCAGTAGGTGACTTAAGTAAAGAATAATTATATATGTATTTTAGTAAGCACTTACAAGAGAAAATCTGGAAATCTAAATCCTGGGTACAATAATAGCAAAAATGTGCAAGGAAAACAGCAACTTGCAACAGTTGATGTTTGAAAATGATAAAATATTCTGTATTTTGATTTCTGTGCATTTTTTTAAACTGGGAGGAAATGAGACAGCAAAACTCTCTGGTACCTCTGAACAGCTTTTTATATGGCACAAAGTATAAAACCACTTTTCAGCCTCAATAAAAATTAAAAAGCACTGGATACACATTTACGAAACATAAGTATTTAGCCATTGTTGAATTTGGAATAGGAAATGCAGTTGGTAACACAATGTTACTAAAAACACAAGTAGAAGAGGGAAGATTCAGTGGGGGTGGGGTGTGTGAAATGGGTGACAGGGATGTAGGAGTGCACTTGTCGTGACGAGCTCCAGGTGATGTATGGAAGCATTGAATCACTCTATTGTACACCCCAAACTAATATAACACTGTATGTTAACTGTACTGAAATTAAAATAAGAAACCCGATTTAAAAATTTAAACATTAAAATTTTTTTTTTTTTTTTATTTGACGGACAGAGATCCTAAGTAGGCAGAGAGGCAGGCAAAGAGAGAGGAGGAAGCAGGCTCCCCACTGAGCAGAGACCCTGATGTGGGACTCGATCCCAGGACCCTGTGATCATGACCTGAGCCAAAGGCAGAGGCTTTCATCCACTGAGCCACTCAGGTGTCCCAAATTTAAACATTTTTAAAATTAAAAAATATCCATTGATAAAAATAAATAAAAATAAAAACACAAATAGAGGCAGGTTAAAACTCTTAAAGTTTTTTGATGACACTAATAAATGCATATGTTCTAGAAAAGAAGCCAAAGAATACTTGAAAAAATATCAAAAGTTATATGTATTTGTTTAGCTCTAATTTATCATATTTTAAAAAGTATTAATGTTGTAAGCAAAATGTTGCAGAAACTGAAATTCAAGACTTAAATAATACCCTTCAAATGTCATCAAAGAGATGAAGAAATTTATTTTTTATAAAAGTATGATTGTGGTTTTTATGAAAAATATATTATTGTTGTTAAAGATATTACAATCTCTGGATGTAGATGTGAATCTCAAAAAGACCAAGTTTGACTGGAAATCCCACAATCAACCCATCTTTGTCAAAAACCAAAATTTCCAAGTGAAGAATTTTGTTTTCTGTATCAGATACAATAATATTATCATTAAAGAAAGTTTTATTTCTTATTTTATTTTTTCTTTTATTTATTTTTAATTTTTTAAGTTTAATTAGCCAACATGTAGTACATCATTAGTTTTTGATGTAGTGTTATTTATGATAAAAACTTAAAAAAAAAGTTTTATGATGCCAAGAAAATACTACACCTATTTTGGTGCTCTAGATAACACCATTTGATGAAATATGAAGAAAATGAAATAGTACAACTACACAAAAAGTTAAAATCTACTGATGACTGTAACAGCAAATGTGATATTTATGGGTCACAAATATTTGAAAAACTAAAATCTTTTTAAGCTGTTTTCTAGAATCTACATAGATTTCCTCTGAAATATTGCAATTTGAATATCGAAATGTTTGCAGCAATAACTTTCTGAATACGTTTTCAAATATTCTGATATTTCTCAGGCTATAAGTAACTTCCAATTTCAGTTGCCAGTGACGAATATAGTTTCAAAATTAAAATGTGCTTAACACTAGTTAAGGTTTGTACTATCTGAAGAAAAGTAGTGAGCAAATCAGAGATTATTTCTGTGGAAAATGAGATACTGGATCAAGTAAGCATTGAAATCATCATAAAGAATTCATTTCCATAAAGCAACTATTAAAAACATATATTCTGACGGTGCTATTTGTAACCATTTTGATTAATTTTTTCATTTTCTATTATTTTATGCTCAATAATCTTATTTTTGTAATTTCTATAAAATATCTTTTATTTTGTAGAAGTAAAAGATAACTAATAAGTTTTATTTAAAGAAACATTTCTAATTTGCTCATTATGTGAACCAGAAGTATTCTTTTTTTTTCAGTAAATCAGTATCTTTTTTTTAATAATTATTTTTATTTTTTTATAAACATATAATGTATTTTTAGCCCCAGGGGTACAGGTCTGTGAATCGCCAGGTTTACACATTTCACAGCACTCACCATAACGCATACCCTCCCAACGTTCATAACCCCACCACCCTCTCCCTACCCTCCTCCCTCCATCCACCCTCAGTTTGTTTTGTGACATTTAGAGTCTTTTATGTGGGGGCACCTGGGTGGCTCAGTGGGTTAAAGCCTCTGCCTTTGGCTCAAATCATGATCCCGGGGTCCTGGGATCGAGCCCCATGTTGGGCTCCCTGCTTGGCAGGGAGCCTGCCTCCCCCTCTCTCTCTGCCTGCCTCTCTACCTACTTGTGATCTCTGTCTGTCAAATAAATAAAAAAAACTAAAAAAAAAAAATAGTCTCTTACGTGAACCAGAAGTATTCTTGATTAAACATATTTATTTATACATGGTTGTGTGTTTAATTTTTTTTTATTGTAAATTTTTCTTCTTTTTTTATTAATTTTTTATTTTTTATAAACATATATTTTTATCCCCAGGGGTACAGGTCTGTGAATCACCAGGTTTACACACTTCACAGCACTCACCAAGGCACATACCCTCCCCAATGTCCATAATCCCACCCCCTTCTCCCAAACCCCCTCCCCCCCAGCAACCCTCAGTTTGTTTTGTGAGATTAAGAGTCACTTATGGTTTGTCTCCCTCCTAATCCCATCTTGTTTCATTGATTCTTCTCCTACCCACTTAAGCCCCCATGTTGCATCACCACTTCCTCATATCAGGGAGATCATATGATAGTTGTCTTTCTCTGCTTGACTTATTTCGCTAAGCATGATACGCTCTAGTTCCATCCATGTTGTCGCAAATGGCAAGATTTCATTTCTTTTGATGGCTGCATAGTATTCCATTGTGTATATATACCACATCTTCTTGATCCATTCATCTGTTGATGGACATTTAGGTTCTTTCCATAGTTTGGCTATTGTGGACATTGCTGCTATAAACATTCAGGTGCACGTGCCCCTTTGGATCACTACGTTTGTATCTTTAGGGTAAATACCCAATAGTGCAATTGCTGGGTCATAGGGCAGTTCTATTTTCAACATTTTGAGGAACCTCCATGCTGTTTTCCAGAGTGGCTGCACCAGCTTGTATTCCCACCAACAGTATGTTTAATTTTTTGAGGAAACTGATACTGTTTTCAATAGTGGTTGTTCCATTTTACAATCCCACAAATTGTGCACAAGAGTTCTGATTTCCCTACATCCTTGCTAACCCTTGTTATTTTCTGTTTTTTTTTCTTTTAATTTTATTTTTGTAATAGTCATCCTAATGGGTATGAGGTGGAATCTCATTGCTCTTCTGATTTGCATTTCTCTTATGATCAGTGATGTTAAGCATATTTTCGTAGGCTTGCGAGTCATTTTTATATCAGCTATCTATCATCTATCATCTATTCAAGTCCTTTATCCTAAAGAATTGAAAGCAGGGTCTCCAAGAGATATTTGTATGGCCATATTTGTAGTAACATTAGTCACAATAGCCAAAAAGTGTAAGCAACCTAAATGTTCATCAGTGGACGAATGGATTAACAGAATGTAGTATATATGTGCAAATGGGCATTATTTATACAATGGGATATTATTCAGCCTTAAAAAAAAAAAACGAAGCATCTTGTTATGCTGCAACATAGATGAACTTTGAGGACATTATGTTAAGTAAAATAAACCAATCATGAAAAGACAAATATGGTCTGATCCAATTATATGAGTTGTCTAAAATGGTCAAATTCATAGAAACAGAAAGTAAAATGATACTTACTAGGGGTTAGGGGAGGAGGAAATAGAAGGTTGTTTAATGGGTGTAGAGTTTCAGTTTTGCAAGATGAGAAAGTCCTGGAAATTTGTTGTAAAACAATGTGAATATATTTAATGCTAATGAATTGTTCAACTTAAAAATTGTTAAGATGGTAAGTTTTATGCATATATCATTTACTGCAATTAAAAATTTAAAAATTGGGCGCCTGGGTGGCTCAGTGGGTTGAGCCGCTGCCTTCAGCTCAGGTCATGATCTCAGGGTCCTGGGATCAAGTCCCGCATCGGGCTCTCTGCTCAGCGGGGAGCCTGCTTCCCTCTCTCTCTCTCTCTCTGCGCCTGCCTCTCCATCTACTTGTGATTTCTCTCTGTCGAATAAATAAATAAAATCTTTAAAAAAAAAAATTTAAAAATTTAGTAAATTTAAATTTGATAAAATGTGACTCTCCAGGTGGAAAGTCATAAAGATGTTCATTATAGTGCTATTTCTAGTAGTAAATTAGTAATTTATTATTGAAATATCTATCAACAGAATTAGGGCTAAGAACATGAATTGTGATATATCTATATGATAGATTATTTCAATGATGTAAAAAATCTATGAAGCTGAGTGAATATAGAGATATGAGAAGTGAATATAGAGATATAAGAGAAAACTCTTTAGTGTGATCCAAATACATAAAAAATACATACACATATGTATGTATAGATGTTTGTTATATATGTAATATAATCATACATAGACATATTCTTTGCGTGTGTGTGTGAGTGTGTGTGTATTTACATATCATGTCTGTTATATATATGCATGTAACCAGTTTATTGAGGTAGCCAGACTTGGTAGGTTTCAAATATAAAGTAACTTTATTCTTCCACGCAACTGCCTTTTTCAAATAAACTCTGGAGACTCATTCTTCTGTCACCAAGATGAACTTGTGAGCAGATCCTATAGCTTGTATAGTCATTTGAAGATATTAAAAAGCTTAGCCTCGGGGCACCTAGGTGTCTTGGTTGGCTGAGTGTTGGACTCTTGGTTTTAGCTTAGGTTGTGGTCTCATGGACTGTGGGGTCTGGCCCTGGGTCGGGCTCTGTACTCAGTGGAGAGTTTGCTGGAGATCCTTTCCCTCTACCCCACACCCCTTCAACTCTCTCTCTCTCTCATTTAAATAAACCTGTAAAAAAAAAAAAAAAAAGCCTAGCCTATGCTAGCTTCATAACTTTAGTCTCTTGTTTTGCGACACTTCTTTCCTGGTCCAGCTTAGGAAACCTGCAGTAGAAAAAGGGGATTGCTTGGTTGCTTCTCAATTACCCACTTTACTTTTTCACCTCCCTTCATGCTCACTCAAGTGCCCCTCTGTCCTGCTGGATTGAAGGAAGGTAGGGAGGAAAGGAAAGATCAGAAAAGATAACTGCCATCCTCCCTTTGACATGACAATGGTTTAGATGCTGATTTCCAAACAGTGTCTTGGTGTTCTCTAAAAACCATCTTCCTGGTCCCGCCCACGTAATCCTCTTGTCTTCTTTGCCAACTTCCCTCCAACTTTCTCCACTCACGAAGATGCGTGCCATCCTTGCCTAGTTTCATACTACTGTCTTCTCAGCCTTCTCCAGGTGGCTTGTCTTCATTATAGGTACCTTCTTGGAGGTGGACCATTTTGAGATGATTGCAGTCATGGTCCACGAAGACCAGAAAAACAGGGATTTTTGTTTCACTGAACTCTCAAAGTGCATGCAGATGCTTTTTAACTTGGGTGTTTTGTTTTTGTTTTTGTTTTTTTTCCTCCTAGTGCCACTGATGCTTCCCTTAGCCTCTCCTCTCCAGAATTTTTCCAGGAGGGAATCAGATACTGGTACTTGTGTCTACCAAACTCCAGAGAACCCTAGCCAAGCCATCCAACTAATTTTCTTGAATCTTCATATTTGGATCAAGGTGAGAGAGAAGCACACCTCCTACAGATGTTGGGAGGAGCAGTATATCTGTTGTTCTAGGACAGCTCTCTCTCTGAGGCAGGTTTCTCAACTATAACACTATTGATATTTTTGGCCAGATAATTATTTGTTGTGGGAGACTGTCCTGTGCATTGAGCATCATCTCTGACTTTTAGTCACTAGGTGCTAGCAGCACAGCACCCCACCCCCTGCACTAGTTATGAAAACAAAAATGTCTCCAGACATTGCCAAATGTTTCCAGTTGAGAGGCATTGACCTAAAGGCATTCTTTCTATAAAACTTCCTACTTCTTAGGGACTTCTTCACCTTCTTCTCCTTCTTCTTCTTCTTTTTTTTTTAAGGATAAAGTGGGTGGTGGGTTTATGCTGGCAAAAGAGAACCCCAAATACAAGTTCTGCATAGATGGTACAGTGTTTTGCTTTAGAATGTAGGGACACTTGGTATGCTGAAACCCCAAGATAAGAATAATTCTATTTAACAACTTGTTGTTCCACATACAATGACTAAAAAAAAAAAAACACCTAAGTGATAGAAGAGATAAGAAAGCATACCAAAATATTAATAGAGACTATCTCTGAATGGTAAAATCATTAGTGATATCTTAAAATTATAACTTTAGTATTTTATACAATGAATTTATAGTTCATGTATGGAAGTTTTTTTTTTTTTTTAAGATTTTATTTATTTATTTGACACACACACAGAGATCACAAGAAGGCAGAGAGGCAGGCGGAGAGAAAAAGAGGGAAGCAGGCTCCTGCTGAGCAGAGAGCTTGATGTGGGGCTCGATCCCAGGACCCTGAGACATGACCTGAGCCAAAGGCAGAGGCTTAACCCTCTGAGCCCCCAGAAGTATTTTTTTTTTAAAATAAGACCAAACAAATCATACCAACTTGGAAGACCTAACTCAGATGCCATTTCCTTCATGATGACTTTCCAGATCACCAAACTAGAAATCCATTTTTACTTCTGGAACAATAATTGCAGTTGACTTCTCTCAAACACCATAACCCTATACATGCACATAATCTTTACAGTCACCCCATTAACTAGAGACTTTGTTCTTCTTGTTTTGCAGATGAAGAAACTAACTTTAGAGAAGTAAATAAGTTGCCCAACTGGTCTAATCCTGGAAACCAATAAGACAGAGCTGTTACTCAAGACTGAATTTGTCTCTTCAGTCCATTTTTTGCCCCCCATAATATTGGTCACTGGGCACCTAGAACTTAATGGTGTTTTACGTGAATTTAAATATTACTAGAACTTTTTTTTTCTTTGTCTGCATAATATTCTCCAACAAATTATAAACAGTTTCTTTTAGAGAATAGGCTATTGAGCTTTCATTAAATATCTTCATACAGGGCCACAGGGTATGTAGATTACCCAAGTAGTGCTTCGGTAGAACAAAATGGCAATCACTTATAAGTTATATATAAACATGAGACTAACCCATAATTTCTACCATAATTATTCAACATCACTTTCTAATGGCAATATCATAAGTCATGAACATGACATGAAGATATATGATTAAGGATATATAATTATAATGATGATGTATAATTAAGCAGGTGACCTGCTGCCTAAATATTCATGTTTTTTATATTCATGGAAAAGGAGAAACAATTAATATATACTGTAAAAAAACACATTGTTAGTCATACTAAACAAATTTTAGGACAAAATTTTTTTTTTAATTTTATTTATTTATTTGACGGAGAGAGATCACAAGTAGGCAGAGAGGCAGGCAGAAAGAGAGGAGGAAGCAGGCTCCATACTGAGCAGAGAGCCCGATGCGGGGCTCGATCCCAGGTCCCCAGGATTATGACCTGAGCCGAAGGCAGAGGCTCAACCCACTGAGCCACCCAGGCGCCCCTTAGGACAAAATTATTATGTAAACTGAACATATCCATTGTACCAAATTATTTATAATGCAAACTCAACATAATAATAATGGTAGATTCTATGATGATTAAAAAGAGAGGTAACAGATGAGGAGGCACATGGCCTTGAGAGACCCATGCCAGAGCTTTAGTCTTGAAGAAACAAGAACAAGCTGATTTCCACTTGAGATGCAGATGAGATGCAGATGAGACACCCCAGATATGACAAGACTTTGGTCCTGGTGGCCTAACAGCTGGCTGAGTAGGGTGAACAGGTTGCAAATTTTCAATCCTAGAACTGTGTGGTGGTGGTACAAACAGGAACTGATAGTAGTCAGAATAGGTACAATGCATCTTCTTTTGGAAAATTATTGCAAACAGCAAAGTTAATGGTAAAACTCAAGGGTGCAGACTTTGTACCAATGATACTAAGAAATGTAGTCTATGGACCAACATTGGCATTACTTGGACATGGCATTATATGGACATGCTATTTCTTGGTCCCTGACCTAGAACTAAGTAATCAGAATCTTCGGAGTTAGGACCCAGGAATTTACATTTTAACCTGATTCTAATGGATGCTAAAGTTTAAGAGAAACGGTCTATACCACCACCACCACATTTACCACCCTAACAACAGGAAGAGGCTCCTTAAGAATCCATTTAAAGTGTAAATTTCTAACTGTGCTGTCCAAGACAGTAAACATGAACACCATGTGGCCACTGAGCACCTGAAATGTGGCTGGTCCAAGTAAAGATGTGCTGAAAATATAAAGAAAACGCTGGTGTCAGAGACTGTGTATGATTAAGGAATGAAAAATATCTCATTAATAATTATTTATATTGACTACATGTTTAAATAATAATATTTCAGATATATGGGATTTGATAAAATGTATTATTTGTTTCATCTGCATCTTTTTACTTTTTGACAGAGTTACTGGACGTTTAAATTTGCATATATGGTTGGCATTATATTTCTATTGGACAGCATTGTTCTATTTAATTGCCTTAAAAAAAGGAGATTTCGAGGAGGAGTCAAGATGGTGGAGAAGTAACAGGCTGAGACTACTTCAGCTAGCAGGAGATCAGCTAGATAGCTTATCTAAAGATTGCAAACACCTGAAAATCCATCAGCAGATTGAAGATAAGAAGAACAGCAATTCTGGAAACAGAAAAACAACCACTTTCTGAAAGGTAGGACCAGCGGAGAAGTGAATCCAAAGCGACGGGACGATAGACCCCGGGGGGAGGGGCCGGCTCCCGGCAAGCAGCAGAGCAACAGAACACAAAATCAGGACTTTTAAAAGTCTGTTCTGCTGAGGGACATCGCTCCAGAGGCTAAACCAGGGTGAAGCCCACGCGGGGTGAGCGTGGCCTCAGGTCCCGCAGGGTCACAGAAGGATCGGGGATGTCTGAGTGTCGCAGAGCTTGCAGGTATTGGAATAGGAAAACCGCTACAGAGACAGAGCCGACAGTAAGATCACAGCTTGGGCTTACCTTGAACCGGTCGCAGGCTCAGTGAGCTCAGAGCACAGCCGGAGGTCAGGCAGATGGGAGTTACTGGGCGCTGTTCTCTGAGGGCACACTGAGGAGTGGGGCCCCGGGCTCTCGGCTCCTCCGGGCTGGAGACCCGGAGGCCACCATTTGTATTCCCATCCTCTGGAACTCTACGGAAAGCGCTCAGGGAACAAAAGCTCCTGAAAGCAAACCCAAGCGGATTACTCAGCCCGGCCCCTGGTAAGGGCGGTGCAATTCCGCCTGGGGCAAAGACACTTGGGAATCACTACACCAGGCCCCTCTTCCAGAAGATCAACAAGAAACCCAGCCAAGACCAAGTTCACCTACCAAGGAGTGCGGTTTCAATACCAAGGAGAGCAGCAGAATTCCAGAGGAGGAGAAAGCAAAGCACAGAACTCATGGCTTTCTCCCTGTGATTTTTTTAGTCTTGCAGTTAATTTAATTTTTTTCTTTTTCATTTTTTTCTCTTCTTCTGCTAAAATTTTTTTTAACTTTTACCCTTTTCTTTTTTAACGTTTTTTAACTAGTTTATCTAATATATATATTTTTTCTTTTTTATATTTTTCTTTATTCGTTTTCTTTTTCTTAATTCTTTTCTTTTCTTCTTTTTTTCTTTTTTTTCTTTCTTTCTTTTTGAACGTCTTTTTATCCCCTTTCTCCCCCCTCACGATTTGGGGTCTCTTCTGATTTGGTTAAAGCATTTTTTCCTGGGGTTGTTGCCACCCTTTTAGTATTTTACTTGCTCCTTCATATACTCTTATCTGGACAAAATGACAAGGCGGAAAAATTCACCACAAAAAAAAGAACAAGAGGCAGTACCGAAGGCTAGGGACCTAATCAATACAGACATTGGTAATATGTCAGATCTAGAGTTCAGAATGACAATTCTCAAGGTTCTAGCTGGGCTCGAAAAAGGCATGAAAGATATTAGAGAAACCCTCTCGGGAGATATAAAAGCCCTTTCTGGAGAAATAAAAGAACTAAAATCTAACCAAGTTGAAATCAAAAAAGCTATTAATGAGGTGCAATCAAAAATGGAGGCTCTCACTGCTAGGATAAATGAGGCAGAAGAAAGAATTAGTGATATAGAAGACCAAATGACAGAGAATAAAGAAGCTGAGCAAAAGAGGGACAAACAGCTACTGGACCACGAGGGGAGAATTCGAGAGATAAGTGACACCATAAGACGAAACAACATTAGAATAATTGGAATTCCAGAAGAAGAAGAAAGAGAGAGGGGAGCAGAAGGTATACTGGAGAGAATTATTGGGGAGAATTTCCCCAATATGGCAAAGGGAATGAACATCAAAATTCAGGAGGTTCAGAGAACGCCCCTCAAAATCAATAAGAATAGGCCCACACCCCGTCACCTAATAGTAAAATTTACAAGTCTCAGTGACAAAGAGAAAAATCCTGAAAGCAGCCCGGGAAAAGAAGTCTGTAACATACAATGGTAAAAATATTAGATTGGCAGCTGATTAATCCACAGAGACCTGGCAGGCCAGAAAGAGCTGGCATGATATATTCAGAGCACTAAACGAGAAAAACATGCAACCAAGAATACTATATCCAGCTAGGCTATCATTGAAAATAGAAGGAGAGATTAAAAGCTTCCAGGACAAACAAAAACTGAAAGAATTTGCAAACACCAAACCAGCTCTACAGGAAATATTGAAAGGGGTCCTCTAAGCAAAGAGAGAGCCTACAAGTGGTAGATCAGTGAGGAACAGAGACAATATACAGTAACAGTCACCTTACAGGCAATACAATGGCACTAAATTAATATCTCTCAATAGTTACCCTGAATGTTAATGGGCTAAATGCCCCAATCAAAAGACACAGCGTGTCAGAATGGATAAAAAAAAACAAAACCCATCTATATGTTGCCTCCAAGAAACTCATTTTAAGCCCGAAGACACCTCCGATTTAAAGTGAGGGGGTGGAAAAGAATTTACCATGCTAATGGACATCAGAAGAAAGCAGGAGTGGCAATCCTTATATCAGACCAATTAGATTTTAAGCCAAAGACTATAATAAGAGATGAGGAAGGACACTATATCATACTCAAAGGGTCTGTCCAACAAGAAGATCTAATAATTTTAAATATCTATGCCCCCAACGTGGGAGCAGCCAACTATATAAACCAATTAATAACAAAATCAAAGAAACACATCAACAATAATACAATAATAGTAGGGGACTTTAACACTCCCCTCACTGAAATGGACAGATCATCCAAGCAAAAGATCAGCAAGGAAATAAAGGCCTTAAATGACACACTGGACCAGATGGACATCACAGATATATTCAGAACATTTCATCCCAAAGCAACAGAATACACATTCTTCTCTAGTGCACATGGAACATTCTCCAGAATAGATCACATCCTCGGTCCTAAAGCAGGACTCAAACGGTATCAAAAGATTGGGATCATTCCCTGCATATTTTCAGACCACAATGCTCTGAAGCTAGAACTCAACCACAAGAGGAAGTTTGGAAAGAACCCAAATACATGGAGACTAAACAGCATCCTTCTAAAGAATGAATGGGTCACCCGGGGAATTAAAGAAGAATTGAAAAAAATCATGGAAACAAATGATAATGAAAATACAACAGTTCAAACTCTGTGGGACACAACAAAGGCAGTCCTGAGAGGAAAATATATAGTGGTACAAGCCTTTCTCAAGAAACAAGAAAGGTCTCAGGTACACAACCTAACCCTACACCTAAAGGAGCTGGAGAAAGAACAAGAAAGAAACCCTAAGCCCAGCAGGAGAAGAGAAATCATAAAGATCAGAGCAGAAATCAATGAAATAGAAACCAAAAAAACAACAGAGCAAATCAACAAAACTAGGAGCTGGTTCTTTGAAAGAATTAATAAAATTGATAAGCCCCTGGCCAGACTTACAAAAAGAAAAGAGAAAGGACCCAAATAAATAAAATCATGAGTGAAAGAGGAGAGATCACAACTAACACCAAAGAAATACAAACTATTATAAGAACATACTATGAGCAACTCTACGCCAACAAATTTGACAATCTGGAAGAAATGGATGCATTCCTAGAAACATATAAACTACCACAACTGAACCAGGAAGAAATAGAAAGCCTGAACAGACCCATAACCAGTAAGGAGATTGAAACAGTCATTAAAAATCTCCAAACAAACAAAAGCCCAGGGCCAGACGGCTTCCCAGGGGAATTCTACCAAACATTTAAAGAAGAACTAATTCCTATTCTCCTGAAACTGTTCCAAAAAATAGAAATGGAAGGAAAACTTCCAAACTCATTTTATGAGGCCAGCATCACCTTGATCCCAAAACCAGACAAGGATCCCATCAAAAAAGAGAGCTATAGACCAATATCCTTGATGAACACAGATGCGAAAATTCTCACCAAAATACTAGCCAATAGGATTCAACAGTACATTAAAAGGATTATTCACCACGACCAACTGGGATTTATTCCAGGGCTACAAGGTTGGTTCAACATCTGCAAATCAGTCATTGTGATACAATACATCAATAAAAGAAAGAACAAGAACCATATGATACTCTCAATAGATGCTGAAAAAGCATTTGACAAAGTACAGCATCCCTTCCTGACCAAAACTCTTCAAAGTGTAGGGATAGAGGTCACATACCTCAATATCACCAAAGCCATCTATGAAAAATCCACTGCAAATATCATTTTCAATGGAGAAAAACTAAAAGCTTTTCCGCTAAGGTCAGGAACACGGCAGGGATGTCCATTATCACCACTGCTATTCAATATATACTAGAAGTCCTAGCCTCAGCAATCAGACAACAAAAGGAAATTAAAGGCATCCAAATCGGCAAAGAAGAAGTCAAATTATCACTCTTCGCAGATGATATGATACTATATGTGGAAAACCCAAAAGACTCCACTCCAAAACTGCTAGAACTTGTACAGGAATTCAGTAAATTGTCAGGATATAAAATCAACGCACAGAAATCAGTTGCATTTCTCTACACCAACAACAAGACAGAAGAAAGAGAAATTAAGGAGTCAGTCCCATTTTCAATTGCACCCCAAACCATAAGATACCTAGGAATAAACCTAACCAAAGAGGCACAGAATCTATACTCAGAAAACTATAAAGTACTCATGAAAGAAATTGAGGAAGACACAAAGAAATGGAAAAATGTTCCATGCTCCTGGATTGGAAGAATAAATATTGTGAAAATGTCTATGCTACCTAAAGCAATCTACACATTTAATGCAATTCCTATCAAAGTACCATCCATCTTTTTCAAAGAAATGGAACAAATAATTCTAAAATTTATATGGAACCAGAAAAGACCTCGAATAGCCAAAGGGATATTGAAAAAGAAAGCCGAAGTTGGTGGCATCACAATTCCGGACTTCAAGCTCTATTACAAAGCTATCATCATCAAGACAGCATGGTACTGGCACAAAAACAGACACATAGATCAATGGAACAGAATAGAGAGCCCAGAAATGGACCCTCAACTTATGGTCAACTAATCTTTGACAAATCAGGAAAAAAGGATAAAAGAAAAGGAAAAGAAAACTAGTCAAAAAGGAAAATTTTAAACTGAAAGATTAAAGAATCATGAGAATAAACTCGACCTTTATACACTATTTTCCCTTAATGCTGGAATTTTGCAGTTCTGTGTGCTTTATAAATTCAGTATTCCCCTGATGTTCCATCTGGTCTTCTGGGGAAGGGGCCTGTTGCACGATTTTCAGGTGTCTTTGCCTCGGCTTAGTTACACCATACCTTGCCAGGGGGCGAAGGTCAGTGTAAGTTGCTTTGGATTACTCTATATGGCTTTTGTCCTTGAAGGCTTTCTACACTGCTTTAGAGGATGAAACAACAAAAAAAAAGAGAGTGCCCCAATCTGCAGCCCTGGGGCTGAAAGATGACACCCCCCCCCTTTGTAAACCCTTAGGCAAAAGCAGTCTTCATTTTTGTGTGTGCCAAACTGCAGACTCCTGCAGCATGTACCCTCACCTATCCAGCAGGGGAGGTGAGGAGGTCACCGTGGGCCTGCTACCTGCAGTGCCCCTGCTTGGAGATCAGTCGCCCAAGTGTGCCACAGTTCATAGTCAATAGAAAATTGAGCTGAAAGCCCACTCCTGGGCTCACAGACTGAAGCCAGTGTCCTTGCTCCAATGCTTGGAATCTCTGCTGTCTCAGTCACCCCTGTTCTTTCTGTGAACCTGGGGATCCTGAGACCACATTGTCCCACCTAGGATTTTGCCCTGCTTTACCACTTGAGCACCTTTCAGGAGGGACATCTGTCACTGGAGCAGGCTTTTAAAGGTACTGATTTTGCACTTTGCTGCTGTATCACTTCCCAGTAGCCAGCTTGTGGGGGCTCCCTTCCACCACCTACTGTTTATCTTCTAATATATCCCCTCCAATTCACTTCTTTGCACCTCCTACCTTGCAAATGTGATTTTTTTTGTTTGTTTGTAGAATTCCAGCAATTCTTTTTTTACATCTCTGGTTGAATTCATAGGTGTTCAGAATGATTTGATAGGTACTTAGCTAAATTCAAAGGACTAGATGAAAGGCAGTCCCCTACCTTGCCTTCTACCACCTTGCCTTCTACCACCTTGCCTCCCTTTATAGCTACTGTTATTACCCCCATTATAATGATAAGGAAAACTGAAGCTCAGAGAGAGTGCTCAAAGTTACCAGGTGATACGTGACAGAGCCAGAAGTCAATTCAGGTCCATCTCTCCCCAGAGCACATACTTTTACATATTTCCCTTTACTTCTTCTACTTGTTAGATAATATACTGAAAAAGAGAACTATTTATTTTCAATAACATTTCTGTACATTAAAACGATGCATTTGTTCAAGCTATATTAAGTAGAAGCAGATCATTAGAAAGAAATAATGACAGACTCTATGTATAATATGTGAATCCATACATATTTAAGATATAAAGCCACTCAGAAATTTAGACACAATATTCTTTGGTTTTGCATCCAATCAAGGGCTTCTTTTACTGTTCCCATAATAACTCTTTATGTTTTGTTTTGTTTTTAAGTAGGCTCCACACCCAACATGGAGACCAACATGGTGCTTGAATTCACCACCCTGAGATCAAGACCTGATCTGAGATCAAGAGTCGGAGGCTCAACTGATTGGGTCAGCCAGACATCCCTCCCAGAATAACTCTAAAGGTTGGTTATATCACAAAGAAATCTCTCCAAATTCATTTGGCAGTATTTAGATCAGAAACAAATCAAGAGAAACCAGCAACTTCATAACTTTTGAAATACTCCATGCTATGTCCTATCAGTGTCAAGGTCTGAAGTAGCCTAGGTCACAGATAGGCTATTAGTTAGTGTGGTCTTTTTTAAATAAATGATTCTTTTCACCAGAAGATCTGCTAATCCATGAAGAAATGACACCTTTTAAAATGTAAACAGTCACATATTGGGTTATGGACATTGGGGAAGGTATGTGCTATGATGGGTGCTGTGAAGTGTGTAAACCTGGCGATGATTCACAGACATGTACACCTGGAGCTAATAATACATTGTATGTTAATAAAAAATTAAAAATTAAAAAAAAACAGACATATCATCAATCTTTCTTTTAATGCCTGACAGAGGAGTCAGGGAGATTGCCACCAATATGCCATTCATTCTAACTGTTCCATAAATATTTGCAATTGTTGATAGAAGACATCACCAGAGCAAACTTCAAAATCAAGGGGATGCAGAACAACAAAGATGTCCAACAATAACCAACAGCCTGTTTGAATATGTATTAAAAAATGAATAAAGTGTGCATTCCATCATCCATGAAATAATCTAATAAAACACCAGAATATGGAACTATGTACTGAAGAACAGAAGGAGGGAGAATATCAGAAGCAGTAGCAAAAATTGCAGTGGTGTACCTCATGGCACCAATATCAATAAGCCTCTTCATCAACTGGAATAAACTTGAGTTCTTATGATTAACAACAACATTGCTTTTTATTAGTTCCATTTGAAACATATCTGGTTAATAATAGTGTCAACAAAAATTGGTGTTCTCTTAAGAGTTTGCCCCTAATAACAAATTTGAGTTGGCCATAGCCAGTTAGCTCCAAGCTATTCATAACTTCAGTGGTGGCCTGCAGAGATAGATGTTGGTAAATGTTCCCAGTTGCTTTTGGATCAAGTCTCCTATGGGTTTTGGGACCAAATGGACCCTGTCCACCAATGGTGTCATCAAGGAGATGAATAAGTGAGTCACAGAATTCAATCAATCGGAACTTCTAGGATAGTGATTTTCTTCTTCACAATGTTTATTTCCTACATCAGAACCACAGACTTCTCAGGTTCTGAGTTTATAGGAAGACATTAAAAATAAAACAGAACAAAATTCCCCTGTTTTGCTTATGGAGTCCTCACTCCATATACATTAGTAATACCATCACCAGTCAATAATATAGACCTAATCTCTCCCAAATCAACAAAGGTCAACTCCAATAACACAATCTTCAAAATTGAGTCATGAATGATTCTTGTTGCAGTAAAGGCTGACAGCCAATTTATTTATTAAAAAACTGCGGGTTGGGGCTAGGGTGGGAAATGACAGTAGTTATGACCGCATAAAGCATTTTTGCAGCTTATCCTCAGGTGACTTCGTGGGAGCTGATGCCTGTGGACTTTTATGAGCTCTATTTTTTTCATCAAGTCCCTTAGAAAGCCAAATTTCAATTGCCACTTGGAGTTCCCAGAGCTTGCATGTGACAGCCCCTATATTTCCATAACTCACTCAGACTCTCATCCAACATAAAATGTAGGGGGCTAATGTCTAATGACAGTTTTTTCCACCTGGGAAATACTAGCTTTCATTTGCTTGAAAAGTTCAAGATGAAGAGGAAACAAAGCCTCCTCCTAATAGCAGAAACCCATAGAAATGTGAGTCCCCCAGTCTAGCCAGCGGTGAAAAACATCAGCATAGCTCTAGTCTTAGACCCAAATTAAAACCATCAGCTCAGCCTGACTGTGATGTGGCCATAACATTTCACCACATTAAATGTGTGATAACTGTGCCTGAACAGGTAATGTGATCTGACAGTGTTCATTGTCACCACAGAGCTGTCATGTCTGAATTTTTTTCTCAATCCCAGAGAGTCGATGTCCATCATGAGTCTTTATTCCAGCCTAAATTTACTATGATGGTAATAATACATATAGGAATAGAAGAAGAATCCAAAGCAGAGAAAGCAAATTATTATTTATTGAGTACTCACTATCTATCTGTGGCAGACAGATCCTACCATGACCCCCACTGATTTCCCACTTCCAGAGGCCTTTCCTTTGTGTCATCTCCTTCCCTTGAGTGTGTGCAGGACCTGGGACTTGCTTCTACCAATGTGATATGTCAAAAGTAATGGGATGTCACACCCTTGATTAGGTTACATTATATGGCAAAGGTGATAGGCTGTCATTACTGTGGTTATATTATGTTACATGAAATTCCTTTTCAGCAGAGATTCTCCTTGTTGACTTGGTGAAATAAACAACCATACAGAAGAAGCCCACGTGGCCAAAAAAAAAAAAAAAATTTTTTTTTTTTTTGGATGGTCTCTAGGAACCGAGGACAGCCTCCAGCTGACAGCCTACAGAAAGCCTGGGCTCTCCATTACATAGCTGCAAGGAAATGAATTCTGCCAATAACTGAATAAGCTTGGAAGCAGGTTTTTTCCTCAGGGGAAAATGAAGTCCAGTTGGCACCTTGATCACAGCCCCATGAGATCCTGAGCAGAGCATGATACTAATCTGAACACGAACTTCTGATTCATGGAAACTGTGGGATAATGAATGCGTGTATTGTTTCCAGCTGCCATATTTGTGGTAATTTTTTTTATAGCAGCAGTGGAAAACCAATACATTGCCATGAACCCTGTTTCTGTTCTATGTCTTCCATCTTGCTTCATCACCTCCATAACCTTAGGAACTCTGATAACTAGGCAGGATGTAACGTTGAAAATTTCTTGCCCTTGTCTTACGGAAATGGTCACACAAATTTCCAGGATTTTGCCTATGAGTTGAGGAAAATCTATCTTGATATTTTGCATCTAATATGTAAATAGTCATATATGAATTACAACAGTCAACCCTCCTTCAAATGGTTTGATACAAATTCTGCCTTCTAGGATATTAACAGATGCCACCAGTGCCCTGGATCTATCTCTCCCCACTCATCATGCCTGTTCACCTATGACTCCCTGCGGCTAGCACCTGTGATCCTGATACCTAACCCTGTGTGGTTAGCTAACACTAACACTAACTAACTAAACACTAACCCTCCACAGCTCATGGGTGGGGCAGGCTAAGTGTTCTGGGAAGTTGACATCTTTGAGAACATCCCTTAGGCAATGGTGAATGGAATGGGAAGATAAAATCTCCAGCTCCCTTGGTCCTCAAGTGTAGCTGCTCTAAGGAGTATTTTACATCATTTTCCACAAGTGCCCAGTGGAACCGAGACCCAGGTGCCCCAAATGATAGCCTACTCCTTAACACACTCTGTAATGTTTTCTTTCCTTTCCTGTCTCACTTCCCAGCTCTTACTAGTGGATCCTGGAATTTCCTCCCCAAATAAATGATTTGAACTAATTCCTTTTCTCCAGGTCTGCTACTGGGCGAGTGCAGCCAAAGAAGTAGGGGCACTTCATGTCACATGGACATTTGGTAGAAACCCAGTTAAGGACAAAAATAAATACAGAAGTTGTCTTGAACAGCGTCCCTAAAGACTTGTAGGCAAAGTATGTGTAAAAGGAGAAATAAACTGACCAAAAACTTACCAGATTCTATTTGTCAAACTCAGTATTTACTAGCCAAACTTCGATAAATAATTTGACCCCCAAATACAAATTTTAGGAAGACAGTGTGCTGGATAATAGACACTGAAATTCTCCACTGGACAGTTTTCTCCCCTGTTGTGGAATCACATGCTAATATTCTGATTTATACATCAGTTTCTTAAGTTTGGTTATTGTGAGTCAATTTCCAAGTCTTGTTAACTTGCACAGCAATCACTGATTACCGAAATTATCATGGTGATCATTTCACAATATATACAAATATTAAATCATTATGTTGTGCACTTGAAACAAATACGTTTTATGTCAACTACACATCAATTAAAAAAAAAAAAAAAGAATCAGACTCCAGACCTGCCATTCCAAAACTCTCTATCTGGGCAGTCAGGCAGATTCCTTTTATAGATTAACCAGTTACTTCAACAACCCTCATTATGCAATCAAAACCACACCAAATCCTGGAAAATCATATCTTGAGAAAGAGCATTTTTATTTCTGTTTCAGCGTGAAGGAATACCAGAAAGGGCATCACTAAATAAATAATGGGTATTCCAACATGAGCCAATAAGAATGAGAACATGCCTGTTTTCTTGTCCCTTTTCTGCATGTGCAACTTGGTAAAGACAGATCTTTTCTCACTGCAGCTTTGGATCCTCCCACCCTCAACACCCAGTTCCTTTTTTTTTTTTTTAAACTTTCAAAATAATGCCCTTAACCACACTGACACAACAACTTGAACAATATTGACCAAAAAACCTCAAAATAACAACAACAAAACCCATACACTAGTTCTTCAGGAAATATAAGTATTTGTTGACATTAAATTCTAAAAGAAATTTGTTGTCTGTTTATAAGTGATGCTAGAAAACATAAGGGTCAATCTTCAGTCTAAGGGTAACACATTCAACTATAGCAGACTGAAAGCATTTCTAGTGGCACAAAGCTAAGGAGATCATGGAACGTTGACATCCTTAAACTAGGAGCGGGGGATTCTCAGCCAGGATCCACAGCCCCCATGGGGACCCCATTAACTCTCATGAGAGTTTCTTTACATGCCTTGCCTGCTGACTAAATAAATAGATCTACACTTATCTGTATGGTTGTCTTCTTCTTTTTTTTAATAGGTATAGATAGATATTTTTAATGATAATACTTTTGGATTCATGGTGGTGGTTAATATTTTTGGTGATCACTAAGTATTTTCTCAGTCAATGGTCACTAAACAAAATTGTCATTTAGAAAAAGCCTTGATAAATTTTTTTTGGCTAATAAGGAATCCTCACATATTAAAAGATTAAGAGACATGATTTAGATGGCCCAAATGGGTGGCATGGTCCTCTAGATATCTTCCTTAAGAATCCATTTTTCTTTTTAATTAATAATTTATTAATTAATTTTTTTTAAGTAAATTCTACCTCCAACGTGAGGCTCAAAGTCATAACCCTGAGATCAAGAGTTGCATGCTCTATCGACTGAGACAGTCAAATGCCCCAAGAATTCATTTTCTGAACTATTTTTTGAATGGTGAGACAGAAGGAGTAGTGAGTTCAATGTTACCTTCTCTGGTGGTCCTTGAATTTAGAGGTTCTGAACTTTTGCCCAAAGTGAACCCTGTGATATAAGGTAAGGATGACATTATGTTGTGAAAATTCCCAAGTCTACTGATGTGGGGCTTATCCTATGACCTGTGGTGTTGGTGTTAGAGCATAGGGAAAGAGGAAAAATGGATCTACTTGAGGTTTGGCCCAGTATACTGACCAAGACAGAGTAATTCTCCCATAAAATATGGAAGAAGAAAGCTCAGCCCTGTCTAGCAACCTTGGTTCTACCCCAGTATTTCTAGCAGCTCTCTCTGGGGTTCTAGAACTTGTGTATTCAATAAAACCTGGTTCCCTAAGCTCACAAGTGTTAACATAAGTCAGGAGTTCACAGGACTCTGCAGAATAATAATCTTTCTCATTAATACAGTGCTTCACACCTTTGTATGTATGTTCTCTTGATCCTTTCAGCAACCCTATAAGGTGGGAAGGGGAGAATTACCCCATTTTACAGATATGATAAGCACCCTGTCTCATGTGGGTTGCCTTTCTCAGGGCCACTTAGCTACCAGTGGCAAAGACCTTAACCCTTCTAAGACTAGCCAAGAAGACAATTTCAAGTCAAATATAAAATGACATAGTTGCCTTTTGAGAATCACAGACTCTTCTCCAAATCAGAATATGTAATCATACTGTGCTCTTATATACCTTTAAAACCACACACATGCCACATGAAATGTGATATTTAACAAAACATATTTGGGAATCCAGAAGTTGGAAAAATAACATTTAATATAAATAACATCTAGTATTTAAATCTCATTACTTAGTATCACTTTGAATATGTTCTTATGTACATTATACTTTATGTAGATTGTTCCATTTCATCACCATTGTCCTCTAAGGCATTTTATGTCATTTTTAAGATAGGAAAACAGGCCTGGAGAGTTTAGGTGACTTGTCCACAGTCACACAGCTCAAGCACTGGCAGAGGGGGGAATAAGAAATTTTCCTGGTTGCCATTTTCTCTTATTCCTCACTTCTTCCTTGAGCCTAAATATTCCCTCAAAAGAACCTACATTTTTCTTGGAACATTAATTATCCTTTGCCCCTATACCTAGAATATAAATATTTAGGATCTTAGACTCTCCACTTCTGGTTCATTTCCCCATGCACTACTTGAAATGTGTGAATTATCCCAGCAGATCTCAGACAAAGGGAAGTCGAAATGGACTTACTTATCAGGCCCTTTTCTCTCACTCACTAAATATCTCATTACCATTGACCAGCCGGATGTCAGCATGTCACACATTATTCCAAGAGCAGAGCAAGAGCCCCTCAGGTCGGCAGATAATCAAGAAGCAATGTTATGAGAGTTGACATCTTATGAATAATTATTTTAAAAATCTGTTCATTTCTCTTTCTTCAACTCCAGATAGGCAAGTTGGTCCTACCAAGTTGCTCAGTCCAACTGTGATGAGAACATCACTTAAACAAGGTGCCAGTTGTCCTTATTTATTTCTTTTTTAAAGTAAGTTTATTCAAAGGTTATATTTTGTGAGAGTGGATGGTCAGGAGAGTATAAGGCAAAAAATACCAAGATGCCCTTCAACGGACGTATGGATAAGGAAGATGTGTTCCATATACACTATGGAGTATTATGCCTCCATCAGAAAGGACGGATACCCAACTTTTGTAGCAACATGGACGGGACTGGAAGAGATTATGCTGAGTGAAATAAGTCAAGCAGAGAGAGTCAATTATCATATAGTTTCACTTATTTGTGGAGCATAACAAATAGCATGGAGGACATGGGGAGTTAGAGAGGAGAAGGGAGTTGGGGGAAATTGGAAGGGGCGGTGAACCATGAGAGACTATGGACTCTGAAAAACAATCTGAGGGTTTTGAAGGGGTGGGGGGTGGGAGGTCGGGGTACCAGGTGGTGGGTATTATAGAGGGCACGGATTGCATGGAGCACTGGGTGTGGTGCAAAAATAATGAATACTGTTATGCTGAAAATAAAAAATAAATTAAAAAAAAATTCCAAATGTCAAACAGACAACTGCTGGACTCCTCTGGGAATGCTTCTTAGACTTACTGAGCCCCAATTTTGCTCTTAGACTTACTGGGCCCCAATTCTCCTATTTTACATAGGTGCTGGTATCAAGTTTTTGTTGCTGGGATGGCAAAGGGTGGAAAGTGGATAATTACTACAGATGTGAACACAGTAAATTTTAAGCTCATTATAACTCTGAAGGACAACCGACTAAATTTTGAGATGGATAAGTTCAACAGTTAAGCCAATTAATGACTTCCAAAATATTGTTTGACTTGAAGCTCCATTTTCTCTGAGAATATGAGATCCAGGCACATTAAGTTGCCAGGTTAAAGAAGGGGTATAGTCATTCTCTGTTGCCTTTAGGAAGCTGACGTTGGCTTCTGCCCTGGGAGGGTCGCATGATGGCTTAAGGCAGCTCTTCATCCTCCAAAAGCTACTTCTGGTAGCTTTTGAATGAAAGCTGCTGGTGGAATGAAAAGAAGTATTTTGATTTGCTGGATATTAATAACTCTTCTCAGTGTATGATACATCATTAATTTAGGGGAAATTTGGGGAAAAGGAAAACAGCACCATATAGCACCATATAAGATGTACACATTGCTTATAATGCCCGTCTTTGTTTCAGAAACATAAAGATGAAAAATATCAACAATGAACCTCTACTACAGTATTTCTCAATGAGTGGCCCCAAGACTTGTGCATGCATATTCCCTCACACTACAGAATTGGGAGCAGGGAGTGGGGAGGGTCCTGGAGCCTCCCATTTAAAAGCCCACACAGGTATAATCTAAAGCCACTACCAGAGCCTAGAACTTGAGACAAATTAAGATATCTCCACCAAACACATTTTCCAAAGACAGCCCTAGCTCCAAACAAACATCAAAAAGAAGTATCTACAAAAGGCACACACTGGAAAGAGTGTGCGGAAGGTGGGTGGCTCACTGCTTTGCTCTTAACCTGGGGTACTGATGCCTTCCTAGCAGGAGGATGCCTCCTTGAGTTCCTCCAGGACAGGTGCAGTGGAAGACAATCGGGCTTGAGAATCAGGGCACATTTCAATTCAATGACTCCAGCATTGTCATTTGCTCTCCTTGAACCTCAGTTTCCCCTTCTGTCGTGTGCACTCTTGGATTCCCACAGTAGGACAGCAAGGAGGAAACTTATCTCTGAAGAGTTAAAGGACTCCCACAAAGGTCACAGTTAGGGAACGGCAGAAGAAGGGCTACATACAACTTTGGCTTTTGGTCTGTAAACCCAGTGTTGTATCTACTGCATAAATGCAGAGGCTATGCATTTATGTGACTCAGGCTTTCTTGGGAGTTAGAGGAGAGATTTCCAGGTCTAAAGTGACCAGCTATCTTGGTTTACCTTGGGACTGAGGGGTTCCTGGGACACAAGAATTATAATATTAAAATCAGTAAAATCTCAGGCAAATGAAGACAAAGTGCTCATTGGAGCTGGACCATCATTTTTTTTTTTTTTAAGATTTTATTTATTTATTTGACACACAGAAAGAGAGATCACAAGTAGGCAGAAAGGCAAGCAGAGAGAGAGAGGGAAGTAGGTTTCCCACTGAGCAGAGAGCCCGACTCGGGGCTTGATCCCAGGACCCTGAGATCATGACCTGAACCGAAGGCAGAGGCTTAACCGACTGAGCCACCCAGGTGCCCCTGAACCATCATTCTTTTGCAGTGGTTCTCAACCCTGGCTACAGAATAGAATCACCTGGGGTGTTAAGAAGGCTGATGCTGTGGTGCCATCCCAGACCTTTGACTATGAATCTCTAGGTATACCTGTATTATTTTTTTTAAATAAATCTCTGAAGTCTATTTAGATGCATGGTGAAGATTGGGGAAAATTCTGATTTAGAATATACTATCAATGTCTTTCTTTTTTCAGTTGACCACATAAAAGGGACAAGTTTACATAATTGTCCACAATAAAGGTGGAGAGATTGGCTCAACGAAATTTTACTAAAAGAGATATTGGAGAAGTTTGATTTCCTCAAGTATGTAACAGCTGGAGTGAGCCCTCAATTGACAAAAGTCATCCAGTCGGAGTGTTGGGGGACTCCAAGGACCACAGTGCCAGCTACAGCCTCAGGACTTGTGTAGAGAGACAGATGCTGCTCTGGAAAACCATTTTCCATAGGTTGGCATCCAGTCCCCCTGGCTCGCCTCAAGGATGAGGAAAAGCATGGTGAATATGGTGTGATAGAAACAAATCTCTGTGGAGTGGGACTTTTCTTCTCACTACCAAACAAGATAAGCATTTTTTGAGAGGTTTAATGGAATCTGACTTTTTTTTCTTAAGAATTAAAAATTTTGGAAAGGCTCAAAGTAAAATCTTGGGAGGAAAAAAGAGTCATTTCTGAACTAAGCTTCCTATGAAATCGAGAATATCACTTAAAGATTAGGATACCTAACATGCCTTGTTTTTCCTGATCCTGTGGCGTTCTACATCATCAGCTATCTTTTGAGAACAGACTAAAACTGTACTTGTGTGAACAGCACAAAGTTGAAAATAACTTCTCACTTAGTGTTTTAAAATAGCACATCAGAATTAATTGATGTCTATTCTATGTCATGATTTGCCCCTAGTTGATGACAATGGCCAAAGTGCCACTTAAAGTAAAATGTCAACCAGTCTGTATATTGTTGCTTTCTGATCACTGTTTTTTTTTTAATTGGAAAAAAAAATACAGTTGAGTGCAATTTTGAGCAAAAATTCTATTTCCCAGCAATTATTTTCATTTCTGTGCTTCCACATTCCTCTTATTTTCAAATGACAGGGTCAATAAGAAGATAAGAAATCATAATTTAATACTTACTAAATATCTCTGGAGTAGGATAGTCTTATAAGTTTTGAAGCAATAGAATACATTATAAAGAAAAAGACTGACCAATATATTTCCACAAAATTTAAATCTCTCAGAAAGTATTGTGTGTTTATATGTATGCAGTAGACCTAGTCAAGTGGCATTTAGGATCTTGTCCACCTCCTCCTCATACGCCTTCCTATGCTTCAGAGGTTGGAAGTTAAAAATTATATTCCCCAGGAGTGCCTGGGAGGCCCAGTCAGTTAAGCCTCCAACTCTTGATTTCAACTCAGGTCATGATCTCAGGGTCATGTGTTTAAGCTAAGTGGGGAGTCTGCTTCTCTCCCTCTCCCTCTGCCCTTTCCCCAGATGGCATGCACATACTTTTTCTCTCTCTCAAATAAATAAATACTTTTTAAAAATGACATTTCCCAGGCTCCTTTGCAGCTGGGATGGTAGATTCAAATTAGATTCCCTCATTAATGCCTTCCTATAAGGATATGGAGGCAGAGCCCACATTTGGCTCTTTGCTTTTGTTTTTAGGTCTGGCTGTGGAGATATGAAGCTTTCTGGAACAGCATTCCAGTGTTTAATCCTCACTTGGTGGTTGTCAGGAGACATTTGTTTTGCAATGGTGGTGGCCTCCCAACCCTTGGGTTCAGCTGCAGTGGGGTGTTCTTCCTGGTGGTGACAAATGTGGCTGAAACCTTTAAGAGCCAGGTCTGTGACATTGCAGGTTTCATTCACATGGCTCAGCCTAGAGGCTGTCCCTGCAGAACTTGCATGGATTTTATAAGCCATCTAATTCTCTGCATTAAATCCCTTTCTGTTTAAAATATCTAGAGTAATTTCTGTTTTCTGAACTGAGTTATGACTGATACCAACTGGAAAAACATTTTCAGAAAGCAAAACAGAAAGACCAAGATGTTTATCATATGAAATACTGGTAGGAAAAAGAAAAGATCCCAAAAGGGAAAAATGGAAAAAATGGGAAAAAAATGAACGAAATGAACAAGTTCACACAAGAGGAAATGCAAATCAGTAGAAAGTATGTGAAGTGGATCTCTTTTCAGGAACTGCCCTGTGGCAGACTCACTCTATACTGTGGCAAAGCTGCCACACCCACAATGAATCCCACTGTTTTGCCACAAGTGGTTAGTTGACCTATAAATCCCTTCTTCAGAAATTTGATGTTGGAAATGAAATCTCTGTGTTTTCCTGGTAGCTGAAATGAAGACACGCATAACTTGCCTGTGGACTCAGACATAGAGAAAGCTGGTTTGTAGTGGGAAAGAAAGGTCAGCAAGGAAAAAGAAGGACCTGGAAGAAACCAAGGTAGTAAAAAGGTGGAGAGAGAAGGGTCTCCTGGCTTCAGTTTGTTCCTGAGGCTTGGGAAGATATCTCTGGTTTTAAGTTAATGTAATTTGGCTACTTACAAATAAAAACAATAATTTCAACCAATATATTTGCAATATCAGAAAATACACTAAAGATCATTAATTCAACAATTTTGGGGGTATCTTGTGCCCAGAACTTGAGGAATGGGGCTTTGGATAAGACTAAGTTTTCATCTTCATAGAGTGTACAGTTGAGCAAGGAGAGAAAAACTGATCAAGTAACTGTGAGACAGTGCAGATTTTCCTAAGAGTCTACACCAGGATTGATATATCCTTTGATAAGTCATTTAGAATAGAGGATTAGCTCATAATAATCATTTATTCATTTGTAGTTGAAGAAGTCCCTTCTGAGTGTTTGTGATGCTTTGGTCCCTTCTTCAGGCAGAGCACCCTTTTACTGCTGTCATAAAATATCAAAAGCTTGATATTTTATGATAGCATATCATAAAATCATGATATCATAAAAAAAGTCAAAAGCTTTCATGGTGGAAAAGTAGAAAATCTAACTATAGTATCTGAGACTTAAAGCATAATTGGTCAAGTCATAGAAGGTTTCTTACTTATTCCACCAAAAGATTTTTGTCCCCGGTCATAGATGAGTATTTTTCCTTCCAGCGACAAATACTAAGTGACTCAAAATTCTAAACCCAAAAACATGTGGACACTGAAGAACTATTATGGTTCTTATGCACACACTCATGATTTCTCCTGCAGGGTCCTGTTTTGATTCCAAAATCTGTACTTGAAGATATTTATCATCGTTTTCTTCCATGAGATCTCATGCCAAGGAGATTTGGAAAAGGGATAAAAATATCTTCTGGAATATTTTTTAAAATCCATGTTTTTTTTAAAGATGCTAGAGAATTTTCTGTGATTGCTGAGCCTAGTTACCACCTGGATAACACTTTAACCTGTTATAAGATGAGAACTCTTACTAATACTAGGACAAAGTTTGTCCAGGAGAAATGCATTTGGAACCAGAAAGACTGGGTTCTGATGACATCCTTACTCTATTTCCAAGTTGCGTGATCTCCTAAATCTTATTTTACGTATCTGTGAAAGCAAATCTTGTACTTATCTTGTGTTCCAAATCTGTGATTCCTGTTGACCAATAGCTGACAAAAGGAGAATAAAAATGCAATGGTACAAATAGAAGATGGAAGGAGAGAGCATTCTGTGTAGTTGCTGCATTGCCTGCAGACTACTAGTTGGTGTGAAACCCTGAACTAGAGGGAGCGGAGGATGAGCCAGACTCAGCTCACACCAACAAACATGTTATAGCCAGAGGATTCTTCACCCTGGTTAAATACCAGATGAATTAAAGGCTGTTGCCAGCAGCTGTGAAGAATGTCACTGGAATGCCATCTGATTGCCCAATGAATGCTGAGTGAAGAGTGTCGTCTCCGAAGGGAAGGTCAGCCGCATTTCCAATGGTTCAACTGTGGGGTTTGGCTAGAGGCACCTACAGACACACAGGTGCTGGGAAATGTCTCTTTCTTGCATTGTGCACTGGAACAGGCCAACTCCACGCTGTCAGATGAAGTGTAGCATGGACAGCCTGGGTCACGATGGGAAAAGACAGCAAATCTGGGGCAGGCAAATGGGCTCTAGGGAGCAAAGGAGTATGCCTATGTTGGAACTCTTCTTTCCCTTTCTTTCTTCTTTCCTACCTACCTACCTTCCTTCCTTCCTCTCTCTCTCTTTTCTCCTGCTTCTTCCTCTTCTTTCTCCTCTTCTTCTTCACCTTATCTTCTTCCTCGTCTTCATCTTTGTCATCTTCTTCTTTTATAAGAGAGGACCAATTGTCTTGTCACAGTGGCTACAAGTTTTTTATTTTAAACATTACTTGAGAGAGAGAGACAGAAGGAGAAAGAAATCTGACCCACTTATTTGGAATCCTGAGGAGAGGGATCTATGAGTTCTCTCAGGTGGGGACAAGCAGGTGGGCTGAGGATTCCCTGACTCTCTTCAGCCAGAGCTGCTCGATTTTCATTTGTTCGTATGTCAAGCTTTAATATGGGATGTTAACAAAGAAATTATGTCATTGATCAAAATAAAATGGTAAGTAAAATTTGAGACCAATAAATTAGAGCTTCTTATTTCAGTGGGTATAGGAATCACTGGGAAACCTTGTTAAAATGCAGATTCTGAGTCTGCAGGTGGGACCTGAGCTTCTGCCTTTCTTTTTTTTTTAATTAATTTTTAAATTTTTACTTTTTATATAAACATATATTTTTATCCCCAGGGGTACAGGTCTGGGAATTGCCAGGTTTACACACTTCATAGCACTCACCAAAGCACATACCCTCCCCAATGTCCATAACACCACCCCCCTTCTCCCAACCCTCCTCCCCCCAGCAACCCTCAGTTTGTTTTGTGAGATTAAGAGTCACTTATAATTTGTCTCCCTCCAAATCCCATCTTGTTTCATGAGCTTCTGCCTTTCTAACACATTCCCAGGTGATGCCCAAGCTGCTGACCCACGGACCACTCTTTGAGAAGAAATGTACTAGATAAACATTCTAGATGAACATCTCATAGTACCCATATTACTCTTAGGATATTGCCTATTTTTCTATTTGTTTTTATTTTTAACTTTTGAGTATTTATTATGTTTGTTTATTTTTATAGTTTATTTTTCATGAGATTTAATTCCCATGTTTTTCAATTTACTCTTTTAAAGTGCACAGTTTTGTGGTTTTTTTTTTAATATTAGTATATATATTTAGTATAGTATACAGTGTATTTAGTACATATATAGTGGGTCTAGTATATTTAGAGTTGTGTAACCACCACAACCATCTAATTTTAGAACATTTTCATCATGCCAAAAGAAACTTGTGTGGTTAATTTTATGTGTCAACTTGAGTGGGACAATTTTTTTTTAGAAAATAATCTCTACATCCAACATGGGGCTCAAACTCATGATCCCAAGATCAAGAGTCATATGCTTTGCCAGCCACGCATCCCAACTGTGCTAATTTTGGGTCAAATTGTTGATCAAAAATTATTCTAGAGGTTTCTGTGAGGGTGGTTTCTGTGAGTTTTAGTAGACTGAGTAAAGCAGACTGTTCTCTCTCATGTGAGTAAGCTCCATCTAATCAGTTGAAGAAGCCAAATTGAACATCAGCTCTTTCTGGATCTTAATCCTGATAGTCTTCAGACTGGAACTATACCATCAGCCCTCCTGGGGCTCCAGCTAAAAACTGAACTTAAAAATCTTGGGACTTTCCAACATCCATAATTATGTGATCCAATTCCTCATGCTAAATCTCTTATAATAAATTCTTATATCCATCCTAATTGGTTCTGTTTCATTGGAGAACTGTGACTAATATAAAACCCTACAACATTACTTCCTACCTCCAGCCTCTAATTAGAAACCTGTAATCTACTTTCTGCAACTGTATATTTGTCCATTTTGAGCATCTCATATAAATGGATTCATAAACTATATGTCCTTTTTTTGAATGCCTTCTTTCACTCAGTAAAATGTTTTTAAGACATCTATGTTGTACCATATATCATATGCTGCCTACCTTTTTTCCAACTCAGCTTCAGAGCTCACCAGTGGCCCAGGCACAGGAAAAGACATTGTTAATTGCTATATCTTCAGCACCAAGAACAGGGTCTGGAATGTGATAAGCATTAAATGAATAATTGTTCAACGAACGCATGAAAGACTACGCTTGCTGAGCTAGGGATACTAGAAAGCAGTTTCAAGGGATATAGACAGGGAGCGTGGCCAAGAGGTTTCCAGATATGTACAGGGAGTGTTTGGGACAAGGTGACTGTGGTTGTTTTAGCAACTTATCTCAAGTCGGGGTAGGAAGCGTGACTTAGGGGCTTTCCAATGAACGCATAAACTCAATTTTCATCTAACCCTTTACCTGAGTCAAGTTTTCAGAGCAGCTGACGTACTTTAAGGCTGTTCCAAGAAGACAAAGTTAATTTATGCATTGATTATGGGAGTCCCTTTTGGCTTTAAGGATCTGCCATGAGAGTCTTAAGAAATGTAGAATGAATGACATAAAATTAATTATGAAAAATGAGGTCACTTTCTTCTGAATTCAATTCAGTTATATGCTGGAAATATAAATTACACATCCACCATGCATAGAGTACTGTGGATATAAGAAAGAACAAATTAGATTATGAAGTTTGTGGTCAAACTTCATTATGAAGGGGCGCCTGGGTGGCTCAGTGGGTTAAGCCGCTGCCTTCGGCTCGGGTCATGATCTCAGGGTCTTGGGATCGAGTCCCGCATAGGGCTCTCTGCTCAGCAGGGAGCCTGCTTCCTCCTCTCTCTCTCTCTCTGCCTGCCTCTCTGCCTACTTGTGATCTCTCTCTGCCAAATAAATAAAATAAATCTTAAAAAAAAAAAAAAAACTTCATTATGAAGTCTGTGGTCACTATTTCTTGAAAAGAATCTTTGAAGCATTTAAAACATCTTTGAAAAAGGAACAATTTACTCATACCTGGTAGACTAAAATCTCATGAATCCCACTTCCACCATTTTTCTTCTAGAAGCTATAGATATCTATATAATAACATTTCATATTTAGATAAGCACTGAAATAGGATCAGAACACTAAAATCTTTTAAAATTTTTTTTAATTTTTTAAATTAAATTTAATTTTTTTCAGTGTTCTAAAATTCATTGTTTATGCACCACACCCAGTGCTCCCTGTAGTACGTGCCCTCCTTAATACCCACAACACTAAAATCTTAAGCAGGAAACTTGAGTCCAAATTCTACGTGCCTTTGATTGCGTTCCCTTCTATTTTCTTCTCTACTTCCAGAAAGGGTACAATTTTTATGCACAAATACAATAATCCTTTCACCCGCTTAAGATCCTTCTATGACCAATTAACTGTAGCACAGTCACCTCTTCATTTATGGAGTGGTCACAAAATCTATCAGCTATACGTTTTTCGCAAAAGATGTTCCAGAAATGAAACGATATAGAAAGGCTCAAAATAAAGAGAACAGACAATGGCATCAACAAGTGGTGTGCAATTCAGCTCAGTGCTTCTGTCAAGCTTGGTTCCAAATGGTACCAGGGAGTGTGCAAGATGCAACCTGATTATAGGGCTGACATGAAAAATAGCTCAAAGTTCTCTTCACAGAGTGGCCAGACCCTTAGGTCCTTCCTCACTATGCAGCCAAGCAACCGGCCAAGTCTCCGCAACTGCCCATGTGGCATGAAAGGTGCATATTCTAGAGGACTTGAAACCTGGAAGAATAAATCTTGAGCACTTCAGGAACAGTATGAAACAAAGAAGTGGGGGAGCAGAGCAGGGTTGAGAACAGAAGATAAATTTCCTCACACTGCTCATTAAAATGCCAGAAGTTAGAAGGATGGCTGTCTCCACTGTGGAGTAAGTGAATTGGAAAACTAGCATTCAAGGGTCTTTCACCAACCATGGCATTTTGTAGCCCCTTCACTATTCAACTAACTTGCCCATGTACAAGTTCCAATCAGCACTGCAGTGCCTAAATATGAGGGGACAGTCAACAGTCTTTAGACATTTGGGGGAAATCTACCTAAATGGAAAGGAAATTCACCAATTTCCTTTTGGGAAAAAAGATCCCAAAATAATTTAGAGGTAGTGGAAGGTTTCAAAATAATGATTATAACCTGAGAGATAAAGGAAAACAATGTATTGATAAATAATGAAAAGACATAATCAGTGGATAAAAAAGATCTCTTGGTAATTGAGAATGTTCCATTAGAAATTTAACATTCCATAAAAGGATTCAAAGATAAAGATAAAGTTAAGGAAACTTCACAGAAGCTAAAATAACTCAAAGAACTAATAAATAAGCAAATAAATATAATATGAGAAAGAACACATGAGAACATTAGGAAATCAATCCAAGAATATGGCATTCCACTGTTAGCAGCTATTGAGGATATGGAGGGGAGAAAATTATCAAGAATAATTACAATAAAACTTTCAAAACCAAGGGCACATCTCAGATTGACGTTTCCATCAAACTGAGTAAAAAAGACTCATATCAACATCCATCATTATAAAATCTCAAAATTCTGTAGGTAAAAGGAAAATGCAAAAATAGGTCATAAACAAGGACATGGGAATGAGAATCACTAGATTTCTTAACCAGAAAGCTAGATGCTAGAAGAGTCTTCAGAACTAAGGAAAAATGGTTTTTAAACTAGAGTTTCATACCTAGCCAAACCATCAATTAAACATGAACCTAATATTGAGGAAATCAGACTTACAAGCATCTCCCATTCATCGTTCTTATGGATAATCTTGGAGAACGTGCCTCAGTAAAATGAGAATAAAATGAAAAGTGAAAATATGAGATCCCGGGGATATGGGTTTTAAATAAGAAAAGAATGAAAGGAAGCCTCTTGGCAGCACTCTGAAACTGGCCTAGAGACCAATCAGTCCAGATGGAGTTGGAGGCTGGGAAGCTGGGGTGAGGAAGTAGCCAGGACAGAAATGTAGTGAAGAGATTATTTGCTGTGTTTTAGTGTTTGGAAAAAAAGGGATAGGCTTCTCTCAGAGCCTTTGGAAAATCATTGCCATACATGCATAGACTACTAAACAAAAGAAAAAGGCATGATAAATATTAACTCCAGGAAAAAACAAAGAGTGCACCAGAAAGAAAAGACTACATGACTGATAGCAAACTGTATTTTTGCACAGTCACAATATTATAAAAACTGACTATAATTTAGGCCAAATTATAATATATGAAGATGCTGGGTTATATGAAGTTTCTATAACAAAGCAAAGCATAACAGAAGTTTATAGATAATAAGAGGTTATAGATGATATCTAAAACTGATAAATCAATAAATAACAATAGAAATATTTTTTAGTGATAGGATAGTAAGGAAGGACGAAATGCAATAGTAAGACTTGTCTGTGGCTTCCTCTAAGAAACAGAACTGGAATAGATCAAGAAGTAGAGCAGAAGACAGTTGCTTTTCCTGGGGTGGAGGGTGGGTGGCAGGTATCAACTCTTCAATAGTAATTGATTTTATGACCTTTGTGCTTTTATTTATTTATTTATTTATTTATTTGAGAGAGTGAGAGAGAATGAACAAATGGGGAGGGCAGCTGAGGGACAAGCAGATTTCCTGCTGAGCATGGAGTCCAACACCGGGCTGGATCCCAGGACCCTGGGATCGTGACCTGAGTGCAAGTCAGACACTCAAACAACTGAGCCCCCCAGGGGCCCCACTTACATTTATTTTGTAAATATTGTGCATTAATTTTATTATTTATTTATTTATTATTTTTTTATTTTTTATAAACATATAATATATTTTTTCTCCAGGGGTACCGGTCTGTGAATCGCCAGGTTTACACACTTCACAACACTCAGCATAATTATGCCCTAATTTTAAAAAGGAAAATACATGTATAAGTACTAAACTTAGAAAACTCAAAAGAAAACCAGTAAAACTAAAGAAAGTGGAGGAAATTAGTAATGATAAAATAAAATAAATCAAACTTAATAAAACTAAAGCTTGTTCTCCTGAAAGCCCAATGCAAAAGTAAAATTTGGGGAAAGCCTGTTCAAGAAAAAGAGAAAACAACTCACTAAGCAGTAATAGTGATAAGAAAAAGGTCATAATCACTAAAATGGGAAATTAAAACAAGAGTAAGAGGATGACTTACACATCTTGGCAGCAAAATATATCAAAGTCTAGAAGAAATAGATGATCTTTTAGCAAAATCAAGGGTAGACACATGAGTAGATCTGGAACCACTGAAGAAATTGAATAGGTAACAATAAGTTATGTGCAAAATTCAGACAATTTTCAGGGTCAGTCCATTTAAGGCCCAAGAGAAAGAACTCCTATTATTATCCATAAAAGAAAATTATAGACCAATCTCAGGAATATAATGTGAACATGCAAAATAAAGCATTAACCAATCAAATTCAGTATTACACTAAAAATAAATTATCCTTATAATTAAGTAAAAATTTTAAAACCAAGAATCTAATAATAGTTCAAGATTAGAAAATTAACTAATGTAATTTATTATATTTCATTTAAAATAGCAAAATGGCAGGGTGGCTGGATGTCTCAGTCGGTTAAGCTTCGGACTCTTCATTTTGGCTCAAGTCATGATCTCAGGATAGTGAGATAGAGTCCTGCATCAGGATCTGCACTGGGCATACAGTCTGCTTAAGATTCTCTTTCCCCCTCTCTTTCTGCCTCCACCCCCGACCCAGCCCCCAGCACCCGCCTGTCTCTTTCTCAGAAGAAAGAAAGAAAGAAAGAGATAAAACTACAAAAAGATCAAAATGGCATAATTATTGTAATAGACGATTTTTAAAAAGCGTATCATTTTAACATCTGGTTCTGACTCAAATTTCATTAAATTGATAAAAGTGATCTATTGAAAACCTTGGACAAATATTACACTTAGTGGTAAAATAGTTTGAAACATCTCCATTTATGTCAGGAAGAAAGTACAGATGCCAGTTAATACATGCAGCATTCAATATTATTTTTGAAGTTCTAGTAGATACTTGAGATAAGCAAATAAAAGGGACAAATGAAAAACAATAGAACCGTTTATACTTTCAGTTAATATGGCTGTCTACAGACAAGCACACATTTGTTATAGTTTGTTTACAAATTGAAAAACCACAACTAATAAAAGAGTTGAGTCAGATAGATGGAGGCTATAAGATGTATAAGTTGAGATGATCCAATGTTTTACTTTGTCTTTTTCCTCTTTCACGGAAACAGCACCAGAAATAAACAATTACAAAATATGAGAAAAATTCATTTCTACAAATAGCAAGAGTAAAAAATCATGTATTATTTATAAATATACTTATCTGAAAATGTGGAAGACCCCATAAATATCCAAGATCTATAAAGACGTCAATATTTTCTGAAGTAACTAAATAAAAACCTAAATGGAAAGGCCTACTTGGAGAAGAATGCATAATGTATCAACTCTCCCCAAATGATTTTATAAATTAAACACTGGTCCCAGTCTATAATTCTCATTATTCATATGGCTAAATTCTTCACTTTCTTCAAATTTTGCCCAAATATCCCTCTCTCAGTGAGGCTTTTCCCAATCACCATATTCAAAACTTCAACCTATTCTCTTAACCTAGCACTCTGACTTCCCTACTCAACTCCTCTATTTTTTTTCTTTTCTCTTATAGTGTTATATGCCTTCTAATTAACAGATCATTATTTTTTGTGTTCATTGTCTGTTGTTGGCCTTAATCTGCTAGAATGTCAATTCTATTATTGCCTGTATTATTCAGGGAGGAATGTACAGTGCATTTTGAATGTACAGTGCATTATGACTGACATACAAAGTTGCTCAACTAATTTGCAAATATTTTTCCAACAGAGTATCAACTGTCTTTTAACTCTCTTTATTATATCTTTGCCATATGAATGTTAATTTTTTGTTTTTTAATTAGTAACTTCTACTTTCTTAGTTAATTCAGAATTATATACTAACCATTCATATTTTGGTTCAGCGATTTAATCATTTTTAGAAATAAAAACTGAACTGAATTAAAATAGAAAAACTGAAAAATTCTCCCAGAAACCAATGCGCTAGAAAATCCAAGACAATTTCAGAAATTTATATAATTAGGTATCAAAATATAATAGAAATTTGCAGAAATAAAATTTATTTTTATTTCAAAATTTATTATTTATTTTATCTATTTATTTATTTATTTAAAAATATATAAGAATAGGAAAAAAAAAAATAATGGAGAAGAATAGTGAAACCAGAACCTGGTTCATATATAATGGGAATTGAGTATATGATTAAGGTACAGAAAAGATAGATGAATGATTTAATAAAATTACTGATGGAACTGATTATATAGTCAGAAAAGAAAATCAAGTTACATATCTTATTTTCATCACAAACACAAAAATTCCTGGTGAATTTGAAAATGAAATGGGTTTTTAAAAACTGTTTAAAAACTAGGGATGCCTGGGTGGCTCAGTTGGTTGGATGACTGCCTTCTGCTCAGGTCATGATCCCGGAGTCCCGGGATTGAGTCCCGCATCAGGCTCCCAGCTCCAGGGGGAGTCTGCTTCTCTCTCTGCCTTTCTCCTCATTCATGCTTTCTCTCCCTGTCTCTCTCTCAAATAAATAAATAAAATCTTTAAAAAAAAAAAAACTAGGCCAAAATTTATATAATTATTATATAATCTTGGCAAGAAACTCATGGAATTCAGAAACAGTAAAGGCAAAATTAGATTTTACAATGAGAAACAAAATAAAGATTTCACTTACATTATGGCAAATCCACCGTAAAAAAAATAGTTGACGGTCTGTCAAAAAAATATTTGCCGTCAATACAAGGCAAGAGGTAAACATCAATACTAATTGATGAGCTTGAGAAAATTAATAAGTATAAAGTCCAGCAATCTAATAGAAATGCAATTGCCAATGGATGTTACAAGAAAATAAATGTGTGAGCACAGTCTTTGGATGAAATTCAACGTTGAAATAAGTCCAGGAAAAAGCCATCATGATAATCAGCTCATGAGGGAACTTATCTAAACCACAGAACATGACTCATTTGTGAGAGGCAGTCACCATCATTTTATAAACATTGTGCCTGGAAAGGTATTCGCGATACATAATGCTGACGATGCCAAAAATGTCAGCCCTCATTGACGTCATGCTAAGATGCACTACTCTAGTGAATCTTATGGAAAAGGAAGCCAGCTCCAGAGGAAAGCACTAAGATTCTTTGTGCTTCTAGCGCTCTAGTCTCAGAATACTATTCTCTTATTCTATTTTTCATCTACTTAAAATTGCAATATATTAAGAACATAGTTGAGATGGGCCAGGAAAATTTGGTTCCATTTTTAAAGGTGCAACTTATTACATGACTTTAGAAATGTTATTAGCTTTCTTAACCTCCTTGTCTACTGATTTCCTCACCTGCAAAATGGCAACGGAGACTTTGCTCTGCCACAGACATCCTGGGGCTGCTGTGAACGTTGAATCATGGGACAGCAGCCTGAAACTGGCTACATTGTAATGAAAACCACAGGGAAGAGAAGACACACAAGATTTTGAAGATGACAAAGTCATTTTTAAAGACAAATTTCTTATCTGTTGGAAAAGTTTGGAGAAGATGGGGAAAACATTTGTTTCCTGTTTTATACACAGAAAAACTGGAATATGGAGAATTAAGGTAACTTACCTAAACTTATGCAATAGGTCACTTCTCCTTTGTACATACTCCAATAGTAATTTATATTTATTAAAACCACAAAAGGAAGGAGTCATCACCTTCTTACTCTTGAAATAACAGCATTTCATTTGCATTATGGGCTGAAATGTATTCCCCCCAAATTCGTATGTTTTAGTCTGAGCCCCTAATATCTCAGAATCTGACTGTATTTGGACGTAGCATCTTTAAACACATGATTAGGTTAAAATGGGTCATTAGGGTGAGCTCTAATCCAATAAGACCAGTGTCCTTATAAAAAGAGGAAATTTGGAAAACAAAAGTTTCAGAGGGAAGACCATATGAACATAGGGAGAAGGCTATCTAATCAACATGCAAAAGAATGAAATTGTACCCTTATCTTATACCACACACACAAAAATCAACTCCAAGTGTATTAAGGACTTAAAGATAAGCCTTGAAACTATAAAAATTCTAGAAGGAAACATAGGGGAAAATCTTCATGATATTGATCTTGGCAATGATTTCTTGCATATGACACCAAAAGCACAAGCAACAAAAGCAAAAATAGACAAGTGGAATTATTTCATATTAAATGCTTTTACATAGCAAAAGAAACAATCAACTGAGTGAAAATGAGAGAAAATAGACAAGTGGAACTATTTCATATTAAATGCTTTTACACAGCAAAAGAAACAATCGACTGAGTGAAAATGAGAGAAAATATTTGTAGACCTACACAGTGGGAGAAAATATTTGCAAACCATCTGATAAAGGGTTAATATCCAAAATATATAAGGAACCCCTACAACTCAGTAGCAAAAAAACCCAAGTAACCTGTTTTAAAGATAGACAGAAAGCTTAATAGACACCTCTCCAAAAAAGCTAAAAAATTGCCAGCAAGTTATGAAAAGATCCTCGACATTGCTAATCATTAGTGAAATGCAAAGCAAAATCCAATGAAATACCACTTCACACCTGTTGGAATAACTGTTCTCCAAAACACAAAAATAAGTGTTGGCAAGGATATGGAAAAATTGAAACCCTTGTGCACTGTTGGTAGGAAGGTAAAATGGTACAGTTCTTACTGAATATAGTATGGAAGTTCCTCAAAAAATTAAAAATAGGATTATCATATGATCTGACAGTACCACTTCTGGGTATATATCCCAGTGAATTAAAATCAGGATCTCAAACAGATATTTTCACGCTGTGTTCATTGAAGCATTATTCACAGCCATCGAGATATGGAAACAACCTAAATATCTACCAGTATATGTGGAATAAAGAAAAAATGATATGCATACAATGCAGCCTTAAAAGAGAAGGAAATCTTGTGGTATATATACACAATGGAATACTATGCAGCCATCAAAAGAAAT